>NC_057419.1:43750256-44105168 GCF_019320065.1 Cervus canadensis
GAAGATGTGGGTTTGATCCCTGGAGAAGAAAATGGTAACCCACTCCAGTATTCTTGCCTTGAGAATCCTATGGACAGAGGAGCCTGGAGAGCTACAGTCCATGGGATTGTAAAGAGTCGGATATGACTGAAGTGACTTAGCACACACACATGCATCCTTATTTACACATCATGGTTTGATATAATTTCATTTAAAATGTTTGACTACTGAACAAAATTATTGAAAACTCTCTCTGACTTCAACTCCAAGGACAGCATCTTAAACATAGGAAAATAAGGCCTTCTGTAGGTTCTAAAAGTAGGGTTTTGTCACAAATGTAAGGACTTTAAATGGAAGTAGGCTGAAAACTGGGGTCAAGACAAGGGCTCAAGTTAATGTCTTTAAATTTCTCATAATGTATCAGTTTAGGTTTGGGATTAGCCCTGCTACCTGGGGGAGAGTTCAGTTTAAAGTAATTTACCAATGAACTCCATAACCCCAGGGAATGTGGAGTGGGGAGCTATGGGATGGACAGAGATAAGGTCACTAGAAATTTGCTCCCAGTCTCTAATTTGAATTGGAGTCTGTAGATTGGATGTTAGGGTCCTATCATTATTGATTTCTTGATTTGGAGGAGTTTTATTGATGATGTAGGAGAATGTCATCATTTCCAAGAAATATATATTGAAATGTTTTGAAGTGATGGGAATATTGTGTCAGCAGATGGCTGTGCAAGAATTTAGAAAAAAACTAATGGTAATGAAAGAGAGATGTGAAGCAAATGAAGTATCATATTAACAATAAGAAACTTGGGTAAAAGGGGGTACAGGAGCTTTTTGTGCTTTTCTGGTCACTTTTCTGTTGTGAATTAATTAAAAAAAACAAATCCTTAAAAATAAATTTGATCAGTGAAGCTCCGTTACTATGCTGGCTTTACAGATGAGAAAAATAAAACAGAGCAGTGAAGGAACTTGCCCCAAGCTACTCACTTAGTAAGGGGTGGACTTCTGCCAGTTGTCTGAGTAGGTATGGAGAGTGAGGCAGAAATTGGCCTGTTAAGGATGACAGAATTTTCATGGCAGTCATGTGGTTGTCTTGTTCAGTTCTTGTCCTTCAGACTGTACATTAATTTGCTCCACTCAAAGAAGGTGTCCACATAAATAGAAATATTTCCATATGGTAGTGCTTTGTCATACTTCTAGCCATTCTCAGCTGTCATCCAAATGCAGACAGTGCTGGAATACAGAATGAGGTATATAAAAACTGATGTTGGGCTCCATACATCTGAAGAAAGCAGAGGCCCAAAAGATACAAAAGAGAGAGATGTTGAAAAAGAAAAGCTTTAAAAAAAAAAGAAAAAGAAAAAAAAAAAAAAAAAAGAAAAGGTTTGCCTTGGGACAGGTAACAATCTAATCTCTCATGACAATTAATAAGGTTCATGTTTCTAAAAGCCTTTAAAGAGATCACTGGACTCTGGCCCTATCTAATGAGATCTTCAATTATTTCCAGGAAACAAAGGGTGCAAGCAGGAGGAAGAAAAGGAGTGAAGGAGGCAATGACTTTCAAAATGGGGCAATTTATCATTTAGAAGACGAAAGACTAGCCTTTTGGGGTTTGGCATTATAATTCAACAAAACTTTCCATCTCTCCTTTGTTGCAAATACAAAATAAGAGGTAAAAGAGAATATATGTATATATAAAATAAACCTTAAGGGCAAAAGTTAGTTTTCCTTTTAATGAAAACACTGAAATCATCAACTTTAATTTTCTCCCAAATACCTTTCAGTTAAAAGACAAAAAGAACATGAAAAATCTATGAAAAAAAACCACTGGCTCATTAGGTAAATGATACATGCTGGACTTGCATGTAGAAATCATGCAAGTGATTAAACATGAAGAAATCATGACATCGGTTCCCATGTTCCCAGTCAAACCTGAACTGTTCTTCTGGTCATGAGTTGGTGTTCTGTCACTGCTTCACTGAACTGGATATGGGTCATTAAGTGCGTTTTCAAAAGTGAATGATCAAAAAAAAAAAAAAAGTGAATGATCAGACTCAATTATGTGCATGGAGAGAGGCAAGAAAAAAACAAGCTAAATATTGAGGGAGGGAACTATTTTTCCAATGGCGTTATGGCGTTTTTAGTGTTGGTTCACCTGTTTTTTCTCAAATCTTTTTGATTATTGAAGTAATGTGAGAGGTGGACATTCGGATTCTGTGGATCAGATGCTTGGCTTTAGGCATATCTTGGTCCTTAAACACGATCAAATTCAGGGACTTCCCTAGCAGTCCAGTGGTTAAGATTATGCACTTCCAATGCATGGAGTGCAGGTTCGATCCCTGGTGGGGGAACTAAGATCCCACATGCCTCCCAGTGCAGCCAAAAAGTAAAAAACAATTTTTTTTTTTAAATTGAGTTCAGTAGTTGGAGCATTCTCATCTGTAATGGTCGTGCAATGTTGTGCTTAGAAATTCGTTGATCTGCTCATTCCAAAACTGTGTCTGGTGTTCCTCACATGATCGCACCATGTATAAATCTCCTCTAATCTTGCTAAACCTCTCTTTCCTCTACTGTGGAATCCAAAAGGACTCAGTTACAGGCTGCCGTGTGTGTCAGGACTCAGGGGCATTCTTGTTAAAGGATCATCTTTTTATACTACTTGAGTGTTTTATGGTCTCTCTAATAGATGTTTGTTTTCATTAAGGGAGAGAGAGGGTCCTCATTTTGATTCTTTGCCTTTTAAGGAAACGTTTCCTTTTGCAGCAATAACAAAGCAATAACACACACTCTTACTTTCTCACTCACGAACACAAGATAATACATGTGAAATTTGGAGGAAGTAATTTAAGTTGAGCTGAGAAGTCTGACCTCACAAGCTAAAATGCTTTTTTTCCGAAATAAATTTTTAAAATTCAATTAGGTGTGACTGATTTTAAAGTTTTTCAAGAGTGGCATACACATGCTACTATTAATTATATTCGGAAAGTACTTTCAAGATTCCAATGATATTCTGCTGATGGACCTACAACAGCTGTTTTTAGTCTCTAACCTGATGTTCATCCAGTTGGCATGTACAATAAAGTGTTTTTTAGGAGCAAGGGTGTTTGAGTCCAGTTAGAGGAGAAATAAAATACCTATATGCTGAAATGTGTCTAAACCCTTGTTCCTCATTTCCTTGATCCTTGCCAACACCACCTTTTAGGGCTGGAGAGAATCAATGACTTCTGTTTCCATGGAGGAAAAAAAAAAACTCAACTTGAGGCTACAGGTGATTTGGTTGAATGGTGTTTCACCCATAGAGGTGTACTCTGGACATAGCATTTGTTTCTTTATCTTTCTTCCTCTCAAGGTTTTTGCTTTCTGTTTCTTTCTTGCTAGAAGGAAGCCAGCTCTCAGAACTGTAATTCTCTAAAAGAAGTCAAGCATATTAACTGAACTCTTAAAGAAGGAATTAATTAGTTCTAGCAACAGTTTTCCTAAAACAATGGTGGTGGGGATGGTGTTGCTTATTTAAGGAGAAGAAATATTTAATAATAGAGATTTTTATAAAGCTCATATACTGTAGCTTTAAAAAAAATTACCACCTGATAGGCCAAGACAACCAACCAAGAGCAGAAATCATCAACTCTGGTAAAGTACAAAAATGTTATATCCTCTTTGAGAGCCAGTTTTCTAAACTATGAGATAGGAACAACCTCCCAGGGTTGGTATGAAGCAGTCTGTGTGAGTCAATTACTTAATATAAATATAATGCAGTTTCTTTATCTTAAAATGAGAATGGATAGATATATAGATGGAGTCATCTTCAATATTTTTTACTGGTCTTGAGTAGATATTCAATTAATTGAGATCTAATTCCATTAAATATACTTACACCACATTGCACAAGTAAAGAAAATGTTACTATTCTGTTAGTGTTAATAAATTGACTGTCAGACTCTCTGCCAGTTGAGATAGCATGTTGTATATATACTGTTATTGGGAGTACACATTACCAGTAAAAAGCATCAAACCTATGAACCAAAGCTTAGATCTGGAAACTGCCAGGGGATATTAGGGAGTAGATAGCAGAATAAGGGGACTCAGAAGGAGATAAAAGAAATACATTTTAAATATCATTGATTGAAGGCATAGGATTCCTTTAAAAATTTTAAGAATATATCTTCACTCTTAGTGCCATTTCTTGATATTTCATATCTAATATGTCTCTTCTTCATGTTAGATATTGTGTATAGACTTAGACTAGGTTAGACACCATATATGGTGATCCCTAGGTCAGGAAGATCCTCTGGAGAAGGGAATGGCTACCCACTCCAATGTTCTTGCCTGGAGAATTCCATGGACAGAGGAGCCTGGCGAGCTACAGTTCACAGGGTTGCAAAAAGGTGGGCATGACTGAGCAACTAACACTTTCACTTTGGTTTCACTTTCATGATCTTTGGGTAAGTATCAGGGTAAGGACCAGAACCCTTTAGGTTACAATAATCACTCCTGATATTATTAACTATTTGGGCTAAGTGGAAAGCTGGGAAATCCGTATTAGGCTTTTTTTAGGCCCAAGGTTGAACATATGTGTGTGCTAAGTCGCTCCAGTCATGTCTGACTCTTTGCGACCCCATGGACTGTAGCCCACCAGGCTCCTCTGTCCATGGGATTCTCCAGGCAAGAATATTGGGGTGATTTTCATGCCCTCCTCCAGGATATCTTCCAGACCCAGGGGTTGAACCCATGTCTCGTATGTCTCCTGCATTGCAGGTGGAAGATTCTTTACCACTAATGGTATCTGGGACTTCATTTCTGTAAATGTTGGGCAAGTGAAGTTTTCTTCTTTCTCCAGGTTGGGCCAATCAGATCCACACATCTCAAATTTTCCAGGACAGTCGTTATTTAAAGCATTTGTTTCCATTATTCCTATGAGTAAAATCATATTTACCAGGCCATGTGTCCCAGTTGTGATATCAAGAGCTTATTTATTCCACATACGTTTTTGAGTAACTGTTATGTGCCAAATCAAAAGGTACATAGTCTTTGTAAAGAAATAACTCAGAATTATGTTTTAAATTTAATTAATTAATAAGACAATCAACTAATTAAAATAATTAAGTCAATGGATTAAAATAATCAATAAATTAGTATAATGAATTATTAAGATGTAATGCAATTAATATGTAAAATGACTCAGTAGATTATTATAAATAAAATAACTAAAAATATAGTATAAAGTATAATACACATTATAACTATAAATAACAATATATATAAAATGTAAATTATAAATAAAATAGTCCATCAGTAAGTTACTATAATAAGTTATAAAATAATAATGTAATTGACTAATACAATAATCCACTTAACAAGCAAATATAGGTAGTTTACAATGTTCTAGTGGTGAGCAAAGCAGACCCATTTCTTGTCCTAGTAAAGCTTCCATTCAAACAGGGCAGTAAGTGATTGTCCATGTTTGGCTTCTGTGTCTAAGAGGCTGTTTCTTTTCTGTGCTTTTAGATTTTACTGCTTTTTTCTTGGATCTCCAGGAGTTAAAACCGAAGTCCCACTCAGTAGGTTAATTAAATATATCATTGGATCTGCTTCTTTTGGCTTTTCTTCAGTATTTGAAGTTTTTATAAAAAGTTTTTCTAAAGTGCCTTCTCTTTTTTGACTCTCCAGATTTATACCATACAAACACCATAAAAAAAATGCCTTTACTAAAACAAAGATAATGGGAAGTCTAGAGGGAATGAATATGATTTCATTATTCTCAGCTTCTTACATTTTTCTCTTGTTGGATTTTTTAAGAGCTATTAAAAAGCTCTTTCTGTACACATGCACCTTCTTTTCACTCATGCTTCTGCCCTTGAAAAACCTGGTATATTTTCCCATTGTCCCACACCCACGTATATTTATGTGCAGAAAGAATGAGATCATACTGAGATAAATCCTTTCTGATGGACATCACGACCCAATGACTCATTCCATCTCCACAATTAGCTATTCAACAAACTGTCACTGCTTTCTGAATGCTTTGAAAAGAGTTTTTACCTGTTTCTAGGAAATCAGTGAGGTTTTGCACATCTTTCAGTTCTTAATTTGGGGTGGAGGTGGTATTTTTGGCTGAGTCCCTCAAAAGCTGATTATGAGATGAGGATTAATTAAGGGATTAATTAAGGACATGCTGTCAGAAGAAACCAGTTAAGAACTGGAGGAAGCAGGACAAGGAATATGAAAAGCACAAGTAAGGATACAATTTCAGATTTCAGGCAAAGTCCTTTCAAGAGAAGCTGAGAAGCTGATCTCCAAGGGGAATTCTGAGGAGTGTGCTATTCCTTAAATTTGTCCAGATGAGAACAAGAGGGCTGTGCTTTCATGCTCTTTTAAAACTTTTATTGGAGTATAGTTGCTTTACAACGTTGTGTTAGTTTCTATTGTACAGCAAACTGAATCAGCTATTCATATACATCTTGCATAGTGTGATAGTGTTAGTCGTTCAGTTGTATCTGACTCTTTGTGACCCCATGGACTGTAGCCCGCCAGGCCCCTCTGTCCATAGGATTTCCCAGGCAAGAATACTGGAGTGGATTGCCATTTTTTCTTCCAGGGGATCTTCCTGACCCAGGGACTGAACCCAGGTCTCCTGCATTTCAGACAGATTCTTTTCTGTCTGAGTCTCCAGGGAAGCCCACACATAAACATATACTCCCTCTTTTTTTGGATTCCCTTCCCATTTAGGTCACCAAAGAGCACTGAGTTGAGTTCCCCATGCCGTACAGTAAGTTCTCATTAGTTACCTATTTTACATATAGTATCAATAATGTATGTATGTCACTCCCAATATCCCAATTAATCTCATTCACCCACCCTTTCCCCTTGGTATCCATACACTTGTTCTCTACATCTCTGTCTCTATTTTTGCTTTGTAAATAAAATCATCTATACCAATTTTTTTCAGATTCCACATATATGCATTAATATACGGTGTTTGTCTAGTTGTTGGCCAAAACCCTCCAGGGGAAGTGAGAGGGAAGTAAGCCCCAGGCAACCAAACAATTTGTACCAGAGTTATTTCAGTAATCCAAGGACAGTCCTCCAAGTTGTCTCAGGTGTCCAATATTGAAAGCAAAAGGATCTCAAAACAGAGGAAGTGTTGCCCAGAATAATAAAAAGCATCAAGGGAATCTGAGAGGAACATCAGCATCTACTAGGGGAAGCATTTAACATCAATAGAGTCACTCAGTCATGTCTGACTCTTTGGGACCCCAAGGACTACAACACTCCAGGCCTCCCTGTCTGTTAGCAACTCCCAGTGTTTACTCAAATGCTTGTCCATTGAGTCGGTGATGCCATCCAACCTTCTCATCCTCAGCATTTAACATAACTGAACATTTTTCATCACAAGAAATAAAGCCTTCTCACCATCCTATCTAGTATCATACCTGTTAGTTCATAGTTTGGAGAAGGCAATGGCAACACACTCTGGTACTCTTGCCTGGAAAATTCCATGGATGGAAGAGCCTGGTAAGCTGCAGTCCATGGGGTCACTAGGAGTCGAATACTACTGAGTGACTTCACTTTCACTTTTCACTTTCATGCATTGAAGAAGGAAATGGCAACCCGTGCTGTGTTCTTGCCTGGAGAATCCCAGGGACAGAGGAGCCTGGTGGCCTGCCATCTATGGGGTTGCACAGAGTCAGACACGACTGAAGCGACTTAGCAGGATCAGCAGCAGTTCATAGTTGCTCAAACATATTTGCTGCTTTTGCTTTAAAATATTATAAGAGGATCCTAGTGGACTACAGTTCATGAGGTTGCAAAAGGTTGGACACAACTGAGGGACTAACACGTTCAATTTTCACACCAACAATTTAATCAGAGACAAAGGAGTATTGAGACTTCACTTCTTATCAGTTTGCCTAATTTTTACCCTCAACTTGGATGGACCCCTAATAAGGGTAATGCACACTAGTTCATACATTATCCTTATTTCTAAGTCTGCCATAGAAGCTTGCAGCAAACATTAACAGAGTGAACTTTCTGTGAGTAGAGTTTTCAGAACCATTCTTCAGGAGTGGTAGACTTTGAGCTAATTACAGAGGTCCTTCCGTTTCCCCTGGTCCTCAGTAGCACTATACAGATACAAGCAAATTGATATTAACATCAAGAACAACCTTGAAAAGGAATTAGGTTAGCGACCAACATCCTAATGGGCTCGTACAGAAATGGAAAAAGACAGTCCTATGAAGCATACTCTGATTTGTAGTAAGCTCAGCGGTAGGTATGGTAATTATTTGTATATACACATCTTTTGTGTGTGCTCAGTTGCTCGATCATGTGTAACTTTTTTGTGACTCCGTGGACTGTAGCCCACCAGGTTCCTCTGTCCTTGGGATTTCCCAGTCAAGAATACTGGAGTGGATTGCCATTTCCTACTCCAAGGGATTGAAGCTGCATCTCCTGCATTGGCAGGTGGATTCTTTACCACTGTGCCACCTGGGAAGCCCCATGTACACATTACATCTTATTAAATGCTACCAAGAAAAATCACCTTCTCTGCCACTAACCCCCTTTCCTAAGCTACTGCTTAACAAACAGCAACAGAAGGGGCCCCAAATTGTGGACTTTGGGCTTATTTGCTCTGGTTTGCCATATCATAGGTCAGTCGGTCAGTCAATCAGTTCAGTCACTCAATTGTGTCTAACTCTTTGTGACCCCATGGACTGCAGCACACCAGGCCTCCCTGTCCATCACCAACTCCCAGAGTTTACTCAAACTCATGTCCATTGAGTTGGTGATGCCATCCAACTATCTCATCGTCTGTCATCCCCTTCTCCCGCCTTTAATCTTTCCCAGCATTAGGGTCTTTTCAAATGAGTCAGTTCTTTGCATCAGGTGGCCAAAGTATTGGAGTTTCAACTTCACGATCAGTCCTTCCAATGAGTATTCAGGACTGATTTCCTTTAGGATGGACTGGTTGGATCTCCTTGTAGTCCAAGGGACTCTCAAGAGTCTTCTCCAACACCACAGTTCAAAGGCATCAATTCTTCGGCACTCAGCTTTCTTTATAGTCCAGCTCTCACATCCAAACATGACTACTGGAAAAACTATAGCTTTGACTAGACAGACCTTTGTTGGCCATGTAATGTCTCTGTTTTTTAATATGCTATCTAGGTTGGTCATAACTTTTCTTCCAAGGAGCAAGTGTCTTTTAATTTCATGGCTGCAGTCACCATCTGCAGTGATTTTGGAGCCCCCAAAAATAAATACCATGGGTACAGCTCTCAAAAACCAATAGGCAATGTTTTATTAGACCTCTCCAAAAGAAGGACGATAAACCCTAAAAGTTATCATTGGTAGGTGATTTGCTTAATTAGGTTGCTGTTTATTTAGAATATTATCCATTTAATTTATTGATTCTTTTAGTCTTAAAACTTAAATGGTTTCCTTAAATAAGCAGTCCAAGGACTTTATGCATTAAGGTATATTTTTCTTCCTAAGACTTTCCATTTTAGTCCAGTATTTATGATATAAGATAAAACTCATAATCACATAGCAACTCAATTATTCTCAATCTTTCTTTGGCACGGATGTCTCTAGAAAATTGCTTTGAAATTAATGGCCTCAATTTTCTGATAGTTATTAAAAGTGATGCCTTTTGAGAAATATCACTGTTGCCATATTTTTGAAACTTGCATCTCAGTCTGGAAGTAATTTAATTTTAATTGTGGGTCATGCAGAGATCTGGAAGAAATTTTGGACATTTGAGTAGGCACCAGTAACTAAAATTTAAGAAAAGAATAACTATAGACCAATCATCTGAGAGCAAGCTGAACTCTCTAATTCTTATAGCACTTAGTTAAATACATTGCAGAATGCAGAATAAATCATATAAAAAGTACAGTGCATTCCTGGCATAAATACCAGTTGGCCATGGTATTAATATATAATTTTAAAAATATAGTTTGGTTTTGGACTCTGTGTGCTAATGTTTTATTTAGAATTTTTGTGTCAATATTCGTAAGTGAAATAGGTTCAATAATTTTTTTATGGGGCCAGTGTTAAACTTGCTTCATAGAAATAATTTGGAAAATTTTCTTGATTTTAAATGCACATCTCTATTAATCTGCTTTACTCTTATTAGTGGTCCATCGAAGTTGAGTGTAAAATAAGGCAAACTGATAAAAGGTGAAGTCACAATATTCATTTTTCTCTGTGAATAAAACATTGGTTTATAAGAAAAGGTGATTTTTTATGATGGCATTAGAATTATCTGGTCTCTAAAAGTTTAGTATAATTGCTCTAAGTGCTTTTATGAAAAGTGATTTCTTGATAACTTTTTCTAGTTCAATTACAGAAATTAGTCTAAGTTTTCTGTCTCTAGTAGGATGATTTTTGTAAACTATATCTTTCTAAAAAATTATTTGTTTAATCTATGTTTTTCAACTTTATTTGCAAAGATATACACAAAGTAGATTCTTACAATATGTTTCCTCTATCAGTAGTTATTTCCCTTGTTATTTCTTATCTGCTTGCTTTTTCCCTTTTTGATAAATTAGCTAATGATTTCTCTAATTTTTTGATTTTCTCAAAGAGGTAGGATTTTGATTTATTAATTTAACATACTATTTTCTGGTTCTCTACCTTACTGATTTTCAATTTCATCATTAATATTTCCTTACGTTGCTTTGTTTTGATTTACTTTGCTTTTGTTACCTCTTAATTTATTTTCACTATTTTTATTGATGTAGATATGTATTATTATAAAGTTTCTTTTGATTATTGCTTTAAATGTTCCTAATAGATTCTGTCATGTAGTGTTTTCATGAACAATATTTTCCATTTTTTACTGGTGTGTAATTTCTTTACAATGTTGTTTTATAGTTTCTGTGTACAATGAAATGCATTAGTTATATGTATGCATATATTCCCTCCCTCTTGGACTTCCCTCCCACACTACCCTCTACCCCACCCATCTAGGTCATCACAGAGCACTAGGTTGAGTTCCCTGTGCTTTATAGCAGGTTCCCAGTAGTTAACTATTTTACACATGGTAATATATATGTGTCAATGCTACTTTCCCAATTCATCCCCCTCTTTTCTTCCCCTATCATGTCCACATGTCTGTTCTCTACATCTTTGTCTCTATTCCTGCCCTGCAAATAGGTTCATCTGTACCATTTTTCTAGATTCCATGTATATGTGTTAATATATATTTGTTTTTCTCTTTCTGAATTACTTCCCTCTGTATGACAGACTCTAGGTCCATCCAACTCTGTGCAAATGACCTAATTTCATTCCTATTTTATGGCTGAATAATATTCCATTTTGTGTATGTACCACATGTTCTTTATCCATTCATCTGTCATTGGACATTAGGGTTGTTTCCATGCCCTGGCTATTGTAAATTATGCTGCAGTGAACATTGGGGTACATGTGTCATTTTGAATTATGGTTTCTTCAGGGTACATGCCTCAGGGTACATGCCGGAGAAGGCAATGGCAACCCACTCCAGTACTCTTGCCTGGAAAATCCCATGGACAGAGGAGCCTGGTAGGCTGCAGTCCATGGGGTGGCGAAGAGTCGGACACGACTGACCGACTTCACTTTCACTTTCAGGGTACATGCCCAGTAGTGGGATTGATGAGTCATATGGTAGTTCTGTTTTTAGTTTTAGTTTTTTTTTTTTTTTTTTCATTTATTTTTATTAGTTGAAGGCTAATTACTTTACAATATTGTAGTGGTTTTTGCCATACATTGACATGAATCAGCCACGGATTTACATGTGTTCCCCATACCGATCCCCCCTCCCGCCTCCCTCTCCATCCCATCCCTCTGGGTCTTCCCAGTGCACCAGCCCTGAGCACTTGTCTCATGCATCCAACCTGGGCTGGTGATCTGTTTTACCCTTGAAAGTATACTTTTTAGTTTTTTAAGGGACCTCCATACTGTTCTCCAGAGCAGCTGTATCAATTTACATTCCCAGCAACAGTGCAAGAGGGTCCCCCTTTCTCCACACACCCTCTCCAGCATACAGTTTGTAAATTTTTTGACGATGGCCATTCTGACTGGTATAAGGTGATACCTCATTGTAGTTTCAATTTGCATATCTCTAATATTATGGATGTTGAGCACCTTTTCAAGTCCCCTTGGCCATGGGTATGTCTTCTTTGGAGAGATGTCTATTTAGGTCTTCTGCCTTTTTTTTTTTTTTTAATTTTCCCAAGAAGTTGCTTTGCATGCATGCCAAGTTGCTTCAGTCATGTCTGATTCTTTGTGATCCCATGGACTGTAGCCTGCCAGACTCTTCTGTCCATGGGCTTCTCCAAGCAAGAATACTGGAGTGGGTTGCCGTGCCCTCCTCCACTGCCGATTTTTTGATTGGGCTGTTTTTTGATATTGAGCTCCATGAGCTGTTTGTATACTTTGGAGGTTAACCCTTTGCCCTGCTGCTTCATTTGCAAATACTTTCTCCCGTTCTGAGGGTTACCTTTTCATCTTGTTTAAGGTTTCCCTTGTGCAAAAGCTTTTAAGTTTAATTCAGTCCCCTTTGTTTACTTTTGTTTTTATTTTCATAGTTTCTGCAGTTTTTGTGTCTTTGTTTTTCATCACGATTTAATATGAAGCTTTTAAATTTCCAGGTAAAAAGTTTGTTTCGTTTGTGACTTGTATTTTAATTTTTAGTTTTATTGTGTTCATACATTTACTGTGATCATACATTATAGTTTGTTTAATACATGTACTTTATGAAACTTACTGATATTTTGGAAGAGGGTTCTAATACATCATCGATTCTTGAAAAAGAGCTAGTGTGCTTGAGAAGAAATTATTTTTTCTATTATCAGAATATGATGCTCAGTATATCTTATTGCTTTTTCTGTTTAGATCCTTTATATATATATAAAGTACATTTATTTACTTATTTATGGTCTACTTTATGTGAGAGTGGTCTGTTAGTCTCCTACTAATTGTGCATTTCTATTAATTTCGCCTTGTGCTTTTTATACTTTTTGCTCTATATAGGTGATTATTATATTATTTGATACATAGATCATTCATAACTATTGTATATTTAATTTGCATTGTGACTTTTACATTTATAAAGAATCTTTCTTTTTTTCATTCATTGCTTTTGGCCTTAATTCTAATTTGGTAAAAAGATGGTACCTTTCCATTTGTTTAGTTTTTCGTTTGTGTGGTACATTTTTGTTCATCCCTTTATATTGTTAGGTTTGTTTTATGTGCCTAGTTGAAAAGAAATTTGTAACAGGTAAGTAGTCTATTCACATTTCTTGAAATGATCAATGTCTTTCAACATTATTAATTTATGCTATAATTTTTATTTTTACTTTGTTATATTTACATTGCTTTGCTCTTTTTGTTGATTTTTTCTGCTTTGCATTACTTCTTTTTATTTAGGAAATTTATACTTTTTTCTTACTGTTTACATTTGTATTTACATCTCTCACAGTGACCTCTTTTTGTAATAAATACTATTTTTTCCCTCTTTTGTTCCTATATCAGTCTAACCAAAAGTATATCCATTTCACTAGTCTTTTCCAAAAATACCTTTTCCTTTGTCAATCCTATTTGTTTAGTTTCTATTTCATTAATTTTTATTCTTAAGTTTATAATTTAGTTTCTTCTCTTCACATTTATTCTTTTTCCATTTTCATGAGTCAAAGAAAATTCATATTTCTAAGTTTTATAGTTCTCGAATCAATGATTTTCAGACCATGTAAGCAAATTTAATCTATGACAGCCATCAGTTACTGCACATATTTGTATACATTTGGATACACCTAAGATCAGACCTAAGACACAGGTCTTGATTATTATTATTGACAGTCATTTCTAACTATAATGACAGGCAAAACAATTCTTCCAGCATGAAAATAAGTGAGGCCAGGTAACCTCTAACTAATTTTAGAATATAAGTTCTGAATTAACAAGGAATAGCATTGCAAGATGATGTAACATATAGTTGACCAATGCTATTTGAAAACAAAACAAAGACTTCTTCCTAAATGAATTATTTGTTTCCTTATTAGAGATAATTGCTTTCATACTAATTACATTTCTATGTGACACAGGAGTCATTGTTGAAGTGAATATTCTCTTACCATATCTTTACTGGAAAATTGAAAAAAAAAATGCAATTATCTAAATAATTCAGGCAAAAGCAAATCCATAGTTCACTGTTTTTAGTGAAATGTTTGAGTTTGGCTGTGTTTCTGTGATGTGTTTTGGTTGCATGCATTTCTCCCTGAATCATTTTGCTAATTGCCTCAAATTTCCATTTGGTGTGGCCAGTGGACATTTCAAATATCAAACGCAAATAAAAGAGACTGTGAAAAAGACAACTGTTTTAAAATCCAAGGGCTATCATTTCCAGATCTAGGCTTATGAATCCCTCATAATCAATTAGATAAAATGTTCCCTTCTAGATATTCTTATTTTGTAAATTATGATAGGGTAGAACCAAAATATTTTTGCTTCTATCACTTGGCCAAAATTCCTGAGGATAAAGAATTGTGATGTTCTGATTGAACTTGGACACTCAAGTAAGTATAATAGGTTACCTGGCACTTAGTCAACATGGCAATAGGGCCTTCTCTATAAATAGAATATTCTTGTCATTCTTGCTGAGGAATAAAGAAAAATGCATCCTTGCTGAAGAATAAAGAAAAATGCTAAGAATTGTGTAAGAATTCCTGGGTCTTGAGTTGAGGTTTTATGTAAAATATTTTTGAAAATATCAGTAGCCCAGTTTTAAAACATTCTTGTTTATGCTAACTTTATGCAAATGCTTCATAAATTATTCCATACCACGTCTCTGTAGTCTCTGTAAGTTAGTCCAGTATTGCTGCATTAATGTTGCTGACCAAAATGCTACAGGCCAAGTATTTAATTAGTCCATCAGAATTCTGGACAGCTTTGAAATTAGAATTCCTTGCATTTAGATTATATGTTTGTCTTAGTCTGCTTGAGATGTTAAAATGAAATATCATAGACAGGGTGGCTTAAACAACAAATACTTATTTCTCACAGTTCTGGAGTCTGGGAAATCTAAGATCAAGGTGCCGGCAGATTCAGCATCCAGCAAAGAACCACTTCCTGCGTGGCAGCCTTCTCCTTGTATCCTGACATGGCCTTTCCTCAGTATATGCTCATGGAGAGAGATCTCTGCCTCTTCCTGTGCTTATTAGGATACTAATCCCATCACGAAGATCCCACATTCATGACCTAATCCAAACCTAATTGCCTACCAAAGTCCCCATCTCCAAACACCATCACACTGCAGGGAGGGCTAGGATTTCAACGTAAGAATGGGGTAGGGGGCACATGAACAAACATTCAGTTCATAACAATGGATATAGATGCTGGTTTTGCCCAAAATGTTTTCTATCATTCTTGGATAACCATGAAGGGAAGAGAGGCTCAAAAACTGTGATTATGATATTTCTGAGAAAACTGGGCTAAGAAAGGAGCTCTTTATCCTTTCTTAATGAAGGTGTGGAATGTAAATTATACCATGACAGAGAATTGCTACCTTCCATAGAGCAGACAGGATGCCTGGATCTCTGCTCAGGAAGATTTATCCTTGCTTGCAAGCAGACACTAAATCTCAGCCAAATATAGACATATGATCTCATCCAACTGAGGCAAATGGTCCATCTGAGTAAGTAATTTTATTCTATTAATCTGAGTCTGCAGAAGATGACCAAATCTTGCAAAGTGATTTAAAAGAAATTCTTCCTAATATTATGGAAGAGATGATTAGCAGTATGTGAAACCAGGTAGTTCTGTTTAGATTTTCTTCTTGATATAGGACATGCAGAAAACTCAATTCATCATATACAACCAAAATTTTATACCAGAGAAGGAGGAACTTCCACTTTCAGTTGTGCTAGGACTATGCTTACTCTACCTCCCCAAACAACCCAAGGGTTAGAAAAAAATAAATGATGCAAAGCTTTTAAAGACACTGGACAATAGGTTCTGATGGATAGTGATCCCTGAGAGATGGGAAACAAACAAAGCAAACCCTAAGATTCCCTCACTTTACTGCCTTCAGAGAATTTCCAGACCATGGTAAAGTGTAGGGAAACTGAACTAGAGCTTGAGATTCTGTGAATTTTAGAGATTAATTCAACTTTGGAGGGCTTACATGGAGACAGAGCTCAAAAGACAAAATGCCAAACCTGCTTTATTTAAAATGGATAATCAACAGGAGCTACTGTATAGCACATGGAATTCTGCTCAATGTTATATGGCAGCCTGGATGGGAGGGACGTTTGGGGGAGAATGGAGGATACATGTATGTGTATGCTTGTTATAACCATAACCCTAACCCTAACCCTAGAGTCCCTTCACTGTCATCTGAAACTATCACAACATTGTTTATTAATTGGCTATACCCCAATACAAAATAGGAGAAGACAATGGCACCCCACTCCAGTACTCTTGCCTGGAAAAATCCCAGGGACGGGAGAGCCTGGTGGGCTTCTGTCTATCGAGTCACACAGAGTCGGACAGACTGAAGCGACTTAGAAGCAGCAACAGCAGCAATACAAAATAAAAAGTATAAAAAAGTACCAAAGAATGGGCAGAAAGAGAACTTTAGTAATTTACAGAGTGTTGCTCATAATTATTCAGCAGAATATAGATGAGCACATGTGTGTGAGGAAACTATCCCAGACTGGTCAAGGACCCTCCAAAAGAACTAGAACAATGCCAGGTGTTCCCACAGGGCCAAGAATAGTGCCTGCTACCATCAGCCAGACTAGATAATGTATAATTCATGAAATTTTAGGTAAAATACTTAGGAAGAATGTGACTCAGTGGGAGGGAATAATTAGCCTTAGACTGATCACTGCGCTGGAGTTGCACTATAAATTAAAAAACGAGACCCAAAAGATCAAATTGTCTCCAAGTAACATTATTTTCAAGAGCACATGGAACGTTTATCAAGATAAATTATTTTCCAGGCCGTAAAACAAGTCTCAATAAATTTTAAAAGTTTCAATTTATATAAAGCATATCATTTGACCACAGGGAATTAAATTAGAAATCAATGTCAGAGAGATCTCTGGAATGACTCCAAATATTTGGAAACAAAATAACACACTTCAAAAGAACCCATGGTTCAAAAGAGAAATTCAAAAGTATATCGAATTGAATGAAAATGAAAACAACATATATACAAATTTGTTGAATGCCTCTAAAACAGCACTGAGGAGAACACTAACAGGACTATATGCTTATATGCTTAGTCTCTCAGTCATGTCTAACTCTTTGTGACCCTTTGGACTATAGCCTACCAGGTTCCTCTATCCATGGGATTTCCTAGGCAAGAATACAGCAGTGGGTTGCCATTTCCTCTTCCAGGGGAATCTTTCTCACCCAGGGATTGAATCCATGTCTCCCTTGTCTCCTGCATTGCAGACAGATTCTTTACCCACTGAGCCATCAGGGAAGGCCCTACTATATGCTCATATTAGAAGACAAAACCCTTTCAAATATGTGACTTCAGTTTCCATCTTAAAATGTTAGAAAAAGAACAGAAAACTCGATATAAATAGAAGAAAGGAAATATAAATAATAGAGCAGAAGTCAATGAACTAGAAAACAGAAAGAATAGAGAAAACATATGAAACCAAAAGGTTTCATCTTTTACTGAGATCAAAAAAATTGATAAGCCTCTAACCAGCCTGTTCAGCAAAAAATATATGAAGACACAAATTACCAATATCAGAAATGAGAGTAATTACATCACTATATAATCTACAGATTTTTAAAGAATGATAAGGGAATATAGTGAACAAATTTATGGATATAATTTTGACAATTTAGATGAAATGGAAAAATTCATGAAAAGACACTAACTACTAAAACTCATTCAAGAAGAAAACTATAACCTGAATATCTCTATATCTATTAAAGAAATTGAATTTGTGATTCAAAACCTTACCACAAAGAAAACTTAAGACCCAAATGGTTTTGCTAGTTATTCTATCAAATATATAGTAAAGAAGTAAAACCAATCATACACAAACTCTTTCAGAATATTTCAGAAGATGGCACACTTCTCAACCCAATGCATGTTTCTAGTATTACTGTGATACCAAAACTAGACAAAGACATTGCAGGAAAAACACAACCAAATCAATAAAAAAAACAACACTTGTACCCTCAATGAACATAGATGTAAACATTCTAAATAAAATTTTAGCAAACTGAATTCAATAGTATATAAAAATTATAGTACATTATGAACAAGCTAGGTATACCTCAAGAATGCAAGACTGGTTTAATACGTGAAAATTAATCAATAAAATTCACCGTGTGTGTGTGTGTGTGTGCGTGTTAGTCACTCAGTTCTGTCTAACTCTTTGCAAACCCATGGACTATAGCCTGCCAGACTGTTCTCTCCATGGAATTCTCCAGGCAAGAATAATGAAGTGGGTTGCCATAGCCTCCTCCAGAGGATCTTCCTGACCCAGGGATTGAGTCCCAGTCTCCTGCCTTGCAAGCAGATTTTTTACTGTCTGAGCCACCAGAGAATTCACCATATTAACAAGCTAAAAATACAAAAGGCACATAGATAGACACAGTAAAAGCATTTAACACATTTAACAAAATCTAATGCCCAGTCCTGATGAAACTCTCAGAAAATAAGGAATAGAAAAAACCTTCAACCTGATAAAAGGCATGTATAAATAATCTACAACTAAGATCATAATTAATGGTGAAATACTGAATTTTTTCCCCTTACCATCAGGAAAAAAACAGAATGTCTTCTCTCACCATTTTATTTAAAACTGCATTGAAGATTTCAGGCTGTGAAATCAGACAAGAAAAACAAATAAAAGGCACAATATTGAAAAGGAAGAAACAAAATCCTATTCTTAGAAAAAATGATCATCTATGTAGAAAATTCAATGTGTGTGTGTGTGTGTGTGTGCGCGCTCAGTCATGTCTGACTCTGAGACCCCATGGAGTATAGCCTCCCAGGCTCCTGTGTCCATGGGATTTCCTAGGCAAGAACACTAGAGTGGGTTGCCATGCCCTCCTCCAGGGGATCTTCCTGACCCAGGGATTGAACCTGCTTCCCCCACATTTCCGCATTGCAGGCGGACTGTTTACTGCTGAGCCACCAGTGAAATGCAGAGAGTTTAATAGAATCCACTAAAAATCTACTAAAACTAAAAAATGAATTTAGTAAGTTGTAACATACAATATTAATATATATGAATCTATTTTATTTTATATACTAGCAGAGGAAAATCAGAATTTTTGAAATAATATTATTTAGAAAGCATAAAATATTAAATTGAAATAAATCTGCCAAAGGTTTGCAAGACTTATACACTGAAAACTATAAAAGTTTGCTGAGAGAAATTAGATATCTAAATCAATATAAACATAGCTCTAAATAAATATAGCCTGTTTATATATTGAAAGACTCAATATTAATATTTCATCCTTCCCCAAATTAACCTATAGATTCAACAGTCCACTATCAAACACCTAATGGATCCTTTTGTAGAAATCTACAAGCTGAGTATAAAATTCATATGGTAATTCAAAGGATTTAGAAGAGGCCAAAAACCTCTTTGAAAAAGTAGAAAAATTGGGAGGGCGGTCCTAAGATGGCAGAGGAATAGGACAGCGAGACCACTTCCCCCCCCCCCCACAAATTCATCAAAAGATCATTTGAACCCTGAGCAAATACCACAAAACAACTGAACACGGAGGACACCAGGCACCCAGAAAGGCAGCCCATTGTCTTTGAAAGGAGGTAGGACAAAATATAAAAGATAAAAAGAGAGACAAAAGAGTTAGGGATGCAGACCCATCCCGGGAAGGGAGTCTTAAAAGAGAAGATTCCAAACACCAGGAGATCCTCTCACTGGCAGATCTGTGGGGAGTTTTGGAATCTCAGAGGGCAACATAACCGGGAGGAAAAAAATAAATAAGTAAACCCCACAGATTATGGGTCTAACTACAGCTCCCAGAAGAGAAGTAGACCAGACGCTCGCGTCAGCCACCAGCAAGTGGGGGCTGAACAGGCAGGTGTGGGCTGCATTGCTTAGGGTGAGGACCAGTCCTGAATGCCCTGAGGGCAATCTGAGGGAGCTAATGTGAGATAGCAACCCAAACCGTGGGGTAGCCAGAGAGGGGGAAGGAAAAAAGAGGAAAGAGAGAGAGAGAATTTTCCCATGAAAAGCTCTAACCTAGGGCACTAAGGCCCTGCCGGGCCCGCTCACAGAACAAAGGAATGAGTGAATGCCAGAGGCGAGCTAGCTGGCTGCGGATGGGCCCATCCCTTGCCAGAGGCAGGGAGGCAGGCGGGCACCAACCAGAGCTGGAAGGGAAGGGGCAAACTCGGCCCCAGAGATGGCATCCCCTACCAAACTGCAATCAGGCTCTCAATCGCTAACCAAGTCTTCCTGGGATCCTGGACGGTTGACATCCATCAGGAGGGTTGCAGGCAGAGATTAGCTCCCCAGAAGAGACACACGGCACAGCTGAGACGTGGCTATGCACCCAGGAAACCGAGTGAATGGGACCGGGGAGGTGATAAAATGCACCACACCTGGGGAGTGTGAGCTCGCCAAGCACCTGGTCATCTGAGCTGTTTGGACCTGGGAAGGGCACAAAACGTAGGCACAAAACTCAGGCCCAACTGAGTCTGTGCCTTTGTGGAGTACCCAAGAACCTGAACCTAAGCGGCATAGATCTGGGAAGTGCATGCAACCCAGGGCCCACCATAGACAGTTCACCGACAGAGCGACCTGGAGCGTAAGCAGTGTAGACCAGGAAAGCACACACGCCATGAGTGGGGGCAAACCCAGTGTGACCCAGACACTCCAAGAACTCCCCACACACGCCAGTGATATTTGTTTGCAGTGTTCCTCCCTCCCCGCAGCACAAATGAACAAGTGAGCCTAAATAAATGACCACCTTCACCTCCCTGTGTCAGGGCCAAAGTTAGACAGTGAAGAGACTTGCAAGCAGAGGAAGCCAACATAAACAAAGAAGAGGGAATGGCTCTGGAAGTGACAGGTGCAACAGATTAAAACCCTGTAGTTAGCACCGGCTACATTGGAAGGGACCTATGGACTTTGAGAAGAAGTATAAAGTGGAACAAGGAACTATCTGAAACTGGACTGACCACACACTGCCCTCAACAGCTTCAGAGAAATTCTTAGATATATTTTACTATTATCATTTTTTAATTACTTTTATTTTTAAGTTCTTTATTAATCCTTTAATTTTCATTTTTAAAACCTAGCATTACCTTGGGAAAAAAGAACCTATTTTTTAAGGCAAATTTCATATTTTTTAATATAACTTTTGTGATTTTGTTTTGTTGTTTTAATATTGTATTTTTGAGAGTCTAAATTCTATTCTAGATTTTTAATCTTTGCTTTTTGGTATTTGTTATCAATTGTGTACCTTTAAGAATCCAATCTTCAGTACCCATTTTTACTAAGGAGTGTGATTACTGACTTGATTGCTTTCTTGCCTTTTGAATCTCCTTTTTCTCCCCCAGGTCACCTCTATCTGCACCCTGTCCCCTCTCTTCTCTACTTAACTCTGTGAATCTCTTTGGGTGTTCCAGGCTGTGGAGAATACGTAGGGAACTGATCACAGGTGAGATTGGTCTCTCTCCTTTTGACTCCCCCTCCTCTCCTCCTGGTCACCTCTATCTCCTTTCCCCCTTTTCTCTTCTCTATGGAACTCTGTGAACCTCTCTGAGTGTTCCAGACTTTGGAGAGCAAATAGGGAATTGATTACTGGCTAGACTGCGCTCTCCCCTTTTGACACCCCCTCTTCTCCTCATGGTCACCTCTATCTCCCTCCTCCCTCTTCTCTTCTTCATGTAACTCTGTGAACCTCTCTGGGTGTGCCTCACTGTGAAAAATCTTTTCAGCATTAACCTAGATGTTTTGTCATAATTGCTGTATGGATGGAAAAGTCTTGAGGCTACTGTAAGAATAAGACTGAAAACCAGAAGCAGGAGGCCTAAATCCAAAACTTGAGATCACCAGAAATCTCCTGACTCCAGGGACCATTAACCGACAAAAGCTCATCCAAAAGCCCCCATACCTACATTGTAACCAAGCTCCACCCAAGAGCCAACAAGTGTCAGAGCAAGACATACCACGCTAATTATCCAAGAAAGCAGAAACATAACCCTGAGCACAAGAATACAGGTGGAAAAAGTCACACCAAACCCATAGACACCTCAAAACTCACTACTGGACACTTCATTGCACTCCAGAGAGAACAGATCCAGCTCCACCCACCAGAACACTGATGTAAGCTTCCCTAACCAGGAAACCTTAACAAGCCACTCATCCAACCCCACCCACAGGAAGGAACCTCCACAATAAAGAGGAATCACAAACTTCCACCATAAAGATAGGCCACCCCAAACACAGCAACCTAAACAAGATGAAAAGGCAGAGAAATATTCAGCAGGTAAAGGAACATGGTAAAAGTCCACCAAACCAAACAAAAGAGGAGGAGATAGGGAGTCTAACTGAAAAATAATTCAGAATAATGATAGTAAAAATGATCCAAAATCTTGAAAACAAAATGGAGTTACAGATAAATAGCCTGGAGACAAGGATTGAGAAGATGCAAGAAAAGTTTAATAAGGACCTAGAAGAAATAAAAAAGAGTCAATCAATAATGAATAATGCAATAGCTGAGATCAAAAGCACTCTGGAGGGAACCAACAGTAGAATAACTGAGGCAGAAGATAGGATAAGAGAGGTGAAAGGTAGAATGGTGGAAATAAATTAAGCAGAGACGAAAAAAGAAAAAAGAATTTAAAAAATGAGGACAACCTCAGAGACCTCTGGGAGAATGTAAAATGCCCCAACATTCGAATCATAGGAGTCTCAGAAGAAGAAGACAAAAAGAAAGGCCATGAGAAAATACTTGAGGAGATAGTAGTTGGAAACTTCCCTAAAATGGGGAAGGAAATAGCCACCCAAGTCCAAGAAACCATGAGAGTCCCAAACAGCATAAGCCCAATGTGAAACACCCCAAGACACATATTAAACAAATTAATGAAGATCAAACACAAAGAACAAATATTAAAAGCAGCAAGGGAAAAACAACAATTAACCCACAATGGGATCCCCGTAAGGGTAACAGCTGATCTTTCAATAGAAACTCTCCAAGCCAGAAAGGAATGGCAGGACATACTTAAAGTGATGAAAGAGAAAAACCTACAACCCAGTTTACTGTACCCAGCAAGGATCTCATTCAAATATGAAGGAGAAATCAAAAGCTTTACAGACAAACAAAAGCTCAGAGGATTCAACACCACCAAACCAGCTCTCCAACAAATGCTAAAGGATCTTCTCTAGACAGGAAACACAGGAAAGGTTTATAAATTCTAACCCAAAACAACAAAGTAAATGGCAATGGGATCATATTTATCAATAATTACTTTAAATGTAAATGGGTTAAATGCCCCAACCAAAACACAAAGACTGGCTGAATGGATATAAAAACAAGACACCTATATGTGCTGTCTACAAGAAACCCACCTCAAACCTAGGGACACATACAGACTGAAAGTGAAGGGCTGGAAAAATATATTTCATGCAAATGGAGACCAAAAGAAAGCAGGAGTAGCAATACTCATATCAGATAAAGTAGACTGAAATAAAGACCATGAAAAGAGACAAAGAAGGACACTACATAATGATCAAAGGATCACTCCAAGAAGAAGATATAACAATTATAAATATATATGCACCCAACAGAGGAGCACTGCAATATGTAAGGCAAATGCTAACAAATATGAAAGGAGAAATTAACAGTAACACAATAATAGTGGGAGACTTTAATACCTCACTCACACCTATGGATAGATCAACTAAACAGAAAATTAGCAAGGAAACACAAACTTTAAATGATATAACGGACCAGTTAGACCTAATTGATATCTAGAGGACATTTCACCCCAAAACAAGGAATTTCACCTTTTTCTCAAGTGCACATAGAACCTTCTCCAGGATAGATCTCATCCTGGGCCATAAATCTAGCCGTGGTATATTCAAAAAATTGAAGTCATCTCAAGCATCTTTCCTGATCACAGTCCAGTAAGATTAGATGTCAACTACAGGAAAAAAAAAACTATTAAAAATACAAACATATGGAGGCTAAACAACACACTTCTCAATAAATGACAAATCACAGAAGAAATCAAAAAAGAAATCAAAATATGCATAGAAACGAATGAAAATGAAAACACAACAACCCAAAAACCTATGGGATTCAGTAAAAGCAGTGCTAAGGGGAAGGTTCATAGCAACACAAGCCTACCTCAAGAAACAGGAGAGAAATCAAATAAGTAACCTAACTCTACACCTAAAGCAACTAGAGAAGGAAGAAATGAAGAACCCCAGGGTTGGTAGAAGGAAAGAAATCAGAAAATTTAGGGCAGAAATAAATGCAAAAGAAACAAAAGAGACCATAGTAAAAATCAACAAAGCTAAAAGCTGATTCTTCGAGAAAATAAATAAAATAGACAAACAATTAGCCAGACTCATCAAGAAACAAAGGGAGAAGTATCAAATCAACAAAATTCGAAATGAAAATGGAGAAAACATGATAGACAACACAGAAATACAAAGGATCATAAGAGACTACTATCAGCAACTATATGTCAATAAAAGGGACAACTTGGAAGAAATGGAAAAATTCTTAGAAAAGTACAACTTTCCAAAACTGAACCAGGAAGAAATAAGAAATCTTAACAGACCCATCACAAGTACAAAAATTGAAACCATAATCAGGAATCTTCCAACAAACAAAAACCCAGAACCAGATGGCTTCACAGCTGAATTCTACCAAAAATTTAGAAAAGAGCTAACATCTATCCTACTTAAACTCTTCCAGAAAATTGCAGAAGAAGGTAAACTTCCAAACTCATTCTATGAGGCCATCATCACCCTAATACCAAAAGGAGACAAAGATGCCACAAAAAAAAGAAAACTACAGGCCAATATCACTGATGAACATAGATGCAAAAATCCTTAACAAAATTCTAACAAACAGAATCCAACAACATATTAAAAAGATCATACATCATGACCAAGTGGGCTTTATCTCAGGGATGCAAGGATTCTTCAATATCTGCAAATCAATCAATGTAATACACCACATTAACAAATTAAAAAATAAAAACCATATAATTATCTCAACAGATGCAGAGAAAGCCTTTGACAAAATTCAAAACCCATTTATGATAAAAAAAATCCGCTTGAATGCAGGAATAGAAGGAACATACCTCAATATAATAAAAGCTATATATGATAAATCCACAGCAAACATTATCCTCAGTGGTGAAACATTGAAAGCATTTCCCCTAAAGTTGGGAACAAGGCAAGGATGCCCACTCTCTCCATTACTATTCAACACAGTTTTGGACATTTTGGCCACAACAATCAGAGCAGAAAAAGAAATAAAAGGAATCCAGATTGGAAAAGAAGAAGTAAAACCCTCACTGTTTGCAGATGATATGATCCTCTAAATAGAAAACCCTAAAGACTCCACCAGAAAATTACTAAAGCTAATCAATGAATACAGTAATGTTGCAGGATATAAAATTAATACGCAGAAATTCCTTGCATTCCTATACACTAACAATGAGAAAACAGAAAGAGAAATTAAAGAAACAGTTCCATTCACCATTGCAACAAAAAGAATAAAATACTTAGGAATAAGTCTACCTAAAGAAACAAAGAACCTATACATAGAAAACTCTAAAACACTGATGAAACAAATCAAAGAGGACACAAATAGATGGAGAAATATACCATGATCATGGACTAGAAGAATCAATGTAGTGAACATGAGTATATGACACAAAGCAATCTATAGATTCAATGCAATCCCTATCAAGCTACCAATGGTATTTTTCACAGAACTAGAACAAATAATTTCACAATTTGTATGGAAATACAAAAAACCTCAAATAGCCAAAGCAATCTTGAGAAAGAAGAATGGAACTGAAGGAATCAACCTGCCTGACTTCAGACTATACTACAAAGAAACTCATCAAGACAGTATGGTACTGGCACAAAGACAGAAATATAGATCAATGAAACAAAATAGAAAGCTCTGAGATAAATACATGCACCTATGGACACCTTATCTTTGACAAAGGAGGTGAGAATATACAATGGAGAAAAGACAATCTCTTTAACAAGTGGTGTGGGGAAAACTGGTTAACCACTTGTAAAAGAATGAAACTAGAACATTTTCTAACATCATACACAAAAATAAACTCAAAATGGATTAAAGATCTAAATGTAAGACCAGGAACTATAAAACTCCTAGAGGAAAGCACAGGCAAAACACTCTGACATAAATCACAGCAGGATCCTCTATGACCCACCTCCCAGAGTAATGGAAATAAAAGCAAAAATAAGCAAATGGGACCTAATTAAACTTAAAAGCTTTTGCACAACAAAGGAAACTATAAGCAAGGTGAAAAGACAGCCTTCAGAATGGGAGAAAATAATAGAAAATGAAGCAACTGACAAAGAATTAATCTCAAAAATATACAAGAGTTCATGCAGCTCTTTCCAGAAAAATAAGTGACCCAGTCAAAAAATGGGCCAAAGAACTAAACAGACATTTCTCCAAAGAAGACATACAAATACCTAACAAACACATGAAAAGATGCTCAACATCACTCATTATTCAGTTCAGTTCAGCTCAGTTCAGTCACTCAGTCATGTCTGACTCTTTGTGACCCCACAAACCACAGCACGTCAGGTCTCCCTGTCCATCACCAACTCCTGGAGTTCACACAAACCCATGTCCATCGAGTCAGTGATGCCATCCAACCATCTCATCTTCTGCCCTCCCCTTCTCCTCATGCCCTCAATCTTTCCCAGCATCAGGGTCTTTTCAAATGAGTCAGCTCTTCACATCAGTTGGTCAAAGTATTGGAGTTTCAGCTGCAACATCAGTCCTTCCAATGAACACCCAGGACTGATCTCATTTAGGATGGACTGTTTGGATCTCCTTGCAGTCCAAGGGACTCTCAAGAGGCTTCTCCAACACCACAGTTCAAAAGCATCAATTCTTCGGTGCTCAGCTTTCTTCATAGTCCAACTCTCACATCCATACATGACCACGGGAAAAACCGTAGCCTTGACTAGACGGACCTTTGTTGGCAAAGTAATGTCTCTTTTTTAATATGCTACCTAGGTTGGTCATAACTTTCCTTCCAAGGGGTAAGCTTCTCTTAATTTCATGGCTGCAATCACCATCTGCAGTGATTTTGGAGCCCAGAAAAATAAAGTCAACCACTGTTTCCACTGTTTCCCCATCTATTTGCCATAAATTAATGGGACTGGATGCCATGATCTTCATTTTCTGAATGTTGAGCTTTAAGCCAACTTTTTCACTCTCCTCTTTCACTTTCATCAAGAGGCTCTTTAGCTCTTCTTCGCTTTCAACCATAAGGGTGGTGTCATCTGCATCTCTGACGTTATTGATATTTCTCCCAGCAATCTTGATTCCAGCTTGTGCTTCCTCCAGCCCAGTGTTTCTCATGATGTACTCTGCATATAAGTTAAATAAGCAGGGTGACAATATACAGCCTTGACATACTCCTTTTCCTATTTGCAACCAGTCTGTTGTTCCATGTCCAGTTCTAACTGTTGTTTCCTGACCTGCACACAGAGAAATGCAAATCAAAATCACAATGAGGTGCCATCTCACGCTGTTCAGAATGGCTGCTATCCAAAAGTCTACAAACAATAAATGCTGGAGAGGGTGCGGAGAAAAAGAAATGCTCTTACACTGTTGGTGGCTATGCAAGCTAGTACTGCCACTATGGAGAACAGTGTGGAGATTCCTTAAAAAGCTGGAAATAGAACTGCCATACAACCCAGCAATCCCACTGCTGGGCATAGACACTGAGGAAACTAGAATTGAAAGAGACACCTGTATCCCAATGTTCATTGCAGCACTGTTTACAATAGCCAGGACATGGATGCAACCTAAATGTCCATTGGCAGATGAAAGGATAAGAAAGCCATGTACATATGCAGAATGGAATATTACTTAGACATTATAAAGAATACATTTGAATCAGTTCTAATGAGGTGGATGAAACTGGAGCCTATTATACAGAGCAAAGTAAGTCAGAAAGCAAAATACCAATACAGTATATAAATGCATATATATGGAGTTTAGAAAGATGGTAACAATGACCCTATATGTGAGACAGGAAAAGAGACACAGATATAAAGAAGAGTCTTTGGGACTCTGTGGGAGAAGGCGAAGGTGTGATGATTTGAGAGAACAGCATTGAAACTGCATATTATCATATGTGAAATAGATCACCAGTCCAGGTTCGATGCATGAGGCAGGGTGCTCAGGGCTGGTGCACTGGGATGACCCTGAGAGATGGGATGGGGAGGGTTGTGGGAGGGAGGGTCAGGATGGGGTACTCATGTACACCCATGGCTGATTCATGTGAATGTATGGCAAAAACAACCACAATATTGTAAAATAATTAGCCTCCAATTAAAATAATAAAAAAAGAAGAAAATAAAAAGTAGAAAAATTAGAAGGCTAACACTATCTTATTTCAAGACTTATTATAAAGCTCTGGTAATCAAGATGGTGTGGCACAGTTGTCAAGAGAGACCATTAGATCAGTGGGATAATACAGCGAATTCATATATAGACCCATACATATTTTGACAACTAAGTTTTGAAAAAAATACAAAAGTAATTCAGTGGAAAAAAGTAACTCTTGGAAATAAATGGTGCTGACAGAATAGGATAGTGCTAGTATGCATGCTTGTAGACTTAAATGCAAAACCTAAAACTATAAAACTTCTAGAAGGAACATTAGAGTAAATCTTTGTGACCTTGGGTTAAGCAAAGATTTCTTCAATATGATATCAAAATCATGACCTATAAAATAAATCATTGACAAACTAAACTTTATTGAAATTAAAATTTATTTTTAGAAACACACTGTTAAGAGAATGGTAAGGCAGATAATAGTGAAAGTGAAATCGCTCAGTTGTGTCCGACTCTTTGCGACCCCATGGACAGTAGCCTGCACCAGGCTCCTCCGTCCGTGGGATTTTCTAGGCAAGAGTACTGGAGTGGGTTGCCATTTCCTTCTCCAGGGAATCTTCCTGACCCAGGAATCAAACCCATGTCTCCTGCATTGATAGACAGACGCTTTACGGTCTGATCCACCAGGGAAGTCCAAAGGCAGATAATAGAATGGGAGAAAATATGTTCAAGGTATATCTCTATTAAGGCTTCCCTGGTGGCTCAGATGGTAAGAAATTTGCCTGCAATGCGGGAGATCTGGAGACACAGGCTCAAACCCTGAGTTGAGAAGATCCCCTGGGGGAGGGAATGGCTATCCACTCCAGTATTCTTGGGGCTTTCCTGGTGACACAGACAATAAAGGGCCTGCCTCCAATGCAGGACACCCGGAGACTCAGCTCCATCCCTGGTCTGGGAAGATCCCCTGGAGAAGGGCCTGGCTAAGGGACTTGAATCCAAAATATATGTTCACAGTATAATAACAAGAAAATGAAGAGCCAAATTTAAAATGAGCCAGTGCAAGGGAATTTGGTGGGTGGCATAACTGTTCTTTATGATACTGTGGTAATCAATGTATGACTCTATGTATTTGTCAAATCTCTTAGAAATGTATAGCACAAAGCATCAATATTGCTGTATGTAAATATACAAATATCAAACAGGCTGTGATGTAAATGATTATTGTAAGTCTATAAAAAGAGTATGTGTGTGTTAGTCACTCAGACCTGTCTGACTCTTTGTGACCGTGTGGACTATATCCTGCGAGGCTCATCTGTCCAAGGAGTTCTCCAGGCAAGAATACTGGAGTGGGTTGCCATTCCCTGCTTCAGGGGATCTTCCCTACCCAGGGATCAAACTTGTGTCTCCTGCACTGCAGGCAGATTCTTTACTACCTGAGTCACCAAGGAATAAAAAGAGAATTGTATAAATACTGTACTCTAGTTGGTAAATGTGTTTCACATGAAAGTGTGCTATTTTGAAGCTGGTTGCATGTATGCTATGGTTAAACAAATAAGTAGATAAATTGTGGATAATGGGAGCTAGGTTTCTCACTGTCAGAGAAGCTACAAATAGCCAAAGGGGAAAGGTGAAAATGAACTTTGGGGTTCTGGATTAGAGTTGAAGATATCGGTATGAACTCATATTTCTATACTCACATATATATTTTAATGCAGAAATAATTATATATGTTTGTGTATACATGAGCCAGCATACATATATGTATTTTCTAGCTCTGTCTACTAAAAAGACCCAGTATGACATCCTAGGAATAAGGTACAGATTCAGTGCCCAGATCTTGGTTTCTAAATCATATTTTCCAATAAAAGAAACCACAGCACCTTGGAGATATTGATGATGGTAGAGTTGGGATTGGAAAAACACAAAATGAGTTTGCAGCTTATTTTATGTCAGAAAGCAAGAGAGTTCTCACAAAGCAAACAAAAGCATGTCAAGGGGATACAAGAGCCAATCTGAAAGATTCCCTAATGGCCAAGTCTGGAACAATTTGAGAACAAAATAAATAAAATAGCATAGTATTGAATTATAACTCAAAGAGTAAAATAAATATATATGATTTTAAAAGATAGTAAAAGATTAATGATAGACTAAGTAAGTAAATGAAGGAGAAGAGAGAAATATCCCTTACTAGAGCATTCCAAAAAGAAGTGTAGAAGGAATGAGGGAAATAGAAAATCACCATTAGCAAAACAGTGAAAATTGCTGCAGGAAGAACCACTAATCAAGGCTAAAGTTAGTGAGTGAATATTTGAAAAGAAATACACTAATCAAGTAACTTCATATATCTCCCCCATAATATTTATTAATTTTTATATATAAATTGTGTAAAGTTATTATATTTATTAATTACTGTGATTGCTGTAACATATGGCCAGCCACTCATTCTTAGCTATGCCTCTCTCCATGAGACGGAGTTAAATTCTCCTCAGCTTGAGTGTGAGCTGAACCTTGTGACTTGTTCTAACTAAGAGTATAGAAAGGGAGAAAGAGTAACTTTACAGAGGAGAAAACTTGCAGGTATCACCTTAACCAAGTGGTCTGCATCAATAATGCCAGTGGTTATTCATACTGATATCATGTACCCCTGAAAGGATGTGAGAAGTGTACTTCATATCTCTGGTATTTGTTCCCCAAACCGGCAACCCCAATGAAATCATGAGAAAATAATAGACAAAAACACAAATCAAAGAACATTCTACAAAATATCTGACTTGTCCTCTTCAAAAATACTGTGGTCATGAAAAACCAAGAAAGGTTGAGAAACAGTTGCTGATTGAAAGAGACTAAGGAGATTTGTCAGCTAAATGAGAGGAGGTATCTTGAACTGGGTTTTGGAAAAGCAAAAATAAATTATTGGAAGAACTAAGTGAAATCTGGAAAAAGTTAATATTTTGGCTTATAGTATTACACTAATGTTAAATTTTAAATATTTTTTAAAAAATTGAAGTATAGTTGATCTACGATGTTGTGTCAATCTCTGCTGTACAGCAGAGTGACTCAGTTATACACATATATACATTTAAAAATAGTTTCCATTATGGTTTATCCCAGGAGATTGGATAAGTTTTTATTTTTAATAACTGTGTTATGGTCATGTAAGATGTTAACATTAGGGAAAGCAGAGTGAAGGATATATAGGAACTCTCTGTACTCTTTACGACTCTTCTGTAAATTTAAATGTGTTTCAAAATTAAAAGTTTTATGAAAATGAGCAAAGTTTTAAACTGATACTTCACCAAAAAATGTATACTGATAGCAAATAAGCAAATAAAAAGATTATCATTATCATTACATATTAGGGAAGTGCAAATTAATACTACAATGGTAATACTGGTACAAACGTTAGAATCACTGGAATTAAAATCAAAATAAAATAACACAGCTAACCATACTGAATGTTGGTAAGAATGAGGAGCAACTGGAATTCTCCTAATTGCTGGTAAAAATGTAAAATAATCCTATGATTTTGGAAAACTGTTTGGTAGCTTCTTAGACAGTTAAATATACAGCTACCATACAATCTAGCCAAGAGAAAAATAACACAACTTCATATATATACTTGTACACAAATATTCATAACCATTTATCTTGTAATAGCCAAAAACATGGAGACAACTAAAATATCCATCAAGAAATGAATAGATAAATTGTGGACTGTTCATTTAATAAAATACTACTCCTCAATCAAAGAAATAAAATACTTATACAGACAACAAGGTGGGTGAATTTCACATTGATTATGTTGAGAGAAAGAAGTTAGACAAAAATAATATTGCATTGGCCAAGAAATCCGTTTGGGCTTTTACAGAAGATGTTGCAGAAAAACCCAAATGAACTTTAATGTATGACTTCATTTGTACCATACTCTAGAAAATGCAAACCAATTTCTATAGTGACAGAAAGCAGATGAAGGGTTATTGGGGAGAGAAAGATGAGTCTTTGATGGAAGAGAGAGATTACCAAGAGGCATGAGGAAACTTTGGGAGTGAAACTTTGGGAGTCCAACATCTGGATTGTAGCAGCATATTCATGGGTATATACACATATTAAAACTTTTCAGATTATATACATTAAATATGTCCAGTTTATGATATGCCCATCATCCTCCAATATATCTGTTAAGGGTATTATACCTATTCTTATATTATGTAATTAATCTTAAGAATACATGAATTTTAGGTAATTAGCACAATGCAATATGTAAATTTAAATTTAATGAAATAGTGGTTTAAAATATTGGTTTTCAAACTTTAGCATGCATTGGAATCTCCTCCTGGGGCTTTCTCAAACACAAATTTCTGGGCTTCACTCTTAGAGTCTTTAATTCACTAGATTTGAAGTTGTACCTGATGATTTGCATTTCTCATAGGTTCCAAGATGATGCTGACTTTGAGAATCTTGCTTTAAAGTATTGGTTTCGGAATCAGAATCACCTAGGTTTCAGTCCTGGATATTTTGTTTACTAATTGAATGACCTCACTATAGTTTTTTATGTCTCTAAGGAATAGATTCCTCTAATATAAAATGGGGATGGTAATATTTGTCCCACAGGATCACTGTACAAATTATAGTGATTAGCATAATACTTATTGATATAATAAGTAACCATTAAGTGATAAATATTATCATTATTATGACATATTCTAGGCCACTCTTCTTTCAATGGGTGCTTTGGTTTACCCATATTTTACAGAGTGGAGAAAATTAATGAGTAAGCTAAGTATTAAAGGTATGAGGTTTGAATAAGGACAAACTTTATTATTAACCACTGTAGGTATGGATTTTTTTCCTTAGATGTTGATAGCAATGAAACTATAAACATGTTCTCCTGGGCTGGCTTGATTTTGCTTGCTCATGTTCTCTCAACTTCAAACAGCACTAGATGTACTTTGTCGAAAATTGCAAGTTCACATTTATACAATTAATATACAGGCAGTTCTCATTAATCACAGGTTTCATATTTGCAAATTCACCTATTCCCTAAATTTTATATGTAACCCCCCAAATCAATAATTGTGAGATTTGCACAGTGGACATGTGCAGAGTGGCAAACTATTTGAGCTTCTTAAAACTCACTCTCAGCTGAGGTGGAATAAAATGATTCTCTGCATTTTGTTTTAGCTCTCATACTGGACATCACTCTCCTTTTCACAATTTATTTAGTGCCATGTTTTGCTTTGTTTTTTATAGCTTTGTGTTTCTTGTTGGTGATTTTATATTGAAAATTGCCCTCAAGCATAGTGCCGAAGTGTTGTTTAGGGTTCCTATGTACAAGAAAGCTGTGATGTGCCTTATTCGTTTGTTTGGATAAGCTTTTCTCAGACATGGCTTACAGGTTAGAGTGCTGCTGTCCATAAGCCAGTATTAGTGGATCTGTCATATAAAATAAAATAAAGGGTCTTTAAACACACAAAAAGCAAAGATTGTGTACTGATCAGTTGACAAAAATGTTGTGACCACAAGCTCTTAGAAATCTAATCCTGTCTTCCCCCTGGGAGCACTGGTTCAGCATTTGAGTTCCCGGCAATTTTATAAAACCACAAATAATGAGAACTGACTGTGTATAACCATGTACCACCTATGCAGTTGAGCCCAAAGTCAAGGAAAAACCACCAGAGAAGCTGGCAAGCACCCAACATTGAAATCAGCATATTGGGAAGGGGTGAAATGCTTACCAGAAGCTTTGTGGTAGCACAGATGTCTGTTGTATTAATAAATATTTGGATATAGGTAAGGGTCTGGTCCCCATATTAATTTTCCACCCTCCTCCTCTAGGGAGGTGGTTCAGCATGCATTGAAGAATCATTTGCTTTACCAGTCATCTCTTGCCCTGTTCATGCCCTACTAAGGCAGAGAGACTAAACTGTCTGTTGCACATCGTTGTTGGTCAGGGTCAGGCCCTATGCATTTATATGTCACAGAAAATGGAGAGGGAGGGACAGAAGAGAGTTGGAGAACACTCCCAGGGTGTGTTTATATGACCAGAGAGAGACTAGTAATGGGACCTCTGCTTAAGTGACTAGTTTTTCCTTTTTGTGTGTGTGTGTCTTGCTTACTGAAATTTTCCTCCAGCATTAATAAGAAGTCTTAATCATAGTGACACGTTACTGTTCCCCATTCAGAGTTCTTTGACTTGTCAGTGGTTTCCCTCTGGACTTTTGGAAGATGATTACATGAAAATCTTTCATTCAAAAAATGAGGGGACAGAGACCAATTGTTGATGATCGGAGAGTGAAAAGAGGAGAGGAATTTGTTTTGGAGAATATAGCAGAACTAGCCTTTAAATCTTTTAACATCTAGCCCTAAGGTTCTGATTTTTAGAGTTGAAAAGAATGTCACAAGTATTTTTTAAAAGCATGGACGAGTTTTGACACTTCAGATTGCACCTAAATAGCTGAAAAACCTTTTAAAAATATTCTCTGAAGAAAATGTAATTGTGCATATCTGAGCTGGAGTTTTGAAAATAGGTACTGTGCAGTTCTCTGGCAATATGATTAAAGGAAAATGGGAAAACTTCTTGCAGAGAACAGTTTGGAGAGTGTGAGTTGGGGAGCAGAAATGCATGCCTGACTCTATAGAATTTGCTCCTATCTAGACAGAGCGACAGGAGTCCTTTTGAATAATATCTTGATGAGTCATAGGAAAAGAAACTGCAAGGGACTTTAGACTGATAGCCTCATCCTTAAGCCTTAAGGTTTAAGGCTCAAACGTAAGTGGTAACAGAGGTCATTTTCATCCTCTAGATGAGTGAGTGTCCTGAAAAAGACCAGCTGACACACTCTGAAGTAGGGAATCATGGAACTCATGGATGTACCCAAGTTCCATGTCCAGGCACTGGCAAGGGATACCAGCTTTGGGTGATCAGATAACATCCTCAAATCTCCTAACTTGTCCTGAGAGAGCTGATCCATATGTCTATAGGAGGGTGCAGTGTGCAAAAAAAATTGGGAAAGTAAACTCTCAATTAAAAGAGCTAGATTCCTGGTGGTAAGAGGGTCCTCTCAATTGAGAACATAGTCAATATGTGTGTGAGTGTGTTGAGGTGAGGGAGCACAGAGCAGCAAAGTACCTGGTGACACTGGGTCCATATTGGCAGTGAAGTTGATAACAAACCTTAATGCAACACCTGAGGGTGAGAGGGTAACAGGCAGGAAGGCTAGGGGTCCCCAAGTGGAGGAAATAGGCTGCAAGTGTCAGAAATTTTTTTTTCTCTCTCTCTCTTAAGCAGCAGGAAGAAACAAACCACAAGTGTCAGATGCTATTTTTCCATCTCTATACAAAATTACAGTCCATGGGGTCACAAGAGTCAGACACAACTCAGCAACTAAACCACCACCACCACCATACAAAATTAAAAGGAGGTTTCTTTTAAAATTCTCTGTTGCCACGACGACTCCTGGTTCCACCTGAACTTATTTTTTCTCAAACCTAGAGCTAACCATTACATTTTTCTTATGGAAATGTTTTTCTTAAGCTATGTTAATGAGCTATGTATTTACCTTCAGTTCAGTTCAGTTCAGTCGCTCAGTCGTGTCCGACTCTGCGACCCCATGAATCACAGCATTGTCCATCACCAACTCCCGGAGTTTACTCAAACTCATGTCCATCAAGTTGGTGATGCCATCCAGCCATCTCATCCTCTGTCGTCCCCTTCTCCCCCTGCCCCCAATCCCTCCCAGCATCAGGGTCTTTTCCAATAAGTCAACTCTTCGCATGAGGTGGCCAAAGTATTGGAGTTTCAGCTTCAGCACCAGTCCTTCCAATGAACATCCAGGACTGATCTCCTTTAGGATGGACTGGTTGGATCTCCTTGAAGACTCTGTCTTTCTTCAAGTCAGTTCCACCTAAGACTCAGAACGGATAATGGCTCAACAAACCAGTACGTTTTACTCATGGAACTGTTCTCTTAAACTATGCTAATGAAACTATGTATTTGCTCTGAAATCTGCCTTTCTTCAAGATTCATGTCAATTGTTTCATGACCCGGGATGACTCACCTTGTGTCAATGCTATCTCAAAATGCATGTTGTGGGTGCAGGGCCTGGAGCCACTCTCTGAGTTTTGAGGCATTTCCTTTCTCTAGTTAGCAGCCTGTTAATAGGTATATAACTTCTTGCTAAAAACTAGCAAGGGGCACTCTTTCTGCCCCCTTCTGATGTCTATGTCAGAAGCTTTCTCTGTCTCTTTTATACTTTAATAAAACTTTATTACACAAAAACTCTGAGCAATCAAGCCTTGCCACTGGCCCCGGATCAAATTCCTCTTCTCCAGAGGCCATGAATTCTGGCATTATTCACGGCTCATAGCAGCAAACTTTCAGAGGGGACTTCCCTGGTAGTCTAGTGGTTAAGACTGTGCTTCCACTGCAGAGGGCATGGATTTGATCCCTGATTGGGGAACTAAGATCCCACATGGCACAGCCAAAAAAAAAGAAAGAAAGAAATCCCTAATGCAACACCTGATGATTAAAGCCCCATAAAGTTAGAAAAATGTGGCAGAAACAGATGGAATAGGGAAATTGTAAAGTCTGATAGGAAGTCATGCACTGATACTGATTCAGCCAAGGGAGATGGAGGGGAATTAGGTAGAGGACAGCTTGAGGTCTTAGCAAATTTTCTGGCGGGGTGCGCCAATCCAGTGAGTATTTTCACTATAATTGCTACTCTTATGCACATGACTAAAAGTCCTCCCCAGATTCCCATTGTGACCTGAAGAAAGGATTACTCAAGCAGCATACTGCCCAGTGGCTGAAGTTTGGTGACAGAGAGAGAATCAAGTATAGCAAGTATGTATAGAGAGCCACAGTGCATACTATTAATACATCCTTAGTGGGAGTAAGGACACATTTAAAAATTTCAGAAAATAGTTGAAAGTGCAAGGGTCATCATCAATTCAATCAGCAATAATCGAACACTTACTGTATACTGAGTACTATGCAAAATGATAGAACTATCAAGGCAAACAACAGCTATCTTTGTCATGTATTAAGAACTATGCTACTGTATGTGACTGATTAGAGCTAGAATAGAGGGAAAAATGAAGTGTTTTGGTTGAAGGAGCAAAAAAAATTGAAATGGCTATGAAATAGTGGCAAGGTGGTATATTGAAAAGAGGATTGGATTGGGAGTTGACAGCTGTTCATTTGGAATTTGAGTCCTGATTATAGCATTTCAAAATTAGAAAACTATATCAAGAAAGGTAATTTGCCCAAATTGCAAGATTAGAGTATTGTGAGAATAGAGATTAACTCTACCACTTGCAGACCATGCTCCTTCCACTCCACCTCACTTATGTATCCCTTAAGATACATAAGGGCAGTATCTTAAGCCTTATGGTCGGTGACACTTTTACAGAAATATTTTATAAAGAAAAGGGAGAGACTAGCAGCCACGTGTTATTTGGTCTTCTGGGTTATAGTGTCTGCGTTTAGACATGATGACAGTGTGTGCTTAAAAGCTCCAGCCTGCCTATTATTAAATATTAAAGACCTTTTTTCTTTAGCACTCTTGCGGTTCTTAACACAGTAAGACTTTGCAGCTAAGGTGGTTTCAAAGTTGGGGGAGATGGAATTTTGCAAATGCCTATTGTAAAACTGAGAGTAAAATTACCTTGGTCATAAAGAACATAATCATTTTCTTAATGAACACACCCTGGAACCCTAATAGCAGTATATCAGGATCGTTTGCAATCAATCAGGCAGTTAGTGACAAAGAATCTCCCTCTTGCCTTCTCCTCCTTCCCCCACCCCACTGCAGTATAGTCATGGGTCTGCTTCCAGAATGTGAAAATGTGTCTCTAGGGATATTATATTAGACAAGTGAAAGCAAGAAACTAACCTTGGGGATCTGGTCTACCTCTGAAGGGGAAGGACAAAAGGGCACTGAATTAATGCCTAGAATTTCATGTCAGATTCTTGATTGTTTGGGAAATGTTTTGACTGCACTGTGAAATGAACTTTTTTTTTCTAAGTTGTGCTCCCCTTAGTCTTCCACTCCTCCCACTTAAAAGAGGCTTCATTAATGCAAAAATTGAGGTGTTGGGGTTCATCTCACTTATCCTGAAATCTTCTGCTATGGTGCTCCAGATCAACAGTACTTTCTCTGATGCTCTGGCATACCTGGAGGTCAGTGGGACCAAAAAGCCTCCCTTAATTCACTGAAAGGTAACATGCATCTATTAGCATTTATTTTATGCTAAGTATTTGCTAAGTTTTTGTGCATTTTACTTTTTAATCCTCACAGAGGTGAGTATTATTGTTCCTACATGTCTGAACTGAACTGAAGTATTTGCTAAGTTTTTGTGCATTTTACTTTTTAATCCTCACAGACGTGAGTATTATTGTTCCTATATGTCTGCAGATGACAAAATGGGTCTAGAGAGACCAAACAACTTGTCCTTGGTTATATAATCAGTAAAAGGCTAAAGAGGGCTCATAAATTCCCGGTTCACATGTTTGATGAAGATAAATGAATGTCTTTCCAATAAAAAAAAAAAATGTCTCCTAGCACTTTTCTATCCAATTTGGTACTCTTAGGTCTAACATAAAATTCCTGGTGTTGCCTTTGAAACACTAAAATTTAGGAAGAGAAGCATCACTTTCTCATCTTATGGTAGACTCAGGATTCACCTTCAAATGAAGTGTGCTTCCTTTTATTCAAATATTGCACAGGCCAACAACACATAAATAAAATCAATCAGTCAGTCAATCAATAAAACATCTGCAAGCCATTTCCTAGACATCTTCTTTCCCCTCCTCTTACCTTCTGTCCTTATTCAACTTCTCAAATTCTTGTTTGGATGTATTAAAATGAAATTAAACCTTTTCTTAAAAATCTTCAATAATTTTTCACTCCTTAGCATGAGAAGAATTATTTTCCAGCTTCATCATGCATACTACAGCTATATTTCTAAGAAATATAAAAACACTTAAGCAATGTAAATGCTGCTAGTAACACATCAACTGAAAAAACTCCCTTAAAAGTTCCTTCATAAAAAAATTTTAGAAATTCAGATTTTGGTTTCTAATATCATTTTCCAATAAAAGGAACAAGGGCTCCTTGGGAAAATGACTGATTCTAGGACTCAGGTTCCATCCCTGGGTCAGGAAGATCCCCTGGAGGAGGGCACAGCAATCCACTCCAGTATTTTTGCCTGGAGAATACCATGGCTAGAGGAGCCTGGTGGGCTACAGTCCATGGGGTCACACAGAGTCAGACACAACTGAAGCAATTTAGCATGCATGCACAGAACTGGGGCAGGAAATACAAAAGATGTACCTGGAGCATCTTGTAGTGCCAGAGAGTAATGAAGTGCTCAAACAAATGTAACCACAATGATGGGGTAGGTCAAAGGGACACATAAATCAGCTGAAAGAGTTTCCAATGGCAAAAGCTGGAACAATTTAAATTTGCATTATAACCCAAAGTATAAAATAAATATCCATGAGTCCTTTGGGGATATGAATGATTGAATGAATAGACAAATAAATGAGAGAGTATAGGCAAATCTTCTGTGTAGAATTCGAAATAATTTATGCAGCTACTTTAACTCAAGGAGGTGGAACATAATTCTTCATTTTTTGAGTACAGATACACCTAATGAATAGCTTCCAAAGAGTACAGTGTGGAAAGGAAGAGGAAAAAAACAAGAGTAGCTTTCACTGTAGAAATGTGACAAACAGTATCAATGAGATGATCAAGGTTAACATCAACAGTGATCAGTTATGGTGATGGTATGCAACCTTGATATGATGTGCTGAGAATGGCACTTCACCTCTGTGATCTTTCTCCCCTAAACCCATAAGCCTAGCTCAATAATCAGGAAAAACATCAGACAAATCCCAAGTGAGTGATAATCTATAAAATACCTGACCACTACTCCACAAAACTGTCAAAATCATCAAAAACAAGGAAAGTTAAAAAAAAAAAAAAAAAAGCAGGGAAAGTTTTAGAAATTTCTATAGCCAAGAGGAGTCTAAGGAAGCATGATGACATGTCATACGGTGTCCTGGATAGGATCCCGGAACAGATCCTAAGGGACATTGGGTAAAAAACAAGAAAATCTGAATATTTTTAGTGAATACTGTATCAATATTAATTAATTAACTGTGATACATGTACCATAGTAATATAAGATGTTAATAATAGGGGAAACACGGTGTGGGGTATTTAGGAATTCTTCATATTCTCTTCACAATTTTTCTGTAACTCTAAAAGTATTTCAAAATAAAAAGTTAATTTAACAAAATGAACTAAAAGCCAATTCAAATCATGCTGTACCAGTTTCCAAGGGGAAGAGGGTGGAAACTGAATATGGATCCCAGACCTTCACTTATATGTAAATATCTATTAAAGTACCCCTTATGATCCAATTTGTTGAATTATTAACCCATCTGTATGAGTTTCCGTCACTCATGTTGGCATAGGTGCGGTAATGGAGTTTGATTCTATATGTAGTTTCGACAGTAAGCTTCAGGACCCCTCTTCTCCTTCTCCCTACTTCCTACTCACCCATTATACCTTCTCAGAAACAAGCAGCAGTGTTAACTCAAAAAATGTATATATACCACTTTAGAGGACCTCTTTAAGAAATTGGTATCATAGCAGGTTAATTCACTAGATTTTCACTGCTGACTATATTAATTTATTTCTATTTTTATTACTTTTTCACATTTGTGCTTTATCAAGTGCAAGTAAGATACTGAATGCAATAAATCTCAGTTGCTTTTTCCCTAGGTTTTGCATTTCAACACTCTTGTCTGTGTCAGCACTGAATATGGGGTGGGTAAAATTTAATATAAGGAAGATTGCCCAGGATAGCTTGAGAAAAGTTTGTACCCAAAGTGAAGTTTACTCACTATACTTCTTATATCCCCTTTTAGGTTCTCTAATCGGAGTCAGAAACTGAACTTTATTGTGGTTTCCCAGCAAGATCAAATCCAATCCTCCTAAAATAGAGTCTAGTGATGCTGTTCAGCAAAGAATAGAATCAATCTGATTTCTGTATTGACCATCTGGTGATATACATGTGTAGAGTCGTCTCTTGTGTTGTTGGAAGAGGGTGCTTGCTATGACCAGTGCATTCTCTTGGCAAAACTCTGTTACCCTTTACTTGCTTTGTTTTGTACTCCAAGGCCAAATTTGCCCATTACTTTAGGTATCTCTTGACTTCTTACAATTGCATTCTAGTCCCCTATAATGAAAAGGACATCTTTTTTTGGGTGTTAGTTATAGAAGATCTTGTAGGTCTTCATGGAACCGCTCAACTTCAGCTTCTTCAGCTTTATTGGTTAGGGCATAGACTTGGATTACCATGATATTGAACGGTTTGCCTTGGAAACGAGCAGAGATCATTCTGTCATTTTTGAGACTGCATTCAAGAACTGCATTTTGGAATCTTTTGTTGACTATGATGGCTACTCCATTTCTTCTAAGGGATTCTTGCCCATAGTAGTAGATATAATGGTCATCTGAGTTAAATTCACCCATTCCAGTCCATTTTAGTTCACTGATTCCTAAAATGTCAATGTTCACTCTTGCCATCTCCTGTTTGACCACTTCCAATTTGCCTTGATACATGGACCTAACATTCCAGGTTCCTATGCAATATTGCTCTTTCAGCATCAGATCTTGCTTCCATCACCAGTCAAATCCACAACTGGGTGTTGTTTTTGCTTTGGCTCCATCTCTTCATTCTTCCTGGAGTTATTTCTCCACTCTTCTCCAGTAGCATATTGGGCTCCTCCTGACCTGGGGAGTTCATCTTTCAGTGTCCTATTTTTTTTTTCCCTCTCTATACTGTTCATGGGGTTCCCAAGGCAATAATATTGAATGGTTTGCCATTCCCCACTCCAGTGGGCCATGTTTTGTCAGAACTCTCCACAATGACCTGTCTGTCTTGGGTGGCCCTACATGGCATGGCTCATAGTTTCATTGAGTTGGACAAGGCTGTGGTCCTTGTGATCAGTTTGGTTAGTTTTCTGTGACTGTGGTTTTCATTTTGTCTTCCCTCTGATGGAGAAGGTTAAGAGGCTTATAGAAGCTTCCTGATGGGAGAGACTGACTGTCGGGATATCGGGTCTTGTTCTGATGGGTGGGGCCATGCTCAGTAAATCTTTAATCCAATTTTTTGTTGATGAGCAAGGTTGTGTTCCCTCCCTGTTGTTTGGCCTGAGGCCAGACTATGGTGGAGGGAATGAGGATAATGTTGACCTCCTTCAAAATGTCCTATGCATGCACTGCCACACTCAGTGCCCCCGACCCTGCAGCAAGCCACTGCCAACCCACACCTCTACCGGAGACTCCTGGACACTCACAGGAAGTCTGGGTCAGTCTCTTGTGGGGTCACTGCTCCTTCCTCCTGGGTCCTGGTGTGCACAAGGTTTTGTTTGTGCCTTCCAAGAGTCTATTTCCCCAGTCCTGTGTAAGTTCTGGCAGTTCTATGGTGGGGTTAATGGCAACCTTCTCCAAGCAGGCTTATGTCATGCCCAGGTCTTCTGTACCCAGAGCCCCTGACCCTGTAGAAGGCCACTGCTGACCTAGAAGAAAAGCTATGAACAACCTAGATAGCATATTAAAAAGCAGAGACATTACTTTGCCAACAAAGGTCCATCTAGTCAACAAAGGTCCATCTAGTCAAAGCTATGGTTTTCCCAGTAGTTATGTATGGATGTGAGAATTTTCTTTCTATAAAGAAAGCTGAGTGCTGAAGAATTGATTCTTTTGAACTGTGGTGTTAGAGAAGACTACTGAGAGTCCTTTGGACTGAAAGGAGATCCAACCAGTCAATCCTAAAGGAAATCAGTCCTCAATATTCATTGGAAGGCCTGATGGTGAATCTGAAGCTCCAATACTTTGGCCACCTGATGGGAAGAACTGACTCCTTGGAAAAGACCCTGATGCTGGGAAACATTGAAGGTGGGAGGAAAAGGGGATGACAGAGGATGAGGTGGTTAGATGGCATCACCAACTCAATGGACATGCGTTTGAGTAAGCTCTGGGAGTTGGTGATGGACAGGGAGGCCTGCTGTGCTGCAGTCCATGGGGTCGCAAAGAGTTGGACTTGACTGAGCAACTGAACTGAACTGAACTGATGCTGTTCTACCTCTTTACCTTCCCTTTAAACAATTCTTCTTTATTCAGTGCTTTGATTTTTGTCAAACTGTTAAAAGGGAAGAAATTCATATTCCTATTACATTAAGGAGTGACTGGTAAAAAACAAGAGCTGTTCTCCTTGAAGGTACTGCATGGTAAAAAGATTCCCTGTAATGACACCCCTGTAGTAAAGAGTATAACAGGAAGTTATGGGGGATATGTTTTAATGCAGAGATCTTTCTTATATTCCCCAAGTTTAGGGAGACCGTGCTTAAATCAGGTCTTGCCCAGGGCAAGACCAAGCTTGCCCAAGACAATCATGTTTTCACCTGTTGTCAAGGAGTAATTATGGAAACTGGTGGAAACTGGTTTTACTCTTGCAATTTCCCTAATTTGTATGATAAATTATATGAACAACCACCAAAATCACCCAAGGCGAAATCTCATTTCAACACATCAGTTTTTATATGAAGTGCAGAAGTGATGAGGAAGCCAGCATGCCAGTTACAGGGTATTGTTGGGCTCCCCTGGTGGCTCAAAAGGTAAAGAATCTGCCTACAATGAGAGAAATCAGGGTTTGATCCCTGGGTCAGGAAGATCCCCTGGAGAAGGAAATGGCAACCCACTCCAGTATTCTTGCCTGGAGAATTTCATGGACTGGGGAGCCTGGTGGGCTACAGCCCATGGGGTCACAAAGAGATGGACATGACTGAGCGACTAACACACACTATTGACAACAAATGAAATTTTGTTGCTGACTGGATGTAACTAATTTGTTCCTAACTCCAGGCTATTTTGATTTCTTTATAAAGTTAACTCAAGATACCAGATGATTTTCACATTCAGTTCCACATTTTCAGAGAACTTCTTGGAAATGTTTTAAATTCCCTAGAAACAAACAAGAACAGTCAAACACACTGCACAATCATGCACACTGAAGTTTTCTGTTGAACATCTAAACTTTGTTCGGCTACTTATGTGTAACCAGAGATATTGATGCTGTTTTCAAGTTAATATTGTGTATGATGTAATATTTTTATTGAAGCAGAGTTGATTTACAGTTTTGTGTAAATTTCTGCTGTACAGCAAAGTGATTCAGTTATACATATATACAGTCTTTTTCATATTCTTTTCCATTTGGTTTATCAAAGGATATCAAATTCCCTGTGCTACACAATAGGACTTTGTTGTTTAACTTTTCTATATATAATAGTTTGCATCTGCTAACCCCCAATTCTCTATCCAACCTTCTCCCACTGCTCTCTCCTCCCTTGGCAACCTCAAGTCTATTCTCTATACCCATGAATCTGTTTCTATTTTGTAAATAAGTTCATTTTGTGTAATATTTTAGATTTCACATATAAGTGATATCATATGCATTTGCCTTTCTCTTTCTGACTTACTTCACTGAGTATGATAATCTCTAGTTCTATCTATGTTGCTGCAAATGGCATTATTTCATTCTTCTTAAAGGTTGAGTTAATTATTCAATTGTGTAGATAGAGAGATAAATCCCATCTTCTACCACTATTGAATATTGTTCTCTGTGCTATACAGTAGGGCCTTGCTTATCCATTCTCTATATAGTAGTTTGTATCTGCTAATTCCAGTCTCCCAATCTTTCCCTCCCCCATGTGTGAGATGATATTATTATTGGTAGCTTTCAGGACCATTTTCTCAGAAAATGAAAATTAAGGACTTCCCTGGTGGTATAGTAGATAAGAATCTGCCTGCCAATGCAGGGAACACGAGTTTGATCCCTGGTCTGGGAAGATTCTACATGCCACAGAGCACCTAGAGCCCGTGCTCTACAACAAGAGAAGCCACTGCAATGAGAAGCCCATACACCACAAGGAACGGTAACCCCTGCTCTCTGCAACTAGAGAAACCCATGTGCAGCAACATAGATCCAACACAACCAAAAATAAATAAATAAAAATTAATTTCCACAAAAAAGAAAATGAAAATTAAGATACAAAATCATCTCAGGGGTAGGAGAACAGTTACGAACTGACCTCTGTGAAACAACATCCCTTTGCTTGTTTGATTTGGGCTGCCCCAGGACCCATGTTACTGTGTGACTCCCTAGGAGACTGTTTTCTGTCAAAAGCTTTGGTTTTGTTTAGTTCTTTGAGAGATTTGGGGAAGTGAACTTTAGGGTTTTGGTTATCAGACATTTTATTTTTGGAGGAACACTCTAACATAGGAAGTAAAAGAACATGTGAACACTCCTGCCTATCCTTCCCTCTTTCCCCCCAAATCAACCCATGATGTGACCCCATGGGAACTTCTGAGAAATTCTTGTAGCCCACCAGGCTCCTCTGTCCATGGAATTTTCCAGGCAAGAACACTGGAGTGGGTTGCCATTTCCTACTCCAGGGGATCTTCCCAACCCAGGGATAGAACCCACATCTCTTGTGTCTCCTACATTGGCAGGTGGATTCTTTACCACTGAGACACCTGAGAAAACCAATGACAGCTACATAGGCCATGTAAGCACTAGGTCTGCCTGTAGCATTTGGTGTGATCAGGGGTCCATCCTTACAGATGACCACAGATGAAGACAGAGGGGGAAGGCGGGATACAGAGGAGGAAAAATCAGAAGGGTCACTTGCCAAAGACCATCAGTGACCCATGGCCAGACATCCTTTCCCTACATTCTGAAAGAGGACAAATCTGAGGAAATATCCAACATCTGGTAATTATTCACCTGTGTGCTAGCTAATAATTGTGGTAATGAGATGGAGCAAGGCCAATCTTCTTCATGCTGTGCTTTTATTAGTGAGAAATGGCATCTACTTGTCTTGTTTCCATTTTTACAAAATGTGTAACCTGGGTGAGAAGGGGATAGATAAGATGCAGTTGAAATAGTGGGGTTGCAAAGTAGGGAGAGCAAGTAGTAATGGGACAGGGCCTCTTAGGGGAGAAGCTTGCTGGGAGTAAAGAAGATAGGAATGAGGTAGAACAGATTATTGCTAGAAAAGAAATCTAGAAAATATACTAGTCACATCTTTCCACTGTTACAGAGAACTTTGCTGTGTAACAAACAACCTTAAAACTTAATGGCCAAGGGGAGGAGCCAAGATGGCGGAGGAGTAGGACGGGGAGACCACTTTCTCTCCTACAAATTCATCAAAAGAATAACTGAATGCAGAGCAAACCTCACAAAACAACTTCTGATCGCTAGCTGAGGTCATCAGGCGCCCAGAAAAGCAGACCATTGTCTTCGAAAGGAGGTAGGACAAAATATAAAAGATAAAAAGTGAGACAAAAGAGCTAAGGACGGAGACCCGTCCCGGGAAGGGAGTCTTAGGCGGCCTTGCTTGGGCTAGGGTCCGGGCCTGAGGGCCCTGAGGACAATCGGAGGGAGCTTCTGTGAGGTGCCAACTTGAACTGTGGGAGACCAAAAGAGAGAAAATTAACCGGCCGGAACACACTGCCGGCCGTTCGCAGAACAAAGGGACGGAGAAAGTCCCGAGAAGAGGTCGCAGGCTGCGGACCCGCCCAGCCCCGCCGGAGGCAGGAGGCAGGGGGGAGGGGAAGGTCGCGGCGAGACACAGGGCGCAGGCACCCGACCGGCGCGGGCGGGGACTGGGGCTGGGGACGCAGAGGGCGGAAGGCGCGCACACCCGACTGGCGCCAGCGGAAACTGAGACTGGGTCCGCGGAAGGGAGTGAGTGCGCCACACCTGGGGATAGTGCGCCCATCAAGCCCCTCGCTGCCTGGACCGCTCTGACGGGGAAGGCACAGAGAGCAGGCGCAGCTTTTTGCTCCGCGCTTTTGTGTAACACCCGAGGGCTGGAACCTAGCGCAGCGCGGGGCGCGCTCCATATAGAACAGCCGGGAGCCTGAGCAGCGCAGGCAGAAGGAGAAAGCAGCGTCAGCCCCTGCCGGCAGCGCCAGCCCGCCCCCGCAGGGCCAGCCCCTCCCCGCAGCGTCAGCCCCTCCCCGCAGCGTCAGCCCCGCCCCGCAGCGCAACGGAACTAGCTAACTGAATAAGAGTCCACCTCCGCCCGCCTGTGTCAGGGCGGAAATGAGGCTCTGAAGAGACCGGCAAACAGAAGCCAAATAAACAAAGGGAACCGCTTCAGAAGGGACTGGTGCAACAGATTAAAATCCCTGTAGAAAACACCGACTTCACCGGAAGGGCCCTGTAGATATCGAGAAGTGTAAGCTGGAACGAGGAGCTATCTGAAACTGAGCCGAACCCACACTGACCGCAGCAGCTCCAGAGAAACTCCTAGATATATTTTTACTTTTTTTTTTCTAAGTAAGGAAAAAAAAAAAAAATTTTTTTTTCTTTTTATATTTTTTCTTTTTTATTTTTTCTCTTTTATTTTCCTTTAAAATTCCCTATTACTCCCCCATTACTCCTTAACTTTCATTTACATAGATTTTTACGATTTTTTTAATTAGGGGAAAAAAAAAATTTTTTTTTCTTTCTTTCTTTCTTTTTTGTTTTTTTTTCTTTTTCTTTTTTTCTTTTTTCTTCTTTTTTTTCCTTTCCGTTTTCTCTTTTATTTTCTATTTTTCTTTTTCTCTTATTTCTTTTAAAGTCCTCTAGTACTCCTCTACTACTCTTCATTTTCATTTTCACTACACTATAACCTTACCAAAAAAAAAAGAAGCCCTATCTTTAAACCGAAGATTATTCTCTCCCAATCTTGACTCTCTGTTTTCTACCTCAGAACACCTCTATTTCCTCCTTTCCCCTTCTCTTCCCAATCCAATTCTGTGAATCCTTGTAGGTGTCTGAGATACGGAGAACACTCTGGGAACAGACAGCTGCGTAGATCTGTCTCTCTCCTCTTGAGTCCCCCTTTTTCTCCTCCTGCTCATCTCTATCTCCCTCCTCCCTTTTCTCCTGTTCATGTAACTCTGTGAACCTCTCTGGGTGTCCCTAACAGGGGAGAATCTTTTCGCCATTAACCTAGAAGTTTTATTATCAGTGCTGTATAGTTGGAGAAGTCCTGAGACTACAGGAAGAATAAAACTGAAATCCAGAGGCAGGAAACTTAAGCCCCAAACCTGAGAACACCAGAAAACTCCTGACTACATGGAACTTTAAGCAATAAGTGACCGTCCAAAAGCCTCCATACCTACACTGAAACCAACCACCACCCAAGAGCCAGTAAGTTTTAGAGCAAGACATACCACGCAAATTCTCCAGCAACACAGGAACATAGCCCCGAATGTCAACATACAGGCTGCCCAAGGTGACACCTAACACATAGACCCATCTCAAAACTCATTACTGGGCACTCCATTGCTCTCCATAAAGAAGAAATCAAGTTCCACGCACCAGTACACTGACGCAAGCTTCCCTAACCGGGAAACCTTGACAAGCCAATCATCTAACCCCACCCACTGGGTAAATCCTCCACAATAAAAAGGAACCACAGACCTCCAGAATACAGAAAGTCCACTCCAGACACAGCAATCTAAACAAGATGAAAAGGCAAAGAAATACCCAACAGGTAAAGGAACATGAAAAATGCCCACCAAGTCAAACAAAAGAGGAGGAGATAGGGAATCTACCTGAAAAAGAATTTAGAATAATGATAATAAAATGATCCAAAATCTTGAAAACAAAATGGAGTTACAGATAAATAGCCTGGAGACAAAGATTGAAAAGATACAAGAATTGTTTAATAAAGACCTAGAAGAAATAAAAAAGAGTCAATTAAAAATGAACAATGCAATGAATGAGATCAAAAACACTTTGGAGGGAACCAAGAGTAGAATAACGGAGGCAGAAGATAGGATAAGTGAGGTAGAAGATAAAATGGTGGAAATAAATGAAGCAGAGAGGAAAAAAGAAAAAAGGATCAAAAGAAATGAGGACAACCTCAGGGACCTCTGGGACACTGTGAAACGCCCCAACATTCGAATCATAGGAGTTCCAGAAGAAGAAGACAAAAAGAAAGGCCATGAGAAAATACTCGAGGAGATAATAGCTGAAAACTTCCCTAAAATGGGGAAGGAAATAGCCACTCAAGTCCAAGAAACCCAGAGAGTCCCAAACAGGATAAACCCAAGGCGAAACACCCCAAGACACATATTAATCAAACTAACAAAGATCAAACACAAAGAACAAATATTAAAAGCAGCAAGGGAAAAACAACAAATAACACACAAAGGGATTCCCATAAGGATAACAGCTGACCTATCAATAGAAACCCTCCAGGCCAGAAGGGAATGGCAGGACGTCCTGAAAGTAATGAAAGAGAATAACCTACAACCTAGATTACTGTATCCAGCAAGGATCTCATTCAGATATGAAGGAGAACTCAAAAGCTTTACAGATAAGCAAAAGCTGAGAGAATTCAGCACCACCAAACCAGCTCTTCAACAAATGCTAAAGGATCTTCTCTAGACAGGAAATGCAGAAAGGTTGTATAAACGTGAACCCAAAACAACAAAGTAAATGGCAACGGGACCACACCTATCAATAATTACCTTAAATGTAAATGGGTTGAATGCCCCAACCAAAAGACAAAGATTGGCTGAATGGATACAAAAACAAGACCCCTATATATGCTGTCTACAAGAGACCCACCTCAAAACAAGAGACACATACAGACTAAAAGTGAAGGGCTGGAAAAAAATATTTCATGCAAATGGAGACCAAAAGAAAGCAGGAGTCGCAATACTCATATCAGATAAAATAGACTTTCAAATAAAAGCTGTGAAAAGAGACAAAGAAGGACACTACATAATGATCAAAGGATCAATCCAAGAAGAAGATATAACAAATAAATATATATGCACCCAACATAGGAGCACCGCAATATGTACGGCAAACACTAACGAGTATGAAAGAGGAATTAATAGTAACACAATAATAGTGGGAGACTTTAATACCCCACTCACAACTATGGATAGATCAACTAAACAGAAAATTAACAAGGAAACACAAACTTTAAATGACACAATGGACCAGCTAGACCTAATTGATATCTATAGGACATTTCACCCCAAAACAAGCAACTTCACCTTTTTCTCAAGTGCACACGGAACCTTCTCCAGAATAGATCACATCCTGGGCCATAAATCTAGTCTTGGAAAATTCAAAAAAATTGAAATCATTCCAGTCATCTTTTCTGACCACAGTGCAGTAAGATTAGATCTCAATTACAGGAAAAAAATTGTTAAAAATTCAAACATATGGAGGCTAAATAACACGCTTCTGAATAACCAACAAATCATAGAAGAAATCAAAAAAGAAATCAAAATATGTATAGAAATGAATGAAAATGAAAACACAACAACCCAAAACCTATGGGACACTGTAAAAGCAGTGCTAAGGGGAAGGTTCATAGCATTACAGGCTTACATCAAGAAACAAGAAAAAAGCCAAATAAATAACCTAACTCTACACCTAAAGCAATTAGAGAAGGAAGAAATGAAGAACCCCAGGGTTAGCAGAAGGAAAGAAATCTTAAAAATCAGGGCAGAAATAAATGCAAAAGAAACTAAAGAGACCATAGCAAAAATCAACAAAGCTAAAAGCTGGTTTTTTGAAAAAATAAACAAAATTGACAAACCATTAGCAAGACTCATTAAGAAACAAAGAGAGAAGAACCAAATTAACAAAATTAGAAATGAAAATGGAGAGATCACAACAGACAACACTGAAATACAAAGGATCATAAGAGACTACTACCAGCAGCTCTATGCCAATAAAATGGACAACTTGGATGAAATGGACAAATTCTTAGAAAAGTATAACTTTCCAAAACTGAACCAGGAAGAAATAGAAGATCTTAACAGACCCATCACAAGCAAGGAAATCGAAACTGTAATCAAAAATCTTCCAGCAAACAAAAGCCCAGGACCAGATGGCTTCACAGCTGAATTCTACCAAAAATTTAGAGAAGAGCTAACACCTACCTTACTCAAACTCTTCCAAAAAATTGCAGAAGAGGGTAAACTTCCAAACTCATTCTATGAGGCCACCATCACCCTAATTCCAAAACCAGACAAAGATGCCACAAAAAAAGAAAACTACAGGCCAATATCACTGATGAACATAGATGCAAAAATCCTTAACAAAATTCTAGCGAACAGAATCCAACAACATATTAAAAAAATCATACACCACGACCAAGTGGGCTTTATCCCAGGAATGCAAGGATTCTTCAATATCCGCAAATCAATCAATGTAATACACCACATTAACAAATTGAAAGATAAAAACCATATGATTATCTCAATAGATGCAGAGAAAGCCTTTGACAAAATTCAACACTCATTTATGATTAAAACTCTCCAGAAAGCAGGAATAGAAGGAACATACCTCAACATAATAAAAGCTATATATGACAAACCCACAGCAAGCATCACCCTCAATGGTGAAAAATTGAAAGCATTTCCCCTGAAATCAGGAACAAGACAAGGGTGCCCACTCTCACCACTACTGTTCAACATAGTGTTGGAAGTTTTGGCCACAGCAATCAGAGCAGAAAAAGAAGTAAAAGGAATCCAGATAGGAAAAGAAGAAGTGAAACTCTCACTGTTTGCAGATGACATGATCCTCTACATAGAAAACCCTAAAGACTCTACCAGAAAATTACTAGAGCTAATCAATGAATATAGTAAAGTTGCAGGATATAAAATTAACACACAGAAATCCCTTGCATTCCTATATACTAACAATGAAAAAACAGAAAGAGAAATTAAGGAAACAATACCATTCACCATTGCAACAAAAAGAATAAAATACTTAGGAGTATATCTACCTAAAGAAACAAAAAGACCTATACATAGAAAACTATAAAACACTGATGAAAGAAATCAAAGAGGACACAAACAGATGGAGAAACATACCGTGTTCATGGATTGGAAGAATCAATATTGTCAAAATGGCTATTCTACCCAAAGCAATCTATAGATTCAATGCAATCCCTATCAAGCTACCAACGGTATTTTTCACAGAACTAGAACAAATAATTTCACAATTTGTATGGAAATACAAAAAACCTCGAATAGCCAAAGTAATCTTGAGAAAGAAGAATGGAACTGGAGGAATCAACCTGCCTGACTTCAGACTCTACTACAAAGCCACAGTCATCAAGACAGTATGGTACTGGCACAAAGACAGAAATATAGATCAATGGAACAGAATAGAAAGCCCAGAGATAAATCCACGAACCTATGGACACCTTATCTTTGACAAAGGAGGCAAGGATATACAATGGAAAAAAGACAACCTCTTTAACAAGTGGTGCTGGGAAAACTGGTCAACCACTTGTAAAAGAATGAAACTAGAACACTTTCTAACACCATACACAAAAATAAACTCAAAATGGATTAAAGATCTAAATGTAAGACCAGAAACTATAAAACTCCTAGAGGAGAACATAGGCAAAACACTCTCCGACATAAATCACAGCAAGATCCTCTATGACCCACCTCCCAGAATATTGGAAATAAAAGCAAAACTAAACAAATGGGACCTAATGAAACTTAAAAGCTTTTGCACTACAAAGGAAACTATAAGCAAGGTGAAAAGACAGCCCTCAGATTGGGAGAAAATAATAGCAAATGAAGAAACAGACAAAGGATTAATCTCAAAAATATACAAGCAACTCCTTCAGCTCAATTCCAGAAAAATAATGACCCAATCAAAAAATGGGCCAAAGAACTAAACAGACATTTCTCCAAGGAAGACATACAGATGGCTAACAAACACATGAAAAGATGCTCAACGTCACTCATTATTAGAGAAATGCAAATCAAAACCACAATGAGGTACCATTACACACCAGTCAGGATGGCCTGCTATTCAAAGTTCTACAAGAATATGTTGGAGAGGCTTTGTGGAGAAAAGGGAACCCTCTTACACTGTTGGTGGGAATGCAACTAGTACAGCCACTATGGGAAAACCAGTGTGGAGATTCCTTAAAAAACGTGGAAATAGAAACTGCCATATGACCCAGCCCAAATCCCACTTTCTGGGCATTACACCACTGAGGAAACCAGATCTGAAAAGAGACACGTGCACCCCAATGTTCATCGCAGCACTGGTTTATAATAGCCAGGACATGGAAGCAACCTAGATGCCCATCAGCAGATGAATGGATAAGGAAGCTGTGGTACATATACACCATGGAATATTACTCAGCCGTTAAAAAGAATTCATTTGAACCAGTCCTAATGAGATGGATGAAACTGGAGCCCCTTATACAGAGTGAAGTAAGCCAGAAAGATAAAGAACATTACAGCATACTAACACATATATATGGAATTTAGAAAGATGGTAACGATAACCCTATATGCAAAACAGAAAAAGAGACACAGAAATACAGAACAGACTTTTGAACTCTGTGGGAGAAGGTGAGGGTGGGATGTTTCAAAAGAACAGCATGTATACTATCTATGGTGAAACAGATCACCAGCCCAGGTGGGATGCATGAGACAAGTGCTCGGGCCTGGTGCACTGGGAAGACCCAGAGGAGTCGGGTGAAGAGGGAGGTGGGAGGGGGGATCGGGATGGGGAATAAGTGTAAATCTATGGCTGATTCATATCAATGTATGACAAAACCCACTGAAATGTTGTGAAGTAATTAGCCTCCAACTAATAAAAAAATTAAAAAAAAAAAAAAAAAAAGAACAGCATGTATACTATCTATGGTGAAACAGATCACAAGCCCAGGTGGGATGCACGAGACAAGTGCTCCAGCCTGGTGCACTGGGAAGACCCAGAGGAATCGGGTGGAGAGGGAGATGGGAGGGGGGATCGGGATGGGGAATAAGTGTAAATCTATGGCTGATTCATATCAATGTATGACAAAACCCACTGAAATGTTGTGAAGCAATTAGCCTCCAACTAATAAAAAAAATTAAAAAAAATAATAAAATAAAATGGTAAAAGTAAAAAAAAAAAAAAAAAAAAAAACTTAATGGCCATACATTATGATGATTTCTGCTTGGAGCTTAGCTGGATCAAGGACATCTAGGATCTCCCTCATCTTCCAATAATCTAGCATCTTTGCAGCATGGTTCTGGCTTCATAAAAGAAACGTTACAGGAGGGAAATCCTCAATATAAAAGGCTTATCGATAACCTATGAATGAAGAAAATCAGACTGCTGGATTCTAATTCTCGCTCTGCCTGCAACATTGTCAACTTGAGTGATTTGCTTTACTTCTGTAGATGTGGACCTTAGATTCTTCTTTGAAATTAGTGAGTTGAATAAATAGTTTAGAAGCTTCTTTACAGCATATTTACAAAGAATATGCTATTCTTGCTCATTTCCCTAGAACCTTGTATGGGATCTGGAAGCATGGTAGAAAATAATGTATTGACTGCTATCACTTCATGGTCCAAATCAACCCACTCTCAACTCATATTGTCCTCTGCTTCAATTCAGCAGATCTACTTTAGTGTTCCATCAAACTTCCCTTCTACTGTCTCAGCTCAGCTGTTTCATTCATGCCTATCATAGATTATCAGTACTCACCCAGATTTCTTAACTTCAAGTCTAGTGTACTTTTCATCACAGCTATCCCACTCATAGGTTTGTATCACTTACTCCCACCCACCTCCAAACTTCAACCTCTAAAAACATTCCTAATCCTTTAAAGCCTAATTTGATATGCTCTAGCTATAACCCTTGTTATTCCAATAGAAAGTGACCTCCCCCTACTTTGAACTACATTTTTTTTTCCTGATAATTGCTGCTACTCACATGATATTCATCTGTATGGTTTACATTCCCAAATACAGTGTAATACAAAGAGCCCATTTCACAATTTTTACCAAAAGCCCAGTTGAAGGAATTGGTTTTTGTGGAGGATTGTTGAAATGATGTTCAGGCAAACTACTCTGTTAGACAGTTTAAAACTTATGCCTGGTTCAAGTTAGACCTTTAAAGCTACATAATTGTACTGAACTGTCTTGTCCTCCACAATGAAGCTTTTTACACTGACTTGTGTCTTGGTGTCATGTCTTCAGGTTTCAGTGAGTAATGTTGCGAAGTCTACTCCTTAATATGAGAGACATGTTCTTGTCAACATCATCCAGTGTCTCCCATCTCAGTAATATATTTTAGAGTAAATATTTCACTTTCTCTGAAGCCGTGTTAGCTTTTTTAACTTACGAAGAATGGGAATTCTAATTCCACTGCTTTGTTGTTTTAGTTATTGCTGTTGTTGTTCTGTTTTTGATTGTTTATTTTGGATATCAAAAGCCCCAGAGTCACAGTTGTCATGCAATTACAATGGATATTATGTTCTTTTTATTAATAGAAAATTGTAAAAACCAAATTTTTTTTCTTAAATTCATCATTTATTTTGAAGGCTATTTTTGGCTTCTTTTCTGTATTAAATTCTACTCTTTTCTTATATATATATAGATAGATATTTTTTAATTTGTTTTAAAATTTTATTTTTTCGTGGTTCCATTTTATTTAACTCTTTAATTCATCAAGAATTTATTTTGATATACTTTGTGATGAAAAGATCTATACATTAGTTCAAAATATCAGTTGATATTAATAACATAGGCTATTGAATAATCAAACCTCTCCTGATTATGAATAAAAATGTTCTTTTTATACATTTTGGAATATATAAGTAATGCATGAATACATTACCACTGTGACAAATTCCAACAGTGTAGGTAAAGCAAATTGCCCTACTCAGTCTCACAAAGCCTGTCAGTTTCATTCTTTTCCCTAAAGGAAATTTTATCAGTTCAGCGATTATCCTTCCAGTTCCTTTCCATGCTTTTAGGTGCATATATGGACATGTCAAATATATAGTTTCTTATATGGGATTTATACATAAAAGCATTTGTATAATATACATTGTATTATAACATTTTTTTAAAAAAATTCACTGATATTGTAGAGATCAATCTAAAGTAGAGTCTTTAAATGGAGTTGGTTCTTTTTTAATAGATTCACAATATCCCATTGGATAAATAATAGCTTAATTCATAACTTTCCTTCTGATAAGTTTTAGGTTATTTCCAATTTTTCACTCAGTAAAAAAAATGATTCAATAAACTTTCCATGAATCTTTACACTCCACAGTAAGCATTTACATTGAAAGATTGCCACATAACTGGAAGTGATAGATATATCTGCAGAAAGGCTTTATCAATTTGTACCTCTCCTGACAGTATGTGATAATAAATAGGTTTCATCATCTTCAACAAAAGTGGATATTTTAATTTTTTCCAAACTTTTGTGCTTCTAAGTATGTCAGAATCATATTTAAGTTATCTTGTAGTTACCTACTTATTCAATTCAGGCAATATGTAGCATCCTTTGACTTCTTCAACTTCAACTGCTGCCCATGTAAAATAAGAAATGTAGAACCTTTTTCTTTCCCTAGCCCTTCCTTCCATAACTCCCAGTTTAAGAACAGATAATCTGGAATTACAGAGCCAATCATCACTAAATACATATGTAATTTCTATCTCATCTCTTTCAAAAAGTATTTTTTATGTTTCATTCTCTTTTGTAAGCCTGTTTCCAACCACAACTGTATGATTAACAGTGCAGTGTTTAAATTCAGAGTATTATACCACTACTTTTCTTTTTTTTTTAATTTCTTTTCATTCTTTCATTGGTACTGGAATAAGTCTTTCCCTTTTGTTAAATTAATACTGTCTTAGGGCAGGTTCCCTGGAAACTGACTCAAAGACAGAGATCTATATACCAGAGGTTGATTGGTGAGTGATCTCAAGAATAACACTAGTAGGGCAGTGAGGGAAGTAGGGTAGACAGGGGCAGATGAACTGTCAGGCAGTTGCAACAAAGACTTCTGCCAATCCCATGGAAAGTTCTGGAAATGGGTTGGTCCTTCACAGTTTCCCTCACATTTGGGAACAAGAGGCCAGCCCTTTGTACCTCTGCGTGGACCAGTTGTGTGGGCAGTCTGCCCTCTGGAGGAGTGTCATCTTGGATTTCCACATGCTGAAGACAATTCCTAGAGAGAGATGCAACTATGAGGTCTCAGTAGTCAGCACTCCCAGCAGTTGATAGAATGAATATTTCTGTCTCAAAGTGAGAGATCTACAGCATTTATTACACTAGCAAATTCATATGAAATAGCATTTTTGACTCCCAGATTCTTTCCACAAGAAGTTGCATGGATACTGTTACTTGCTTTCTGGAATTTAATGGTGCGGTGAAAATGCGAGACTGGTTAGATTCTTATTCTTTTCTAGGTAACCTGTTTTGTCTGCCCAGGCACGTTTTTCTTCTTTGCTCCAAATTCAAAACTTGCACCAGAGTATGTCAGATATGAGTGTCTATTCATTAATCATACTTTGTACTCAACAATTTAAAACCATTTTCTTCTGTTTTACCACCAATTACTGCATTATTTCCTTTGTTTCTTCTTCAGGAATACTGATTTTCTTCAGGAAACTAAGTCTCCATGCTCTTGTCTTCTTGTTCTCGACCGTCTTCTCTTTCTTTGGTATCATCTTCTGCCTATTTTGTCCCTTGTCTTCAATGAATCCTTTTCAAACTGGTACTGACCAGGCTTCTTGGCCTTCCCCAATGAATAGAAATTGACTAGAGGCTAGACAAGAAATTCAGTCAGGGCTTTATCAGGGCTCTTGCGCCACTGGTTACAGAAGGGAGCTAAAACAAGTAACAAGCTCACTTGCCTGCTCCCCAAGATGGAGGGGGAGGGTACTTTCTTATCTGGGGTAAGGGTAGGGGTTTGTCCAGGGGTCCAGCTGGAAGGGTCACTTAGGTGTTTAGCTCACCCCTTTGTGGTATTGAATGCAGGGGTGGGGACATACTCAGTACCTGCTTTTGTTCCCAACACCTTGTGTTTGCTCCTGGCTCCTCAGAAGTGACAGATGGTCTTTTTGTCTCTGTAGCTTTTGGTCCAACATTTGCCCCAACTGTGCATGCACACATTTTTCTTTTTAGTCCCATATAGTTTCTTTGTGTTTTGTTGCTGGAGGAGAGGTATGTCCAGGTGCAAGCATTGCAGCACTGCAACAAAGGGTTCCTGGTCTCAGATCTGTCTCAAAATCGGTGTTCTTCATCACTGATTTGCTTTTCTGCAGGGTTAAACCTTTTCTTTCCTGACTGCACTGTGAATTAAAATTTTTATCATGGCATTTTTCTAAAGACACAACTCTTTGTGCCTTTTCCCCTCTCTGCTACTTCCCTTTTCATCTGAGCCTGTCTTATCTAGTCCTTTGTCATTTCAGCCACTGTTCCCATCATCTCACTTTTTGTTCTCCTTGTTACAATCTACATGATTTTTTTAAAAAAAATTTTCTTTGGGAACAGCCAATGCTTTCTTTCCATAAGCTGTCTTTGTAATGTGTAGCATAGGTTTAAGGAAGTATGGTCATCTCCTGCACCTTGAAGTTAATTTTCCTGCTTTCTGATATTCTCAAAATTTTTTGTCAGGAATCACTTTTTTCACTTATCATGAAATCATAATGTTCAATTCAGGCTCAGTGTAGATTCTCCTTATCCTCCCTCATTGTCCAATCGAGTGCTAAGATCATTCCCCTTTGTGATATTTAGCTGAATGACAATTGATGTATATAGCTCCTAACCAAACATCTGGAGTCCAACAACCATTAATCCATTGTGCCTCTGCTAATCAAGAAGGAATTTTCTCCTGCTCCTGTGAATTTGTCTAGATAACTCAGTGGTAAATAATCTGCCTGCCAACGCAGGAGATGCAAGAGACCTGGGTTTGATCCCTGGGTCGGGAAGATACCCTATAGTGGGAAACAGAAACCCACTCCAATATGCTTGCCTGGAGAATTCCATGGAAGGAGAAGCCTGGCAGGCTACAATTCATGAGGGTCACAAATAGTTGGACATGACAGAGCACACACACACACACACACACGTGAATTTACATTACGGAGACTAATTAATTCCCAATAAGCAAAAGCATTCTAGACTTCTGTGGTTCTTTTCTACGTTAAGTATGAGTTTATTTAGCTATTTATTTCACTAAAATATTGCCTAAAATCTCAGAGATTCTAGCATACAGAGCCCTGCTTCATCTCTTCCAGTTTAAGATTTCAGCAAACAGTTTACCACCATCTTGGGATTTGAGCACTGCTATGCACGGCTCTGGAGTGGTGAAGGGCAGCTGCATGGCACTGGAGCAGCAAGTGGCCGAGAGGAGATACCACATGTCCAAGGTCAGGAGCAGAGAAACCCCATTAAGATGGTCAGTCAGTTCAGTTCAGTCGCTCAGTTGTGTCTGACTCTTTGTGACCACATGAATCGCAGCATGCCAGGCCTCCCTGTCCATCACCAAATCCCGGAGTTTACTTAAACTCATGTCCATCGAGTTGGTGATGCCATCCAGCCATCTCATCTTCGGTCATCCCCTTCTCCTCCTGCCCCCAATCCCTCCTGGTATCAGGGTCTTTTCCAAAGAGTCAACTCTTTGTATGAGGTGGCCAAAGTATTGGAGCTTCAGCTTCAGCATCAATCCTTCCAATGAACAACCAGGACTGATCTCCTTTAGGATGGACTGGTTGGATCTCCTTGCAGTCCAAGAGACTCTCAAGAGTCTTCTCCAACACCACAGTTCAAAAGCATCAATTCTTGGCACTCAGCTTTCTTCACAGTCCAACTCTTACATCCATACATGACCACTGGAAAAACCATAGCCTTGACTAGATGAAACTTTGTTGGCAAAGTAATGTCTCTGCTTTTTAATATGGTATCTAGGTTGGTCATAACTTTCCTTCCAAGGAGTAAGCATCTTTTAATTTCATGGCTGCATTCACCATCTGCAGTGATTTTGAAGCCCAAGAAAATTAAGTCTGACACTGCTTCCACTGTTTCCCTATCTATTTTCCATGAAGTGATGGGACCACATGCCATGATCTTCGTTTTCTGAATGTTGAGCTTTAAGCCAACTTTTTCACTCTCCTCTTTCACTTTCATCAAGAGGCTCTTTAGTTCTTCACTTTCTGCCATAAGGGTGGTGTTATCTGCATATCTGAGGTTATTGATATTTCTCCCAGCAATCCTGATTCCAGCTTGTGCTTCCTCCAGCCCAGTGTTTCTCATGATGTACTCTGCATATAAGTTAAACAAGCAGGGTGACAATATACAACCTTGACATATTCTTTTTCCTATTTGGAACCAGTCTGTTGTTCCATGTCCAGATCTAACTGTTGCTTCCTGACCTGCATACAGGTTTCTCAAGAGGCAGGTCAGGTGGTCTGGTATTCCCATCTCTTTCAGAAGTTTCGACAGTTTATGGTGATCCACACAGTCAAAGGCTTTGGCATAGTTAATAAAGCAGAAATGGATGTTTTTCTGGAACTCTCTTGCTTTTTCCATGAGCCAGCAGATGTTGGCAATTTGATCTCTGGTTCCTCTGCCTTCTCTAAAACCAGCTTGAACATCTGGAAGTTCACAGCTCATGTATTGCTGAAGCCTGGCTTAGAGAAATTTGAGCATTACTTTACTAGCATGTAAAGAGATAAGTGCAAGTGTGTGGTAGTTTGAGCATTCTTTGGGATTGCCTTTCTTTGGGATTGGAATGAAAACTGACCTTTTCCAGTCCTGTGGCCACTGCTGAGTTTTCCAAATTTCTGGCATATTGAGTGCAGCACTTTCACAGCATAAACTTTTAGTAACTGAAAGAGCTCAACTGGAATTCCATCACCTCCACTAGCTTTGTTCATAGTGATGCTTTCTAAGGCCCACCTGACTTCATATTCTAGGACGTCTGGCTCTATGTGAGTGATCACACCATCATGATTATCTGGGTCATGAAGATCTTTTTTATACAGTCCTTCTGTGTATTCTTGCCACCTCTTCTTAATATCTCCTGCTTCTGTTAGGTCCATACCATTTCTGTCCTTTATCGAACCCATCTTTGCATGAAATGTTCCATTGGTATCTCTAATTTTCTTGGAGAGATCTCTAGTCTTTCTGATTCTGTTGTTTTCCTCTATTTCTTTGCATTCATCACTGAAGAAGGCTTTCTTATTTCTCCTGGCTATTCTTTGGAACTCTGCATTGAAATGGGAATATTTTTCCTTTTCTCCTTTGCTTTTGGCTTCTCTTCTTTTCACAGCTATTTGCAAGGCCTCCTCAGACAGCCATTTTGCCTTTTTGCATTTCTTTTCCATGGGGATGGTCTTGATCCCTGTCTCCTGTACAATGTCACGAACCTCCGTCTGTAGTTCATCAGGCACTCTGTTTATCAGATCTTCACTGGAATGGGTGAATTTAACTCAGATGACCATTATATCTACTACTATGGGCAAGAATCCCTTAGAAGAAATGGAGTAGCCATCATGGTCAACAGAAGAGTCCAAAATGCAGTACTTGGATGCAATCTCAAAAATGACAGAATGATCTCTGTTTGTTTCCAAGGCAAACCATTCAATATCACGGTAATCCAAGCCTATACCGCAACTAGTATTGCTGAAGAACCTGAAGTTGAACAGTTCTATGAAGACCTACAGGATCTTTTAGAATTAACACCCAAAAAAGACGTCCTTTTCATTATAGGGGACTGGAATGCAAAAGTAGGAAGTCAAGAAACACCTGGAGTAATAGGCAAATTTGGCCTTGGAGTACAGAATGAAGCATAGCAAAGGCTAATAGAGTTTTGCCAAGAGAACACACTGGTCATAGCAAACACCCTCTTCCAACAACACAAGAGAAGACTCCACACATGGACATCACCAGATGGTCAACACCGAAATCAGATTGATTATATTCTTTGCAGCCAAAAATGGAGAAGCTCTATACAGTCAGAAAAAATAGACTGGGAGCTGACTGTGGCTCAGATCATGAACTCCTTATGGCCAAATTCAGACTTAAATTGAAGAAAGTAGGGAAAACCACTAGACCATTCAGGTATGACCTAAATCAAATCCCTTATGACTATACAGTGGAAGTGAGAAATAGATTTAAGGGACTAGATTTGATAGACGGGGAGTCATATGGTAAGAGGGGTGAAATCGCATTTAGAATCAAACCCCATTCCTGCCAGAGATGCTCTGAGGGCTCAAACCTTGCACACAGCAGGACCCAGGGATTCCACAGAGACTGAGAAAGAACTGTGTTTGAGCGTCTCCTGTGGAGGTATGTGTCAGCAGTGCTCTGCCGCAGGGACAGGGGCTCTGAGTGTGGATATGGCATAAGTCCTCTTGGAGGAGGTCACCATTAACCCCACCACAGAGCTGCCAGAACTTACACAGGACTGGGAAATAGACTCTTGGAGGGCACAACAGAACCTTGTGCACCAGGACCCAGGAGAAAGGAACAGTGATTCCACAGGAGACTGTCCCAGACTTGCCCAGGGGTCTCGGGCAAAGGTGTGGGTTGGTGGTTGCCTGCTACAGGGTTGGGGGCATGGACTGCAGCAGTACATACATGCTTGGGATCTTTTGAGGGAGGTCACCATTACGTTCATTAGCTCCACCATAGATTGGCCCCATGTAAATAGCAGGGAGGGAATACAGCCCCGACCATCAACAGAAAATTGGATTCAAGATTTACTGAGCATGGCCCCGCCCATCAGAACAAGACCCGATATCCCCCTCAGTCAGTCTATCCCATCAGGAAGCTTCCATAAGGCTCTTATCCTTCTCCATCACAGAGTAGAAAGGAATGAAAATCACAATCACAGAAAATTAACCAATCTAATCACATGGAACACAGCCTTGTCTAATTCAATGAAACTATGAGCCATGCCATGTAGGGCCACCCAAGACAGACAGGTAGGTGTGGAGAGTTCTGACAAAACGTGGCCCACTGGAGAGGAGAATGGCAAACCACTTCAATATCCTTGCCTTGAGAACCCCATGAACAGTATGGAAAGGAAAAAAGATAGGACACTGAAAGATGAACTCCCCAGGTTAGGAGGAGCCCAATATGCTACTGGAAAAAAGTGGAGAAATAACTCCAGAAAGAAGGAAGAGAAGGAGCCAAAGCAAAAACAACACCCAGTTGTGGATTTGACTGGTGATGGAAGCAAAGTCTGATGCTGTAAAGATCAGTATTGCATAGGAACCTGAAATGTTAGGTCCATGTATCAAGGCAAATTGGAAGTGGCCAAACAGGAGGTGGCAAGAGTGAACATTGACATTTTAGGAATCAGTGAACTAAAATGGACTGGAATGGGTGAATTTAACTCAGATGACCATTATATCTACTACTATGGGCAAGAATCCCTTAGAAGAAATGGAGTAGCCATCATAGTCAACAAAAGATTCCAAAATGCAGTTCTTGAATGCAGTCTCAAAAATGACAGAATGATCTCTGTTCGTTTCCAAGGCAAACCATTTATTATCATGGTAATCCAAGTCTATGCCTTGACCAATAATGCTGAAGAAGCTGAAGTTGAACGGTTCCATGAAGACCTACAAGACCTTCTATAATTAACACCCAAAAAAGATGTCCTTTTCATTATAGGGGACTGGAATGCAGAAGTAGGAAGTCAAGAAATACCTGGAGTAACAGGCAAATTTGGCCCTGGAGTACAGAATGAAGCAGGGCAAATGTTAGTAGAGTTCTGCCAAGAGAATGCACTGGTCATAGCAAGCACCCTCTTCCAACAACACAAGAGAAGACTCTACACATGGACATCACCAGATGATCAACACTGAAATCAGATTGATTATATTCTTTGCAGCCAAAGATGGAAAAACTCTATACAGTCAGCAAAAACAAGACCAGGAGCTGACTGTGGCTCAGATCATAAACTCCTTATTGCCGAATTCAGACTTGAATTGAAGAAAGTAGGGAAAACCGCTAGACCATACAGGCATGACCTAAATAAAATCCCTTGTGATTAAAAAGTGAAAATGACAAACAGATTCAAGGGGTTAGATCTGATAGACAGAGTGCCTGAAGAACTATGGATGGGGGTTTGTGACATTGTCCAGGGGACAGGGATCAAGATCATCCCCAAGAAAAAGAAATGAAAAAAAACAATATGGCTGTCTGTGGAGGCCTTACAAATAGCTGTGAAAAGAAGAGAAGTGAGAAGCAAGGGAGAAAAGGAAAGATATACCCATTTGAAAGCAGAGTTCCAAAGAACAGCAAGGAGAGATAAGAAAACCTTCCTCAGTGATCAGTGCAAAAAAATAGAGGAAAACAACAGAATGGGAAAGACTAGAGATCTCTTCAAGAAAATTAGAGATACCAAGGGAACATTTCATGCAAAGATGGGTTCGATAAAGGACAGAAATGGTATGGACCTAACAGAAGCAGGAGATATTAAGAAGAGGTGGCAAGAATACACAGAAGAGCTGTACAAGAAAAGATCTTCACGACCCAGATAATCACAATGGTGTGATCACTCACCTAGAGCCAGACATCCTGGAATGTGAAGTCAGGTGGGCCTTAGGAAGCATCACTATGAACAAAGCTAGTGGAGGTGATGGAATTCCAGTTGAGCTCTTTCAGTTACTAAAAGTTTATGCTGTGAGAGTGCTGCACTCAATATGCCAGAAATTTGGAAAACTCAGCAGTGGCCACAGGACTGGAAAAGGTCAATTTCCATTCCAATCCCAAAGAAAGGCACTGCCAAAGAACGCTCAAACTACCGCACAATTGCACTCATCTCACATGCTAGCAAAATAATGCTCAAAATTCTCCAAACCAGGCTTCAACAATATGTGAACTGTGAACTTCCAGATGTTCAAGCTGGTTATAGAAAAGCCAGAGGAGCCAGAGTTCAAATTGCCAACATCCACTGGATCATTGAAAAAGCAAGGGAGTTCCAGAAAAACATCTATTTCTACTTTATTAACTATGCCAAAGCCTTTGACTGTGTGGATCACCATAAACGGTGGAAAATTCTGAAAGAGATGGGAATACCAGACCACCTGACCTGCCTCCTGAGAAATCTGTATGCAGGTCAGGAAGCAACAGTTAGAACTGGACATGGAGCAACAGACTGGTTCTAAATAGGAAAAGGAGTATGTCAAGGCTGTATATTGTCACTGTGCTTATTGAACTCATATGCAGAGTACATCATGAGAAATGCTAGGCTGGAAGAAGCTCAAGTGGAATCAAGATTGCTGGGGAAATATCAATAACCTCAGATATGCAGATAACACCACCCTTATGGCAGAAAGTGAAGAACTAAAGAGCCTCTTGATGAAAGTGAAAGAGGAGAGTGAAAAAGTTGGCTTAAAGCTCAACATTCAGAAAATGAAGATCATGGCATCTGGTCCCACTACTTCATGGGAAATAGATGGGGAAACAGTGGAAGCAGTGTCAGACTTAATTTTCTTGGGCTCCAAAATCACTGCAGATTGTGATTGCAGCCATGAAATTAGAAGACACTTACTCCTTGGAAGGCAAGTTATGACCAATCTAGATAGCACATTTAAAGGCAGAGACATTATTTTGCCAACAAAGGTTCATCTAGTCAAGGCTATGGTTTTTCTGGTAGTTATGTATGGATGTGAGAGTTGGGCCATAAAGAAAGCTGAGCACTGAAGAATTGATGTTTTTGAACTGTGGTGTTGGAGAAGACTCTTGAGATTCCCTTGGACTGCTAGGAGATCCAACCAGTCTATCCTAAAGGGGATCAGTTCTGAATATTCATTGGAAGGACTGATGCTGAAGCTGAAACTCCAATACTTGGGCCACCTGATGGGAAAAGCTGACTCATTTGAAAAGACCTTGATACTGCGAAAGATTCGAGGCAAGAGGAGAATGGAACCACAGAGGATAAGATGGTTGGATGGCATCACCAACTCAATGCATTTGAGTTTGAATAAACTATGGGAGTTGGTGATAGACCAGGAGGCCTGGTGTGCTGCAGTCCATGGGGTCACAAAGAGTCAGACACGACTGAACGACTGAACTGAATTGAAAGTTTCAGTTCTAGGAACTTGAAGTCTTCAAAAGATTTGTTTTTAGATCAACTTTATGGGGTTGAACAGCCCTGGCCAACTTGTAAGCATGCCATACTGGCTGTTGTCTTGCTTCCTGGCTGGGTTTGTTCCATGTCTCTGAGATGGGGCGGTGGAGAAAAAGTGAAAGTGAAACTGTTAGTTGCTCAGTTGTGTCCAACCCTTTGTGACCCCATGGACTGTAGCCTGTCAGGTCCTCTGTCCATGAGATTTCCCAGGCAAGAATACTAGAGGGGGTACCCATTCCCTTCTCCAGGGAATCTTCCCAACTCAGGGATCTGAGGTGGATTCTTTACCTACTGAGCCATCAGGGAAGCCTATTGTAGATAGCTCCTGGTAATTGGCAGACATTTTTTTCTTCTTTTATATTTTTGGTTTTTAAACCTACAAGTTAGCTTGTGCCTGAGCCTCCAGTAGGCTTCCCCCCCCCCATTTCCTTTGAGCTCTAGTGTTCACCTTCTCTTGCTCTGCTCTATATTTTGGGGAGCAGACCTTTCCTTACAGGCTGGCTTCCCCACACTTCCCTGTCAGGTGGTTTCTGGTTAGGTTCTGTGAAAGAGATACACTCCTGAAGATAGAAATATAGCAGGAAATAAGAAACTGAGGTATTTCTCTCCCCCTCACTCTCTGCTTCAGGTATTGCCTCTGGCAGGGACTGTGGACCCCTTCATGACTCCAGCCCCTTCAAGACTCCAGCTTTCAACAGACAGCTCCATCCACTTTCACCTTACAGATCCTTTCTTGATTCTAGCTTTCACCTGATGATCCCTTGCTAGGAACTTCTTGCTCTTGCCAGCTTCTAAGTAGTTTCACTCTGCTGTATTTTGCTTCTCTGTTTTTCCATCAACTGTGTAACCTATTCTCTTTTTCAGATGTCTCCTTTTTGAAAAACCTAGAGATGTTTCTGTTTTCTTGACTTAGACTTGACTAACACGTTAACTTTTATCAAACTGGTTTCTTTTTGTTTAATAGAAATTCCTCTTAGGGCATGGGAGTTATTAATTTCCAGTATTGTTGCAACTTACATTCTTCTCCATGGCTTTTGTTTATGAGTATTTCAGTAGAGAAAGTACAGGAGAGCAAATGAGATGCCATTAGCTAACAGCTATCACAATACATTTGTCTCTGGCTGCACAATTAAGTATAATTTAATTATATCCTGAGGCCATTGTTCTTTGCAGAAATCTATCCCCAATTACAAGGTGAAAACCATTGTAAAAAAACTTTGAGTGGTTATTTTGTCTGAAAACTAGTTTTATGATGTGTTTCTGTGAGACTATGGATATTCTGCTATAAAGAGTTAGTGGCAGACAGAGCAAGGAATTTTTAGAAATGCAATATCCTAGGAAGTCATATTGTAGTTGATCAAGGTTTGCCAGTAATTGTTCCCATTTATGGTTTAATATGTGTGATTAGAATCTTCATTCTGGAAACATTTGGCATGGTGTTTGTAGAGTTTGGGATACCCAGAACCAATGGCAATTCTGGCACCAACTGCAAGCTTGGGGACCTCCCAAGACCACCCTCTGATACCAATTTCATGTGTGGGGTCGCCAAGAACACTCTCAGCTTGAATAATTTAATAGAAGAACTCAAAGAACTCACTGAAAGCTACTATATTCCTGGTTGCAGTTGTTGTCTGGTTTCTCAGTCGTATTCAACTCTTCTGCTACTCCATGAACTGTAGCTGGCCAGAATCTGCCTGCAATGTGGGAAATGTGGGTTCAAACCTAGGTCAGGAAGATCCCCTGGAGAAGGAAATGGCAACCCACTCCAGTATTCTTGCCTGGGAAATCCGTTGGACAGAGGAGCCTGGTGGGCTACAGTCCATGGGGTCGCAGAGTTGGACATAACTCAGTGACTAAACAAAAACAACACACACAAACTTATTCATAACAAAATAAGGAGGAAATAGTCATGACATTTACAGTCCCTGTTTCTGTCACTGATCACATGGTCACAGTTGGTATTTTTAACTGCCTTCTTGCACTACCTATTCCATAGTCCCTTTGCCTTCCCTTTACTATTGAGCTACCAGGGAAGCTCACCTGGTTGCAGTGTATTACAGTCAAAAGATACAGATTAAAATCAGCCAAGGGGAGAGACACATGGGGAAAGTCTAGGAAAGTTCCAAGTGTGAAGCTTTGAGTTGCTATCTTCCAGTGGAGATATAAACAGCATTAATTTTTCCTGGCAAAATTGTGTGACACCTGAGCCTTGTTGGCCAGGGTTTTTATTGGAACTGAGTCACAGAAACACAATTGACTCCTGACATGTGGCTAGTCTTTAGTCTACAAACTCTCTAGAGGTCAAGGTGATACTATAGGCCCCAAGTTTCTACCACAAGTCACATTGTCAGACTATCTAGTGTGACTCAAGGTTCTCAGGGTAAACATAGACACTCTTATCAGCCAAGACATTCCAAGAGCTCAGAGATCACCTCCCAGGAGATGAGGGTAAAGATCAGACCTCTCTTTGTGTAAGGTTGATTCTTTACCACATAGTGACCAAATCTCCAGAACTAAGCTAGAGTTCAAAACTTTTATAGGAATGATGGAATTTAAGCTTACTGATTTCCAGGAGTCAATTAATGGGAAGGGGATGAGTAGACTCTACAATAGGAGCCCATGGATAGTCTATGCTTTGTAGTTGACACCAACACCCATCATTGCAAAGTCAAACTTCCAGTGTGATTTTGTGCCTCATCAAATACAAATAGTGACAAATTATTTCTGATTGGAGTCTCTTGTTAACATTTGTGGTTTTTCCCCTCAGTAGAATAAAAATAAACATTGGAAATAAGGGAATCAATTAGATAACCAGACTATGGACTCTGGTCCATAAATCCCATATAAAATTACCATAAGAATAAATTGTAGGTTAAGTGCTTGATGTGTACTGGAATTTTATCCTGATTATCAACAAGTAGTAGGAAGTATTAGGGCTTCCCAAGTGGCACAGTGGTAAAGAATCCACCTGCAAATTCAGGAGACAAGGGTTTGATCCTTGGGTAGGGAAAATTCCCAAGAGAAGGAAATGGCAACCTACTCCAGTATTCTTGCCAGGATAATCCCATGGACAGAGGAGCCTGGAGGGCTACAGTCCATGGGGTTGCAAAGGGTCACACATGACTGAGAGACTGAGCATGCATGCATGCAGTAAGAAGTACTATTTCACTTGAAAGGCAGGGAGGGGGGGGAAACTGCAAAGCAGTTTAGGATTTATTAGTCTTGTGCTGTGATTGTGCTTAGTCGCTCAGTTATGTCTGACTCTTTGCAACACCATGGACTGTAGCCCACCAGGCTCCTCTGTCTATAGGGATTCTCCAGGCAAGAACACTGGTGGGTTGTCATGCCCTCCTCCAGGGGATCTTCCCAACCCAGGGATTAAACCCAGGTCTCCCGCACTGCAGGCAGATTCTTTTACCATGTGAGCCACAAGGGAAGCCCAGTCTTATTAGGTCCTTAATCCTGTGGTGAAAGTACTCTTACTTGAAACTGGCAGGGACATTCTGGAAAGGATGTGCAGCACTTTCCAAGGTTGAACAGTGTAACCATTTTTGCTTTTCATTAGATGCTCAATATCTATATCTAAGCTTACTTCTCTTTACAATAAGTTGGTAGAGGTGTAAATGTCCAACACATAAGGAAAGTGTATTCTCAGAAGAGCAAAAAGAAAAGAGCTTTATGAATAATTTGATCAAAGCTAACAAGTCAAATGATGAAAATACTTGATCTACATTTGGTTTCAAGGTAACTCTCTTATTCTCTTCCATAGGCTGAACATGACAAAATGACAGAGTAGGAGCCCCCACACATGCTATAATTTGGGAAGGGACAAGGGAAACTGTCTTCCCCAATTATTGATCTCCAGTGGAGCTCAGTTCCTCCTCACCTTCCAAACAAACATGCATTTCACTACGTTTGCAAGAAGTCAAGGACGTTGACTTAGGTGGTAGATGCAGGCAACTCTGTTTCTCCTTCAACTCTGGAACAGTTCCCATAGAGCATCTTCTGCCTCTATCCCCAGGAACCTTGAGGTGGATTAGTTATATAAACTCTGCTCTGGGTCTTAACACAATACTCACAGCTTTTCTCTTCTTTCACTTGCTCTTCTTCTGTGAGGTAGGTTGCTCTTTCTTCACCCCTGGAATGGCAATACACTTTCCTAAGCACTTTTATAGTTCCTACTTACATATCGTCATTAGAAGTGTTCATGTGCTATTTTCCTCCTTTTACTTTATCCAATTGATTATGCCTGGGTTTTGGGAGAATATCTGCCCCCCAACTTCCATGAACCAGACTGTACTGTACTCCTATTCTACCAAAATAACTGGGAGAGATTGTAGTCCTTGAATGTGATGCTCTAACCAATAATTTTTGAAATCTCAAAAGTTTATTTAAATTCAATTATATTTCTCTCTCTCATGGTATCATAGTCTAATACAGTCAGTAGGGGACAGGTTTTCCTGACATGGCCATCCATAAACCTAGGTTCCTTCCATCTTTTAATGCTTCCTTATAATTGTAATTCCTTCATATTCAATATTTGGCCTGCAAGAATTCCGCAGAAGGGAAAGAGAGTGGGATATATAGAAAGTTTTTTCTTCTTTTTTGGCTGCACCTCGATGGCATGTGGAACTTCACTAGTCAGGGATTGAACCTGTGTCCTCTGCAGTGGAAACATGGAGTCTTAGCCACTGGACCACCAGGGAAGTTCAGCTGGGGAGTTTTAAGGCCAGGCCTGGAAGTAGCCTACATCACTCTGCCCATATTCCATTGGTCTCAGAATTCAGTCATGTCACTTAGACCTGTGATGACTTTGTTGTGGCGATTTTATTGAATATTTGTTCAATATGTTGTGCATATTGTACACTGCTCAACAATTTAAAATACATGTGTAACAATTATAAATGGCTTCAAGAGGCAATTTAAGCATAAAGGAAACAAAATATCGTGAACGTAAGATACTCTGAGCCCCATTGGACATGAACATCTCAAGGCTAAAGTTGGAATTACACAAACCTTGGGTCCTTTTGAATTCTAAGACTTCAGGGAAGTAGGCCAGGAGAGTGGGCCTTGTGCCAGTTCCAGTGGATAGCTAGAGTTACATAGTACTGTAATGGGAGAAAAGTGGTGACTGAAAAAAGGGCACTCTCCAGGAAAGATGACAACATTGGCCAGCTGATGACTTTGGTAGCCAGGCTTAGGGACAGAGGGAAACAGCTATTCTCATGTTAAGGTTAAGAGAACAATCTTGGTCAGACTGTAAACTACCTTTGAGTACTCTAATGAACAATCATTGCACACAGTGTTGTTTCCTTTCCTGGCATATACTCTCCTTTATCCTTTAGAACCCCGCTGATCAGATCATGAGAGGATTTCCTGTCTACATTAGTGAGAGAGGAATAGTGGTTGTAAATCATATTTGCAAATTATTTGACACTCCTTCATTAAGAGGTGGAGTCTAATTTCCCTCTCCCTGAATATGGATTAGCCTGAATGATTTGCTTCTAGTTAATACAATGCTGGTGGCTCAGTCAGTAAAGATTCTGCCTGCAATGAGGGAGACCTGGGTTCCGTCCCTGGGTGGGGATGATCCCCTGGAGGAGGGCATGGCAATCCACTCCAGTATTCTTGCCTGAAGAATTCCCATGGACAGAGGAGCCTGGTGGGCTAAGTCCATGGGGTTGCAGTCGGACACGACTGAGCGACAAAGCACAGGAATACAATGCAATAAAACTGATGCTGTGTAACTTTCCCACACTATATCCTAAAAGGCTTTCACCTGGCTCTCTACTTCTCTTGGGACCTTTGCTCTTAAAACCCAGGTGCCATGGTGTGAGCAAGTTCAGGCCACACAGAGATACAACATGTACACCTTTGGCTGACAGCCCCAAATGAGGTCTCGGCCAACAGCAAACATCAAGGGGCAGACATCTGAGTAAGGAAATCTGCCAAATAACTTCAGCTCCAGCTGACTGTAACTGCAAGGAATACCCCAAGCAACAGTCACCTAGCTGAGCCCAGGCAATCCCTAGAACTGTGAAAAATACTACTACTAATACTATTAATAATAACAACAATAAAGCTTTTTTTTTAATACAACTAAGTTTAGGGTGATTTTTATCTAGCTCTAGATAATTAAAACAAGGAACAAGGCTATTGAAAAACCATTCTCATTTCCCTCAAATTCTGGCGTGTATTGAAGGCATTTTAAGCTATAGTGTTTGAAAGACTAGAATACCTGAAGCCTAGTGGCAGTACCAAGGAGTGAGGAAAGTTTTTTGCAGCAGTCTCCAAAAGTGACTCCACAAAGAAAAGAATATTGGAACAGCAAAAATACATGCTTCCTAGGTCTAATGTAAAATGTGAATGAAGAGAAACACCTTTGGAAAACTTTGATATTTTAATGCTTCTGTAATGAACAATCAAAATAAAAACGTGTGAACAATACAAATGCAGGTTCAAGGCATAGGTTACAACCACTCCTACTCCTGTCCAAAAGCAGATGGCTTCCCTTAAGCCATTTATTCTCTCTGAAATTTTTATATCACTTACACAATGTTGATAACTTGCCTATCTTGCAGGATTCTTTTAAGAATAGCCTCCAACTAATAAAAATAAATGAAAAAAAAAAGAACAAAATGAGATAGTGTTTATAGTTCACTGAGCCCAAAGCGTGACTGCTGCTGCTGCTAAGTCGCGTCAGTCGTGTCCGACTCTGTGCGACCCCATAGATGGCAGCCCACCAGGCTCCCCCTTCTCTGGGAATTCTCCAGGCAAGAAAACTGGACTGGGTTGCCATTTCCTTCTCCAATACATGAAAGTGAAAAGTGAAAGTGAAGTCACTCAGTCGTGTCCGACTCGTAGTGACTCCATGGACTGCAGCCTACCAGGCTCCTCTGTCCATGGGATTTTCCCGGCAAGAGTACTGGAGTGGGGTGCCATTGCCTTCTCCACCAAAGCTTGACAATACCCAGTAAAAACACAGTAAATATCAACCAATGTTATTACATGACATGTTACCACTATCAATAGCATCTGACGCCGAGGAAGTAGTACTCTTTGGTAGCCATCTATGTCTGATAGGGCCCAGTTTGGTATTTTCGTGCTCGTTTCTCTCTCCTTTTGAGACTTGGGGCAGATGCCTGGTTGTAGCTCAGTTAAGTGCATGCTGGATAATCCCGAATGAGTCTGTTGACCTCCCACATTTTCCATCTGTAAAATGGGGATGATAACAGATACTGTACAACGTGGCTATGAGAATTTAATGGGATTACACTGCTCCTTGGCAAAAAAAGCTGTGACAATACTAGACAACGTATTAAAAAGCAGAGACATCACTTTGCCAACAAAGGCCCATCTAGTCAAAGCTATGATTTTTCCAGTAGTCATGTACAAATGTGAGAGCTGGACCACAAAGAAGGCTGAGTGCCAGAGAACTGATGCTTTCAAATTGTGATGCTGGAGAAGACTCTTGAGAATCCCTTGGACAGCAAGGATACCAAACCAGTCAATCCTAAAGGAAATCAAGTCTGAATATTCATTGGAAAGACTGATGCTAAAGCCGAAACTCCAATACTTTGGCCACCTGATGCGAAGACTCATTGGAAAGACCCTGATGCTGGGGGAAATTGAGGGGATAAGGAGAAGGGGGTGACAGAGGAGGAGATGGTTGGATGGCAACACCGACCCAATGGAAATGAGTTTGAGCAAACTCCGGGAGATGGTGGAAGACAGAGGAGACTGGCATGCTGTAGTCCATGGGGTCACAAAGAGACACAATTTAGTGACTGAACAGCAATAATAACAACATGAGGACAAAGGCCACCTCCAAATCAGGAAGAAGAATACTTATTTCTTTCCTAGCAGTGTTATTTGCATTTTCTTAGTTCATAACTTTTTCAAAGAAAGTGTCTTTTAAAAAAAAATTTATTTGGCTGCACTGGATCTTAGTTGAGGCAGAGGAGCTCAGTTGACCCTCGACATGTGGGCATAACTTAGCAACTGAAAAACAACGACAAGAATGTGGGCTCTTAGTTCCCCAGCCAGGAATCAAGCTCTTATCCACTGCATTGCAAGGAAGATTGTTAGCCATTGAGCCACTGGGGAAGTCCAGTTCATAACTTTTAAGGAAGCTGTGAGGGAAACAATTATTAGAAAAACCAAACAATCTTAGTAATCATTTTTTCTTGATGTGCAACTAGTGTCTTTTATTTTGCTCCCACTGTTTACAAGTGGTGTGGATGGGGCACTACACAGACTCATACCAGTGGCATAGAACCTTCTACCATCAGTGACAGAGACAGCTCATGATGGAGTCACCACATGGATATGGCAAGGCTCCAGAGCCAACACTGCCTGGTCTCTGTTCTAAGCTGCTTGGGATTGAGGCTCTTCAAAAGGACGTTACCTTGAATCATGGATAAATATAACTTTATTTCATTGAGACTAACCCATTTTTTTATTCTTCCTTGTTTTTTCAAAAATAATTATTTTTTGCCCTCTATTCCCTGTTGGGCAGAAGTGGGTGATTATATAGCCAATCATTGAATATTTCTGACAAGGGCCTCAGTTGCTATAGCCACACAACCTAATTAAATCTATAATTGAATTTGTAGACTTTTGATTTCCAATAGATGCCTCTTAGAGGGAGCATTCTTTGCATATTTACTCCCATTAAATACCACCCCATTCCACTCCCCACTCCTTGTAGGAGAATTGTCACTTAAAATAGCATCCATTTGTTTTTATTTGCATTAGTTTATTTTTTATTTTTCTGAGTATTGGTAAACACATTACATGCTGGAAATTGTCAATATTGATTCAGAATCCAAATAGAGAATATGTTATAATTCAATATGTACTTTCAGAATGTATTAATATTTGAGAACCCAAACCTTCAAATTATACCTCAATTTGGGAGGGGTAGTATTACCTACCTCAATATTTGGAATGAATTTAACATGCATATTTTTTCTCTCTCTACAGCCACTTTTAGCCATAAAGAATTGAATTTCATATCAATGCATAGTACAAAAATGGAGAGGGAGATTAGTAAATACTAATTATTCAAATCCAAATCTATATATTCCTATTTTTCTTCATGATGTTAATACTGTCAACATTCAGGCAAATTGGTTTCTTTCTCAACATTTTTCAGTAGCACATTAAGTTGTGTTAAATTACAAAAATAGTGAGAAATTCAGTATCAATAAGAAAGTACTACTGTAATGAGTGAAAAGTTGCTGCTTGAGAATCATGTCAATAGTTCATAAATTTACAACCAAAAGATGCTCTTCTCTTTTTAGACCTCCAGCACTTTCTCCTCCAAAGCTGTAGAACCTTAGTTACATGCCAATTTCTAGTTGCTGTCTATTGCTCTATGATTCAGGAAACAAAAACAAAAATTATAACTGAATGAATGCTCATTTCTTTAAGTCACTTTAATCTTGTGAATGTTGTTGCTGTTATTGTTTAGTTGCTAAGTCGTGTCTGACTCTTTGTGACCAGATGAACTACAGCATGCCAGGCTCCTCTGTCCTCTATTATCTCCCAGCATTTGTTCAAATTCACATCCACTGAGTTGGCGATGCTATTTAAACATCTCATCCTCTGTCATTCCCTTCTCCTTTACCTTCAATCTTTCCCAGCATCAGGGTCTTTGACAACAGGTATTTTTCCATATAGGTATTTTAGAATAAGTTTATTAAGTTTCTAAAAGAAGTCATATTGGCATTTGATTGGAATGTCATTGCATCTGTAGATTACTTTTAATACTTAAGGTGTAAACTCTCCTTGTATATTCTGCTATAACTAAGTGCATCCCACATAAGTTTATATAAAATTCATATAAAATTATGTCATTATAGTTCAGTTATAAATGTTTTCTAATTTTTAATATTATCTCTTCTTTGACCTGTGTGATTCTTAGTAGTGTATTTCTTAATTCTATAACACTTGAATTTTTAAAATTATCTGTATAACATTGATTTCTTTTCTTTTTTTTTATTAGTTGGAGGCTAATTACTTCACAACATTTCAGTGGGTTTTGTCATACATTGATATGAATCAGCCATAGATTTACACGTATTCCCCATCCTGATCCCCCCCCCACCTCCCTCTCCACCCGATTCCTCTGTAAGATTTCTAACTTAATTGTTTTGTGGTCAGAAAAGATAGTCTATAAAATCTTTTGGATCTTATTGAGACTTGCTTTATATACCAGTTTATGGTAAATTAAAAAAAAAAAACATATTCTATGTGTATTTGAAGTTAACCTTGAAAGGAATTTAACCTTGACCAAAAGTTGTGGTAAACATTTTAGCTACTGATGTAAAACATTTAATGATTATAGGGAGGTTCAGATCTTCAGTTTCTTCTTTTTGTTTTAGTGAGATTTAATACTTTCATCAAACATTATTATATTTTATATTTTTCATATCAGTTATTTATAATCTGCTGTTATATCCATTCATTGGGTTTTTAAATTTTTTCAGTCATATTTCTGTCACTTTGAAATGCTTTAATTTTTTTCAAATCTGTCTGTCCATTTGCATAGTTTTATGTTCTTTATATGTAATTTAACTACTCATGTCTTTAGAAGTATTGAACCTATTTAGAAAATTGATGGTGTTTCTAACTCAACACCTGCATTATTCTGAGACTGATTCTCTATTGCTTTTGCTGCTTTGCACTTAAAGATGTTTTGCACTTTTGATGTTTTACTCCTTTTGACTGTGAGATCCTATTTTAAGGAACCTGATTTAAGAGAATTCTTTGAGGTAACACTTAAACTCAGTTTATTCAAAGGAGATTTGCATTTATTTCTGTTAAGCACCTAGGGCATGGTTAGCTGGGGACCACTTTAACTAAATCTCCTTAGGTTTTATCCGGTCATTCAGATTGTGTCAATTCTAGCTGCAATCTACATGAGGAATAATTTGCTGTTACATGTATTCTCAAGGGAGATTCCCACCTTCCATTCATTACCAAATTTTAATATAAGCATTGTATTTTAGTCTCCTTGTGGGAAAAGGTATCTAATTCACTCTTATTTTGAAGGCATAGTTAGTTGGGTTCCAGCAATAAGCATGTATGTAGGCATATGAATACTTTCCTAATAGACCCTTTTCTCTGGGTAGGCTCAGAGCTTTGTATCCTATCCTTTATGCCTATTAGGCCAAGACATCATAAGCATAAATTCACCTGGTTTGGCAAATGGTCTCAAGATCAAAGATAGATTAATGGTTCCTTCACCTCTCCGAGTTTTTGCCTTAATTTAATTTTCAGCTCTGAGTGATGGATACTAATTTGAAGGCCATTTGATAAATTACAAATAATTAAATGTTTTGTGTAACTGGTTTTGAAGTTATATTTAATGGGATGGCTTTTTTAGGGCATGTAGGCTGTCATACTGCTGTGTAGGAAAGTGATTTTCACATGTTTTTATTCTCAAGCTCCCCCAATCATATGTATTTTGTTTTAGTTTTTTTTTTTAAGTTTTATTTTTTTCAGGGAACTTTGTAAAATGCTTAACATTTTTTGCTGTTTCAAGCTGTATAAAATTAAAAAGAATCCAAGTCTTATATTTGATCTGTACAAGTAGAAAAGTACATTTTGTAGGAATAAAAATATGTTCCCCTGATAGTTGCAATTCGACAATTATTAGAATTAAGAAAAAGTGTAAGTGTGGAAATATTGTAAACTGTTAACTTTTAAAATTGGTTTTTCCTTTTTTTGGTAAATGTATTCACTAATTCTGTTCATTACCATATGACTTGCCATACCTCCTATGGGATCAGTGCACCTCCTCAGTTCACTCCTGGTTGGATAAGGGAGAAATTTGAATCCCTTTTTTGCATTCAATCATCAAAATTATTGAATAACTGTCATATTGAAGAGACTCTGCTAGGTATTGTGGGAGATATAAGGATGAATGGGACCACCTCTCTGCCCTAGAGTAGCTAACAGTGACATAGGAAAGACAGATGCATTCATTAAAAACACAAGGTAGACAATAATGAGGGCTTCCTTGCCACAGACAGTAATGAGTCCTAGAGACTACCAAGAGAGACTAGGGGGAGGACGAATAAATTCCATCAAGAGAAGTTGGCAGTGGTATACTGGTAAATGTTTAACAACTGAACCTCTGGGGATAAAAGCCCTGACCTGTACCATTTGCCAGTTTCCATGGTATAAATATTTTCACCATGGCCAGTTTCAAGCTACCAGTGTGATGTCAATTGGCTCAAAGTTTTCTGAAAATGTGACAATTGAGTTTAGAAAGCTGGTACAAGGTGGTTGCTGATCATCACTGTGTTAAGAACAGTTTCTTGTAGTAGGACTGAGGTATATGTCTTTAAGAAAAGAATATTCTGGTATATGTGTAAAGAAGAACATTCCAGACAGAGAGGAAAATCTTAGAAAAGGCAGAAATGTGGTAAGATCTAAGATATATTTGAATAATACCTGGTATGCAAATATGGATGCCTGCAGTGCACATGGTGGAAAGAAGGGGAAGAGGAGCACCAGTAAAAGATGTCTGGAACTGTTTGGGCTGGTCTGTATCCTTATGATGATAAATGTATTCACTGAAATGATGAAAGATACATGCAAACTTCAAGGTCTTGACTTTTGCCTTAATTTTTTTAATGTATAAATGGTAATAAAACCAATAACAATGTACCCACCATAAAACTACCAAATTAAACATTATTAATACAGTTGATGAATAGATTTATATACACACTCACAAGCATATATAACTTTCATTTTTATGTAGTACCATTACATATACATATATAAGAAACTATAAATCTATATTAACAATTATGTAAGTAATATACACTCTTGCTTATATATATTTAAACTTTATAAAAATATTTTATGGGAATACATGTCATATTTATACTTCTGTAATTTACTTCTCCTTTCTCATTCATATTTTATTTGTCTTATTCTTTCATACTGATACTTGTAGTTTGAATTCATCCTTATTGGTGTATAATATTCCATTGCATATATAGAACAAATTTTGTTTATTCCATGGGCATTTAGGTTGCTTCTCACTTTTGCTTACTATAACAACTTCTACTAAAAACACTTGTCTTTTATATGTGAGCTATAACCTCCCCAGGGCAAATACCTAAGCATGCATATGCTGCACTATAATGTGTATTCATCTTCAACTTTACTAGATATTACCGAGTTATTGCCTACAAATGATGGTATAATAACACCTCCACTAGTTTCCATTATTCTACATTAGTACCAGTCTTTTCATTTTTTTCCAATAATGTTGCAGGGAAATGGTATCTCACTGTGCTGTTAATATACATGTTCTATGACTTGTGAGGCTGAACATCTATTCATTTACTTTTAAGTTATTTTTTCACTCTTTTGTGAACTCTATTTTCATGTAATTTGCTGGCTCATTTTTTAGTTAATGTATTTACTAGCAACATTTGAAACCTCTATGCCCTAACCTCTCTGTCACTCAACTTCCAGATCACTATCAGGCAACTTATATTTCCCAAAATATTGAAGCACTCTTATAAAACTGTTTATGAACTTTAGTCTCACTTACCCCTCATAAATAGATGTCATTATATTTAGTATGGAAAAAATATTGAGAACTATGCAAACAGACCTCTACCCAGTTCCCAGACTGATCATTGAGTGATGCACATGCAGGACAGATCTCAATACCACGTAAAGTCTTTGAACACTGAACTGACTTTGAGACCAGAATCCACAGAAGATGTGTTAGAGGTTGCACCTTGGATCTAAGCAGGTCAAGTACCTGCTAAAACAATTATATATATTCTCTATAGAACATAGATAAGACTCAGTTCATGATCTAATATTTAAACTGGTCAGGATATATTCCAAAATTATATATCATATAAAGAATCATTAAAATCTCAACTCACATGGGAGAAGATAATTAAAAAATGTCAATATTGAGATGGTAAGGATATTGGAATGATCTGATAACGATGTTAAAGAATTCATTTTAAAAATGCTTGAATGAGCAATCATGGGTTTTCTTAAAACAAAAGTTAAAACATAAAGTATCTAAAAAGAAAGAGAAGATATACATTAAAAAATGGAAATTTTAGAATGGAAAAATATAAACTGAAGCAAAAAATCAATAATGGAATAGAGATGATAATAGATAGACAATAATGGAATGAACATGACAGAATAATCAGTGAACTTGAAGGTAAATCACTAGAAATTACCTAGACAGTAAAAGAAGAAAAATACAAGAAAAAAAAAACATAAAAAGAATCACAGAAGCTGTGGGACAATAAAAAAAAAGAGCTAACCTTCATGTCATTGCAGCCCCAGAGGGAAAGAAAAAAAATGCTGAAAAAAATTATTGAAATACATGATGACTAAAAACGCCAAAGGTCAAACATTTAAGAAGCTGAGTGGCCCTAAAATAGGATAAACCCAAAGAAATCCATGCCCAAACATAATAAAAGTAGTGACAACTAAAGACAATGAAAAAATCTTTAAAGCAGTCAGAAGAAAAGGACACATTCCTTATAGGAGAATAATAACACAAGTAACTGGGGATTTCTCACCTGAAACCACTGAAGCAAGAAGTAGTACAACATTTTCTTTCTTTCTTTTTTTTTTTTTTTTACAACATTTTCAAGCACTGAAATAAATAGCTGCCATTCCAGAATTCTATATCCAGTAAAAAAAAAAGTTCTATAAAATGAAAGTGAAATTAAGACATTCTCAGATGAAGGAAATTAGAATCTGTACAAGTCTAACCTGAAATAATTTCTAAAGAAAATTCTACAGACAGAATGAAAGGAAAATTGAATCATCAAGAATGATGGAAAGTAATATAAATGGTAAATATTTGGATTAATATAGTAGACTACTTGTTTAGAATTCTTTAAAACATGTTTAATGGTTTTAAGCAAAAACTATGTCATTGTCTGATGGAGTTGTCCATATATGCAGTTTGTAATATACATACTACTGAATGCAAGGAGAAGATAAAATGACCTATAAAGAAGTAAGGTTTCTATATTCTTACTAAAGTTGTAAAACATTGATTCTAACTAGACTGGGAAAGTTAAGTATGTATATTATAGTCCCTAGACCAACCACTAAATACATTTTACAAAGAGATGTAGACAAAATCACAACAGATAAATTGCAACAAAATATTAAAAATTGGTTAAATATGGTAATTCCCCGGCATTCCAGAGGTTAGGACATGGCACTTTCACTGCTGGGGCCAGGTTCAATCCCTGGTTGGGAACGAAAATCCTGCAAGGCACTTGACATGACCAAAAATGAATAAATAAATAAAAATTGTTTAAATAAGTTTTGAAAAGGGAAGGAAAAGAAGAACCAGAGGAAACAAATAGGAAAAATAAACAATGATAGACCTGAATCCAAACATATCAATAATTAGATAAAATGTAAATAATTTAAGCTTATTCATTAAAAGAGATTTTTGAAATGATATCTGAAAAAATAATCCATATGCTGTTTACAAGAAGCTCATTTCAAATGGTTAAGGGAAAAAGAAAGATATCATGCAAATGCCAGTTTATAAAAACTGGAGTGACTATATTAATATCAAAGTAGGCTTTAGCACAAAAAGAGATACTATAAGTTGATAAACATGTAGATTTGCAAAGAAGACACAATTCTGAGCATGTAGTCACTTAAAAACTGCAAAGTAGATGAAGCAAAAATTTACAGAAGCAAAAGAAAAAGTAAAAAAAAAAACACAATTATAGTTAAAACATATAACATTCTTTTTAGTAACAGAAGTAGTAAATAGAAAATCAACAAAGATATCAAAGTCATTAATTGACTGGATCTAACTGGTATTTAAAGAACATCCCACCCAAAAACAAAATAATATAAATGTATTTCAAGTGCACATGGAATATTCATCAAGACAAATCATATTTTGGGACATAAAATAAACCTTCAGTTCAGTTCAGTTCAGTCACTCAGTTGTGTCTGACTCTTTGTGACCCCATGGACTGCAGCACGCCAGGCCTCCCTGTCCATCACCATCTCCCAGAGTCCACCCAAACCCATGTCCATTGAGTCGGTGATGCCATCCAGCCAGCTCATCCTCTGTCATCCCCTTCTCCTCCTGCACTCAATCTTTCCCAGCACCAGGGTCTTTTCCAATGAATCAGCTCTTCGCATCAGGTGGCCAAAGTATTGGAGTTTCAGCTTCAACATCAGTCCTTCAAGTGAACACTCAGGACTGATCTCCTTCAGGATGGACTGGTTGGATCTCCTTGCAGTCCAAGGGACTCTCAAGAGTCTTCTCTAACACCACAGTTCAAAAGCATCAATTCTTTGGTGCTCAACTTTTGTTAGAGTCCAACTCTCACATCCATACATGACCACTGGAAAAAGCATAGTCTTGACCAGATGGACATTTGTTGGCAAAGTAATGTCTCTGCTTTCTAATATGCTGTCTAGGTTGGTCAAAACTTTCCTTCCAAGGGGCAAGCGTCTTTTAATTTCATGGCTGCAGTCACCATCTGCAGTGATTTTGGAGCCCCCAAAAATAAAGTCTGCCACTGTTTCCACTCTTTCCCCATCTATTTCCCATGAAGTGATGGGACCAGATGCCATGATCTTACTTTTCTGAAAGTTGAGCTTTAAACCAAAGTTTTTACTCTCCTCTTTCACTTTCATCAAGAGGCTCTTTAGTTCTTCTTCACTTTCTGCCATAAGGGTGGTGTCATCTGCATATCTGAGGTTATTGATATTTCTCCTGGCAATCTTGATTCCAGCTTGTGCTTCCTTCAGCCCAGCGTTTCTCATGATGTACTCTGCATACAAGTTAAATAAGCAGGGTAACAATATATAGCCTTGACGTACTCCTTTTCGTATTTGGAACCAGTCAATAAACCTTAATAAATATAAAAGAATTTAAACCCTACCAAGTGTGGCCTTTGTCCATAATGTGTGTCCACTCAATGAGTTTTTATGTAAGATAGGGAAGAAGTGATGCTCCCTCTGGCAAAATGTGCAACACAAATTGTTAAGGGGAACTCCATCTACTTCAAGAATGGAATTGCCACTAAGTGATTTTGAGAATAAAATTTAGCTGCCTTGAATAGTTCTTTGACAGATAATATGTGGTTTGTGAGAACTACAATTTTTCTTTTTTTAGAAAAAAAATTGCTGAAGATTAATAATAGAAAGCTAACAAGAATATCTCCAAATGTTTGGAAATTAAACAACGTATGGGCTTCCCTGGTGGCTCAGCTCTTAAAGAATCTGCTTGCAATGCGTGAGACCTGGGTTTGATTCCTGGGTTGGGAAGATCCTCTGGAGCAGGGAAAGGCTACCCACTCCAGTATTCTGACCTGGAGAACTCCATGGACTGTATAGTCTACAGGGTCGCAAAGAGTCAGACACAATTGAGCCACCTTCACTTTCACTTTCACTTCTAAATAATCTGTGGGTCAAAGAGTAAGTCTCAGGGAAAGCAGAAAATATTTTGAATTGAGCGAATATGAAAATACAAATGTACAAAACTGTATGGGATACAGCTAAAGTTGTGCTTTGGAGGGAAATTTATAGTATTAAAATACTTCTATTGGAAAAATACCTGTTGTAAAATATTATTATTATATTTACATATTATTATTTATTTATAATTAGTAAATTATAAATTGGTAAATTGTAAAAAGGACTTCCCTTATGATTCAGCTGGTAAAGAATCTGCCTACAGCATGGGAGTCCTGGATTTGACCCCTGGGTTAAGAAGATCCCCTGGAGAAGGGAAAGGCTACCCACTCCAGTGTTCTGGCCTGGAGATTTCCATGGACTCTATAGTCCATGAGTGAGGAACTTTCACTTTCACTTTTCACTTTCATAACTAGTAAACTATTATTAAATTTCATAATAGCATGGCCACAAAAACTATCTTTAAAACTTTTAGAGAAAAAGTAAGAATAATTTGTATGCCAATATAAAGCACTTGGATTAAATTTCTCAAGAGTAAAAGTCGAAGCTAAGAGTCTTTGAGCAATTTTCTCTAAATTCTGAGGGAAAATGATTTCCAAGTTGGAGTTCCATTCAAATTCTCAATCAAAATTAAAGATGAAAACCAATAACATCTTGGCATTGAAGGTCTCCAAAATGGCTCCTGTGCATCTGGCCAGGAAAATTCCTAGAAGGGGTGCCTAAACCAAACAAAGGAATAAACTAAAAAGGAGAAAAAAAAATTGGTCTCCAAATACCAAAGGAACTAACAAGGCAGGGAAAAAGGAAATTCCCAGGATTGTATAGACAGGAACTTCTAAGATGACAGCAGTACAACATGCTTGAAAAGCACACATTCAAATTTAAACAGAAAGAAGATGGAAGTATCCAAGTGAAGGTCTCTTCCCACTGCGCCTTTCGAGAAATGAACGGATATATTTCAATTGAGAGGAATTTCACAGCTTTATTGGTAAGTGTGGAAATAATTACTGATAGGAAAATAAGAAACTAAGCAAATGAGCAAATGTGGTAATTATACTCATTTCCAGGGAAAACAAAGGTGCACAAGAAAGGAAAGATAATTATCACATACAAGTGGCCTAACTCTGTATAATACATATTGAATTATGATAATATAAGCTCTGAATATTCAATTTGCCAAAAATGTGATATAACTGTTAGAAGAATAAGGAGGAACACAAAAGTATAAAAATACAAAATTCTGATTTCTTACCACAAGAAGTTAACGTGTGATGTTTGAAAATGAATAAATAGCATCATGGTATGTTATTTAAAAATATGAAGATTAATACTAAAAAACAAACAAACAAACAAAAAACACTAGAAGAATTGAGTTGCTCCTGGGGAAAAAGAATCACATGTGGAAGGAATGTGATTAATTTTTAATTATAAACTTTTAGTAGTATTTCACTTTTTAAGGTATGTGTACTACTTTGATATAAATAAAAAGAATTTTCAGTGCTAAAGCATAATTACAGCCCTTTCCAGTAAATAACAACAGTAGTAGAGGTATTAAAACTGAATTCACTCAATCATGTCCTACTGTTTGCAACCCCGTGAACTGTAGCCTACCAGGATCCCCCGTCCATGGGATTTTCCAGGCAAGAGTACTGGAGTGGGTTGTCATTTCCTTCTCGAGGGGTCAAACCTGGGTCTCCCACATTGTAGGCAGACACTTCACTGTCTGAGCCACCAGGAAAGTCCTGAGGTATTAGCTAATCTTTATACCCTGCCTACAGTGTGACAGGGCCTATGCTAAGAGCTTCCCATTCATTGTCTTATGTAATTCTCACAAGCTTCATTTGAAGTAGGTACTTAGGTACTATTTTTCAGAAATACATTAATATGTATGTTAAGGTTTAGAGAGGTCTCATAAATTATCCAAAGTTAGTATTTGGCAAATGGCTTTGCTAAGATGACGATCTTAGCCCCTGACTACAGGCCTCAAGTTCTATCTATAAAATGAAAGTCTCTCAGTCATGTCTGACTCTTTGCAACCCCATGGACTATACAGTCCATGGAATTCTCCAGGCCAGAATACTGGAGTGGTAGCCTTTCCCTTCTCCAGAATCTTCCCAATCCAGAGATTGAATCCAGGTCTCCCACATTGCAGCTGGATTCTTCGCCAGCTGAGCCACAAGGGAAGCCCAAGTATACTGGAGTACGTAGCCTATCCCTTCTCCAGCAGATCTTCCTGACCCAAGAATTGAACTGGCGTCTCCTGCATTGCAGGCACATTCTTTACCAATTGAGCTATCTGGGAAGTTCTATCTAAACTCAGATTTTATAGTTTTAGCAGTCTTACTTACCTACCTGGAGTTTTGTCAACTTCCAGGTAGAGGATAAATGTGAAAGGTCCTTAAAAAGATTAAAAACTATGGAAGAGCACATTGTCTTGAAAGTCCCTAGCAGAATGTAAAATTTAAACTTTTCTTCTCTGCTGGATGCTTGCTTCACTGTTTCCATTGCCAGACTCTAGATTTTGCTCCCAGATTATCTCCTCCCAGCTGAGTCCCAATGCAAAATATAGGCTGTGGTTTCAAAACTGCCATGTTTGGATGGGTGAATATAACACAGGAAGATGGTATCTTCCTTCTGCTCTAACCACTTTTGCTTCCCCCTCTGCCCACCCCACTTTTCCTAAAATCAAAGAGCACAGTCACAAACCAAAATTCACTTTTATAACTTCAATATTCTTTTAGTCTTGAATTTCTATCATTGTGCTACCTATTATACATATTAAATAACAAAAGATGATGTAAGCATTCCTTCTAGAACTGTGTAAAGTGACAATATAGGTTAGATGACAGATGGTAAAGTTTTTAAGGATCTTACTTATGCCTTATTTGTGTCCGACTCTCTGTGACCCCATGGATCATGGCCTGCCAGGCTCCTCTGCCCATGGGATTCTCTAGGCAAGAATACTGGAGTGGGTTGTCATTTCCTTTTCCAATGATAAAGTATGAAGTGAGTGAAGTGAAGTCGCTCAGTCGTGTCTGAATCTTTGCGACCCCATGGACTGCAGCCCACCAGGCTCCTCCATCCATGGGATTTTCCAGGCAAGGGTACTGGAGTGGGTTGCCATTTCCTTCTCCTTTAAGGATCTTAGTAGGATAGAAAAAGAAGTTTATACATACATACTCTTGCTTTTCAAAACAGGAAATTTGACATTTGGCTATAGTTAGAGTTCTAAAAATAACTCTCATGAATCAAATTTTCTTTGCCCCATCACAACCTTCCATCATTGGCCAGTGCATTCTGGATAACATCCCAAATGTTCATGTCTGTTCTTCATCTCAATTCCCTGTCTGCTTATTCAAGATGAGAATCCAGGGACAGAAATAACTCAGGAAAATAACAGGGGAAAAGCATTTATCAGCAGGAAGCTAAGGAAAGCACATTCATGGATCAATCTTTTTTAAGTCAGCAAAAAAGGAATTCCTCTCCCCAGTGCCATAGACCAAGTGTAGAGGGAAATTGAGAGCACTGGAGAAAATATTCAACTACTAAACAGATTTCAAGATGAGTTATTCGAGTAAATAACTGCCTCTCCATTAACTGCATTGATCACATTCTCAGACACAATAGTAATGTTAAAACGAACATTTCAGTCCTTTCAAGAAACTGTCTCAATTAAAAAGCTGCATAAAGACTATGATTATCTCCAGGGACTGAGATTATTCACCATCAACATGAAAATATGGACTGTAGTAGTTCTTAATGTGTCAAATTTGATCAATTTTGACATTGATGCATCCTTGAAACATCACCATAATCAAGATAGTAAATATATCCATCACCACTCCAAAAGTTTCCTGATTATCTGCTTCAATGGCTTTCAGAATGGAAGGTCCTCAGGGAGACAAGAGACAGAGAGTTTTCCTACATCCCATAACAGTTCAGAGAACTCTCCTTTCAAGTTTTTCTATGTTATCTCCACCAGCCAAAAATCACCAAGAACACTTTCAGTCAAAGAAGTTAGTTTTATTATCATTGCAGCAAGGGAGACTGTACACCATGCAGAAACAATTGAGAGTCTCTGAAAGAGGAAATGGGTAAAGGGACGGGGGCGCTTATTATAGAACTGAGTGTTGTGTTAGTTTTATGTGTGTATTGTTTGTTTTGTGGGTGGGAAGGTTCAGGAGGCAAGGGTCTGTTTTTAATTCACTGCTGTCAGGAATCTGCAGTAATTTGAAAATTGACTCAGTTCAGTTCAGTTCAGTTGCTCAGTCGTGTCCGACTCTTTGTGATCCCATGGACTGCAGCACGCCAGGCCTCCCTGTCCATCACCAACTCCTGGAGTCTACTCAAACTCATGTCTATTGAGTCGGTGATGCCAACCAACCATCTCATCCTCTGTCGTGTCGACCCCTTCTCTTACTGCCTTCAATCTTTCCCAGCATCAGGGACTTTTCAAATGAGTCAGTTCTTCGCATCAAGTGGCCAACTACTATACATTTATTTTTATCTAAGAGATAAGAATGGCACAGACCATGAATTCCTATTGCCAAATTCAGACTGAAATTGAAGAAAGTAGGGAAAACCACTAGATGATTCAGGTATGACCTAAATCAAATCCCTTATGATTATATAGTGGAAGTGACAAACAGATTCAAGTGATTAGATCTGATAGAGTGCCAGAAGAACTATGGATGGAGGTTTGTGACATTGTACAGGAGGCAGGGATCAAGACCATCCCAAAGGGAATGAAATGCAAAAAGGAAAAATGGTTGTCTGGGGAGGCCTTACAAATAGCTGTGAATAGAAGTGAAAGGCAAAGGAGAAAAGGAAAGATATACCCATTTGAATGCAGAGTTCCAAAGAAGAGCAAGGAGAGATAAGAAAAACTACCCCAGCGATCAGTGCAAAGAAATAGAGGAAAACAATAGAATGGGAAATTGTAGAGATCTCTTCAAGAAAACTAGAGATACCAAGGGAACATTTCATGCAAAGATGGACACAATAAAGGACAGAAATGGTATGGATCTAACAGAAGGAAAAGATGTTCAGAAGAGGTGGCAAGAGTACACAGAGGAACTATACAAAAAAACATCTTCAAGACCCAGATAATCATGATGGTGTGATCACCAACCTAGAGCCAGACATCCTGGAATGCAAAGTCAAGTGGGCCTTAGGAAGCATCACTACGAACAAAGCTAGAGGAGGTGATGGAATTCCAGTTGAGCTGTTTCAAATCTTACAAAATGATGTTGTGAAAGTGCTGCACTCAATATGCCATCAAATTTGGAAAACTCAGCAGTGGCCACAGGACTGGAAAAGGTCAGTTTTCATTCCAATCCCAAAGAAAGGCAATGCCAAAGAATGCTCAAACTACCGCACAATTGCACTCATCTCACAGGCTAGCAAAGTAAGCTCAAAATTCTCCAAGCCAGGCTTCAATAGTACATGAACTGTGAACTGACAGATGTGCAAGCTGGATTTAGAAAAGGCAGAGGAACCAGAGATCAAATTACCAATATCCATTGGATCATCAAAAAACCAAGAGAGTTTCAGAAAAATATCTACTTCTGCTTTATTGACTATGCCAAAGTCTTTGATTGTGTGGACCACAACAAACTGTGGAAAATTCTTCAAGAGATGGGAATACCAGACCACCTTACCTGCCTCTTGAGAAACCTGTATGCAGGTCAGGAAGCAACAGTTAGATCTGAACATGGAACAACAGACTGGTTCCAAATCAGGAAAGGAGTATGTCAAGGCTGTATATTGTCACCCTGCTTATTTAACTTGTATGCAGAGTATATCATGAAAAATTCTGGGCTGCATGAAGCACAAGCTGAAATCAAGATTGTCAGGAGAATATCAATAACGTCAGATATGCAGATGACATCACCCTTATGGCAGAAAGCGAAGAACTAAAGATCCTCTTGATGGAAGTGAAAGAGGAGAGTGAAAAAGTTGGCTTCAAGCTCAACATTCAGAAAACTAAGATCATGGCATCCGGTCCCATCACTTCATGGCAGATAGATGGGGAAACAGTGGAGACACTGGCTGACTTTATTTTTCTGGGCTCCAAAATCACTGCAGATGGTGATTGCAGCCATGAAATTAAAAGATGCTTGCTCCTTGGAAGAAATGTTATGACCAACCTAGACAGCATATTAAAAAGCAGAGACATTACTTTGCCAACAAAGATCCATCTAGTCAAAGCTATGGTTTTTCCAGTGGTCATGTATGGATGTGAGAGTTGGACTATAAAGAAAGCTGAGTGCTGAAGAATTGATGCTTTTGAACTGTGGTGTTGTAGAAGACTTGAGAGTCCCTTGGACTGCAAGGAGATCCAAGCAGTGTATCATAAAGTAAATCGGTCCTGAATATTCATTGGAAGTACTGATGCTGAATCTGAACCTCCAATACTTTGGCCACCTAATTTGAAGTACTGACTCATTGGAAAAGACTCTGATGTTGGGAAACATTGAAGGCAGGAGGAGCAGGGGATGACAGATGATAAGGTGGTTGGATAGCATCACCAACTCAAGGGACATGAGTTTGAGTGAACTCTGGGAGTTGGTGATGGACAGGGAGGCCTGGCGTGCTGCAGTCCATGGGGTTGCAAAGAGTCAGACATGACTGAGCGACTGAATGGAACTGAACTGAACTGAAGATGTAAGATGGGGAAAATGGGACTAGTGTATTCATTGAAGAAGTAGTTGTCACTCATGTTAACTTAGAAGGTGATGTGGTGGTGTTTGGTCATTCTCTGTCTAATGCCTCTGTTAATCTCCCTGACTATCACTGTGATCTTTCTATTGTTTTGTTTCATCACAGTCAGGAGGGAGACCTCATCTGATTTTGATATCCTGTGATATTGTTTTTATCCCCCAAAGGAACACCATGCCCTAAATGGAAGCAACTAGACCAACTTCTAGGTGTCAGCTGTCAGGATTGCTGTATTCTTTTTCTTTAGAACAGCTTTATTGAGTTATAATTGACACACAAATTACACATACTTAATGTGTAAAATACTTTGGCCACATCATGCAAAGAGTTGACTCATTGGAAAAGACCCTGATGCTGGGAGGGATTGGGGGCAGGAGGAGAAGGGGACAACAGAGGATGAGATGACTGGATGGCATCACCAACTCGATGGACATGAGTTTGAGTAAACTCCAGGAGTTGGTGATGGACAGGAAGGCCTGGCGTGCTGCAGTCCATGGGGTCAAAAAGAGTTGGACATGACTGAGCGACTGAACTGAACTGAATGTGTAAAATTTGATAAATTTTCACATATATACATCCTTGAAACCACCACCACAATTAAGATAATAAATACAGTCATAACCCAAAAGTTTCCTGATGCCACTTTGTAATTCCTCCCACCCCCATCTCTCCATCCATCGACAGCAACCACTGATCAAATTTGGTGAGAAAATAGTTTGCATTTGCTAGTTTTATAAATTGAATCATACAATACATATTCTCTTTTGTTGGGCTTCATTCACTGTTACAGTACTTTTGAGATTCACTCATGTTGTGCGTATCCATAGAAAGGTCCTTTTTTTTTTTTTTTTTTTTTTTTTTACTGCTAAAGAGTATCCCTTTGTATAGACATAACATTATTCACCCATTGGTGAAGACATATGTTGTCACTATTTTTTTTGCTATTACAAACTACACTGCTATAAAATTCTTATACTAGTTTTTGCATTAACATTTGCTTTTGTTTTTCTTAAATATCTTGGAGTGGAATGGCTAGATCATATGATAGATACATGTCAAATTTTTTACGAGGCTCTGGACTGGATTTCCCTGGTGGTCCATCAGTTAAGAATCTGTCTGCCAATGCAGAGGACAAGGGTCCAATCCCTGGTCCAGGAAGATTCCACATGCTGCAGTGCAACTAAGTCTGTGTGCCATAACCACTGAACCCCAGTGCTGCAACTACTGAAGCCTGTGTGCCCTGGAGCCCATGCTTGACAACAAGAGAAGCTACCACAAAGAGAAAGCTGTGCACTGCAACTAGTGAGTAGCACCCACTTGCCGCAACTAGCCCCAGCACAGTCAAAAATAAGTAAATAAATAAATTAAATTGTATATATATATGTGTGTATATATACATATATATATGTATACATGTTATATGTATACATATATACATATATATAAACTTTGGGCTGTTTTTACCTTTCTCAACTTTTTGAGTTTTAAGTAAGATATCAGGTATCTTAGAATAGGCCTTGCCAGATGGCACTAGTGGTAAAGAACCCGCATGCCAATGCTGGAGACATAAGAGACACAGCTTCCATCACTGAGTCAGGAAGATCCCCTGGAGGAGGGCATGGCAACCCACTCCAGTATTCTTGCCTGGAGAATCTCATGGACAGAGGAGCCTGGTGGGCTACAGTCCATACGGTCACAAAGAATCAGATACAACTTAGCACAGCACAGCCCATCTTAGAATAAAACATTTCACCAGTGGGGGAGCAGAGGGAGGAAATGGTATTTGAAAACCACCTTTCAGCTAATCCATTTTGTTTAAGATGAGATAACTGAGACCACAAAGACTATATGAATGACAATAAGTAGGTAATCGATCCAGCACTAAATCCCTGGTATTTTAGTACTGAGGTCTTGCTTTGGTTCCAGGATGACCATCTCTTTCTCTTTGGAAAAGAAAAAACCTGAAGATCAAATCAGAGTAATTATGTTTGTATTCCAGGTTGTTTCATGGTGCAATCACTATGTTAGATTTTAGTTTATTTCAGAATGTTGCTCTCCATTATTTTTCTCATTATCCTAGGTCAGATCTCTATCACTTTGTGTCCACACTTCTGTAGCATTATCCTTCCCAGGCTCTTTCCCCATTATATAGAGGGCAAAGTGATGACGGTTTAGTTTTCTGTCACTGATTTCTTCTTTCCTACTCTGCTGAATTTAGTCTCCTCTGTCTAGTTCTGAATACTGTCTCTCACCAGAAATCACTGAACATGCCACTCTTGGGTTTATCTAACCTTTGTGATCCTTAATCTTGCCAGTGTCCTAAAGCATCTTATACTCATTGTCACACCCCTGATTTCATTTCACTACTGGAAATGCTTCTAATAGATGTGCGGCCATAAAGCTGAATAGAAGCCTTTTCCCTTATAAAACAATAGTGATTATAAATACAAACAAAATACATAAAACTAAAAATGTAAACTTCATATGATCAAGGATGCTTTCTCAAAATTAAATTGATAATGTTGATTTTGATGAAAACAGGCAGCTATATTTGAATATTTCATTATTTTTGCTTAATCGATCCATTTTATATTGAGAATGATGGCCCATCATATGTCTTACTGCTATTTTTACAAACATAATTTTTCAATTTTAACACTGACCTAATTTTAAATCATCAATTCTTTACTTTGATGGTATAGTCAATTTAACACTGTACTCAAAATCCAATGCTGAAAAGTTAAGAATAAGTTATTGTAGGTTTACTATATATTATTTTTGTCTTTTTCTTACATTAAAAAAAAAGGAGACTGCACAATGGTGGCATTGGTATTTTGAAATAATCCTGACTACAACGGCTTTTAGTCATTTTGTTTAATGAGACTTGTACGTTAAGAGCTATTTGATGACTCAATTCTCCATTTGAACCTCTGTAAAAAGCCTTTCATGCAGCAAGTACTAATATAGTTGGCCTTTACCTGTGAGTATAGTCAAAAACAATTTTGGTTCCTGGGACTCTTTGACAGTACTTGGTGATGAAGTAAGTGACAGTTATCCAGATGATAAAGATTAAGTTTCTTTATATATTTTTAGACTGCAATCGAATTGAAATTTTCAATTTGTTAAAAAAAATTGTATTTTCTGTCCCCTAAGATTATGTATAAGGAACAATAAATAGTAGTCTAGAGACCATAGGATGAAACATGGCTACCAGGTATTGCATTATATAGTATAGTTGAGAAACAGAGGTGTTTTGTAAAAATCACCTCACTGTTTATTTCATAGAAGAAAAAAATAAGACAAAGAAGATCACAGCAGACAATAGGCAAGTAGAAAAAGGCTTCCTCTACTCCCAGGCCTTTTTATCTAGTCCCTTTAGAAGGTGGCTAGCAAATAAATTTGAGTATATAGCAAATTTTTTTTCCCATTTTTCAAACAGTCATTTGCATTCTTTGTAAGCACCAGGAATGTAAAGAATTGTGATGTGATTGCAAAGTTTTCTCCTTGCTTTCTCTGTAGATAATAGCATCCATTGTGCTCAGCAGTCCTTTATAACGTAATTCTTGATTCACAGCAACAAATGGGAGGCTGAAAAATCTTTGGTGATAACACTATTTATGTAATTATAGAAGAATTTCCCCAGCTAATAAATAAAATGAAGTTATAAGGCAGAGTAAAATGGACAAAGAAGCAAACAGAACATGAAAAAGAGAAAATTAGAAGTACAAGAAAAGAAAATGAGAAAACACCCCCAGTGAGAGAGAATGAGAAATAGAGATAAGACACCAACTAGAGAGCAAGGTGAATATTCTCCTTTGGAGCCAATGGAAATATTCTATTTAATGGAAGCAATATAAATGGCAGTATTTTTTGTTTAATAAATGCAATTTACAAAGTTCTTTAAGAACATTCACAATAAAGTTTTAATTGGTAAATACTGGATAATAGGATTCATAACACTAAAATTCATTGAGGCTAAAGTTAAAGATGATTCATATTGTTGATAAAGGGCATATTTTATGACTTAGTACCTTCATGATTTTTTAAACTGAACTCTATCTTTTACTTAGATCTCACCAATTTTTCAATCAATGTCCTTTCTCTGTTATGGAATCCAATCCATGATCCTATGTTTTGTTTGTCATATCTTCTTAGTCTCCTCTGGTCTCTGATACTTTTAAAAATACTTATTTTATTCATGACAGAAAAGTTTTAAAGATTAGTGATCAGATATGTAGACCATTGCTGAATCTGGGTTTTTCTCATGTTCTCACTATGATTAGACTGGGGTTATAGGTTTGGAGGACAAAACTCATAGACATGAAGTCCTCTTATCATTATGGGCTATCAGCGAGGATATAATATTAACAACTTGACTAATAACTGGTCGTGTTAACCTACTTCACTTGCTTAAGGTAGCATAGCTATAAAGTTACTATTTTTCCCTTTTCCATACTCTGTCTTTTAGAAGGGAGTCTGCAAGGCCAAACCACACTCAATAGTGGAGGGAGAGTAAAATAAAAGTATTGTTGTCATTACTGTTTAGTTGTTAAGTCATGTCTGACTCTTTTACGACACTATGGACTATAACCCGCCAGGCTCCTTTATGCACGGGATTTCCCAGGCATGAATACTGGAGTAGGTTGTGATGACCTGGGAATCAAACTTGCGTCTCCCGCCTTGGCAGGTGGATTCTTTACCACCAACGCACCAGAGAAGCCCAAAAGAATTAGTCACTGCACAAAGTAAATAGTACCTTCAGAATAATATTTGGAACTCTTCTAAGGAAGAGTTGTCTCTTCTTAACCATTTATTTATTTATTCTATTGCTTATTTATATCCGTAAAGGGACATATTTTTTCTCTTTATTTTTAAATTGAGTATAGTTAATTTACAGTGTTAATCTCTTCTGTACAGCAAAGTTACTCAGTTACACACACACACACACACACACACACACACACACACACTATTTTCCATTACGATTTCAGTTCAGTCACTCAGTCGTGTCCGATTCTTTGCAACCCCATGGACTGCAGCACTCCAGGCTTCCCTGTCCATCACCGACTCCTGGAGCTTATTCAAATTCATGTCCATCCAGTCGGTGATGTCACCCAACCATCTCATCCTCTGTCGTGCCCTTCTCCTCCTGCCCCCAATCCCTCCCAGCATCAGGGTCTTTTCCAATGAGTCAATTATTCACATCAGTTGTCCAAAGTATTGGGGGTTCAGCTTTAGTACCAGTCCTTCCAATGAACATCCAGGACTGATCTCCTTTAGGATGGACTGGATGGACCTCCTTGCAATCCAAGGGACTCTCAAGAGTCTTCTCCAACACCACAGTTCAAAAGCATCAAATCTTCAGTGCTCAGCATTCTTTAGAGTCCAACCCTCACATTCATACATGACTACTGGAAAAACCATAGCTTTGACTAGACGGATCTTTGTTGGCAACATAATGTCTCTGCTTTTTAATAGTCTGTCTAGGTTGGTCACAACTGTTTTTTTCCCCAGGAGCAAGTGTCTTTTAATTTCATGGCTGCAGTCACCATCTGCAGGGAGTTTGGAGCCCCCCAAAATAAAGTCTGTCACTGTTTCCATTGTTTCCCCATCTATTTGCCATGAAGTGATGGGACCAGATGCCAAGATCTTAGTTTTTTGAATGCTGAGTTTTAAGCCAACTTTTTAACTTTCCTCTTTCAGTTTCATCAAAAGGCTTTTTAGTTCTTCACGTTCTGCCATAAGGGTGGTGTCATCTGCATATCTAAGGTTATTGATATTTCTCCCAGCAATCTTGATTCCAGCTTGTGTGTCATCCAGCCCAGCATTTCTCTTTATGTACCCAGCATATAAGTTAAATAAGCAGGGTGACAGTATACAGACCTAACGTACTGCTTTCCCGATTTGGAACCAGTGTGTTGTTCTATGTCCAGTTCTAACTGTTGCTTCTTGACCTTCAGACAGATTTCTTAAGAGGCAAGTCAGGTGGTCTGGTGTTCCCATCTGTTTAAGAATTTTCCAGAGTTTGTTGTGATCCACACAGTCAAAGGCTTTGGTGTAATCAATAAAGCAGAAATAGATGTTTTTCTGGAACTCTTGCTTTTTCAGTGATACAACAGATGTTGGCAATTTGATCTCTGGTTCCTCTGCCTTTTATAAATGCATCTTGAACATCTGCAAGATCACAGTTCACATACTACTGAAGCCTGGCTTGAAGAATTTTGAGCATTACTTTGTTAGCCTGTGAGATGAGTGCAATTGAGCGGTAGTTTGAGCATTCTGTGGCATTGCCTTTCTTTGGGATTGGAATGAAAACTGACCTTTTCCAGTCCTGTGGCCATTGCTGAATTTTCCAAATTTACTGGCATATTGAGTGCAGAACTTTCAAAACATCATCTTTTAGAATTTGAAATAGCACAACTGGAATTCCATCACCTCCACTAGCTTTGTTTGTAGTGATGCTTCCTAAGGCCCACTTGACTTTGCTCTAGGTTGGTGATCACATGATCATGGTTATCTGGGTCATGAAGATCTTTTTTGTATAGTACCTCTGTGTATTCTTCCTACCTCTTCTTAACATCTTCTGCTTCTGTTAGGCCCATACCACTCCTGTCCTTTATTGTGTCCATCTTTGCATGAAATGTTCCCTTGGTATCTCTAGTTTTCTTGAAGAGATCTCTAGTCTTTCCCATTCTATTGCTTTCCTCTATTTCTTTGCATTGATTATTCAGGAAGGCTTTCTCACCTCTCCTTGCTGATCTTTGGAACTTTGCATTCAAATGGGTGCATCTTTTCTCTTTTGCCTTTTACGTCTTTTCTTTTCTCAATTATTTGTAAGGCCTCCTTAGACAACCATTTTTCCTTTTTCCATTTCTTTTTCTTGGGGATGGTCTTGATCCCTGCTTCCTGTACAATGTCATGAACCTCCGTCCATAGTTCTTCTGGCACTCTGTCTATCAGATCTAATCACTTGAATCTATTTGTCACTTCCACTGTTTAATCGTAAGGGATTTGATTTAAGTCATACCTGAATCATCTAGTATTTTTTTCTACTTTCTTCAATTTCTTTCTGAATTTAGCAATAAGGAGTTCATGGTCTGAGCCACAGTCAGCTCCCAGTCTTGTCTTTGCTGACTATGTAGAGCTTCTCCATCTTTGACTGCAAATAATATAATCAATCTGATTTCGGTATTGACCATCTGGTGATGTCCATGTGTAGAGTCTTTGAGAGCGTTTGCTATGACCAGTGCATTCTCTTGGAAAAACTCTGTTAGCCTTTACCTGCTTCATTTTGTACTCCAAGGCCAAATTTGCCCATTACTCCAGGTATCTCTTGACTTCTTACGATTGCATTCTAGTCCCCTAAAATGAAAAGGACATCTTTTTTTTGGGGTGTTAGTTCAGAAGATCTTGTAGGTCTTCATGGAATCATTCAACTTCAGCTTCTTCAGCATTACTGGTCAGGGCATAGACTTAGTTTACTATGATATTGAATGGTTTGCCTTGGAAACGAACAGAGATCATTCTCTTGTTTTTGAGATTGCATCCAGGTTCTTTATTTTGGACTCTTTTGTTGACTATGATGGCTACTCCATTTCTTCTAAGGGATTCTTGCCCACAGTAGAAGATATAATGGTCATCTGAGTTAAATTTACTCATTCCAGTCCATGCCACCTCCTGCTTGACCACTTCCAATTTGCCTTGATTCATGGACCTAACATTCCACATTTGTATGCAATACTGCACTTTGCAGCATCAGATTTTACTTCCATCACCAGTCATATCCACAACTGGGTGTTGTTTTTGTTTTGGCTCCGTCTATTCATTCTTTCTGGAGTTATATCTCCACTCTTCTCCAGTAGCTTATTGGGCTCCTCCTGACCTGGGGAACTCATCTTTCAGTGTCCGATCTTTTTGCCTTTTTGTACTGTTCATGGGGTTCTCAAGGCAAGAATACTGAAGTGGTTTGCCATTCCCTTCTCCAGTGGGCCACATTTTGTCAGACCTCACCACCATGACCTGTTTGTCTTGGGTTGCCCTACACAACATGGCTCACAGTTTCATTGAGTTAGAAAAGGCCATGGGCCATGTGATCAGTTTGGTTAGTTTTCTGTGACTATAGTTTTCATTCTATCTACCCTCTAATGGAGAAGGATAAGAGGCTTATAGAAGCTTCCTGATGGGAGAAACTGACTGTGGGGGAAACTGGGCCTTGTTCTGATGGGCAGGGCCATGCTTAGTGAAACTTGAATCAAATTTTCTCTTGATGGGCGGGGTTGTGTTCCTCAGGATATTGAATATAAATCCCTGTGCTATATAATGCTGCTGCTACTAAGTCGCTTCAGTCATGTCCAACTCTGTGCGACCTCATGGACTGCAGCCTACCAGGCTCCTCCATCCATGGGATATTCCAGGCAAGAGTACTGGAGTGGGTTGCCATTGCCTTCTCTGTGCTATACAATAGGACCTTATTTATCCATTCAAGTGTAATGGTTTGCGACTACTAATCCCAAACTCCCAATCCATACCTCCTTCTCCCCTTCCCCACATATATTTATGCTGCAACTAGGGTCATAACCTAAACTACATTATTTATATTGTTACTCAAACTGTTCCCACTCTGGCCATAGTAAACTCTTCCATATTGATTCTTGTGCCCCTTTGACATTTCTCCATACTTTCTAGTACTACCAGATACTCCAGGTTTATTTTGTATTTCCCTACCATTGTCCTGGGCTTTCCAGGTGGTGCTAGTGGTAAAGAACTCACCTGCCAGTGCAGGAGACATAAGAGATATGGGTTTAATCCCTGGGTTGGGAAGATTCCATGGAGCAGGAAATAGCAACCTACTCCAGTATTCTTGCCTGGGAAATACCCATGGATAGGGGAGCCTGGCAGACTACAGTCCATAGCGTTACAAAGAATTGGACACAACTGAAGGCAGAGGAACCACAGATCAAATTGCCAATATCTGCTGGATCATCAAAAAAGCAAGAGAGTTCCAGAAAAACATCTATTTCTGCTTTATTGACTATGCCAAAACCTTTGACTGTGTGGATCACAATAAACTGTGGAAAATTCTGAAAGAGATGGGAATATCAGACCACCTGACCTGCCTCCTGAGAAATCTGTATGCAGGTCAAGAAGCAACAGTTAGAATTGGACATGGAACAACAGACTCATTCCAAATAGGAAAAGGAGTATGTCAAGGCTGCATATTGTCACCCTGCTTATTTAACTTATATGTAGAGTACATCATGAGAAACACTGGGCTGGAGGAAGCACAAGCTGAAATCAAGACTGCTGGGAGAAATATCAATAAGCTCAGATATGCAGATGACACCACCCTTATGGCAGAAAGTGAAGAAGAACTAAAGAGCCTCTTGATGAAAGTGAAAGAGAAGAGTGAAAAAGTTGGCTTAAAGCTCAACATTCAGAAAATGAATATCATGGTATCCGGTCCCATCACATCATGGAAAATAGATGGGGAAACATTGGAAACAATGGCAGACTTTATTTTTCTGGGCTCCAAAACCACTGCAGATGGTGATTGCAGCCATAAAATTAAAAGACGCTTGCCCCTTGGAAGGAAAGTTTTGACCAACCTAGACAGCATATTGAAAAGCAGAGACATTACTTTGCCAACAAAGGTCCGTCTAGTTAAGGCTATGGTTTTTCCAGTGGTCATGTATGGATGTGAGTTGGACTATAAAGAAAGCTGAGCACCAAAGAATTGATGCTTTTGAACTGCCGTGTAGGAGAAAACTCTTGAGAGTCCCTTGGACTGCAAGGAGATCCATCCAGTCCATCCTAAAGGAGATCAGTCCTGGGTGTTTATTGGAAGGACTGATGTTGAAGCTGAAACTCCAAAACTTTGGCCACCTGATGTGAAGAGCTGACTCATTGGAAAAGACTCTGATGCTGGGAGGGATTGAAGGGAGGAGGAGAAGGGGACAACAGAGGATGAGATGTTTGGATGGCATCACCGACTCAATGGACATGGGTTTGTGTGGACTACGGGTGTTTGTGATGGACAGGGAGGCCTGGCGTGCTGCAGTTCATGGGGTTGCAAAGACTCGGACACGACTGAGCGACTGAACTGAACTGAGCTGAAGCAATTTAGCACACACTTATCATTGACCTTGAACCAGCTATTTCTACAAGTATCTCTGCTTATTTTTAATTGAAAAATGGTCTTTAGAAACCAAGATAAAAACCCTGGATTTTCTTGCTGCTACCTACGTATCATTGACTCTAGGCCCTCTCAGTAGACAGAGCTAAAAAAATATATGCATGTGTTCCCACCCATATGTGCATGCATATCTATAACTGTTTCTTTCTCTATCCATTTCTATCTATATTAAGCTTAAACATGAGTTCATACTCCTGTCTCCAACTTTAATATCTTTCTCCATGTATCATTCTATACTTCTGCTCTTGCATATCAATTACTTCTCTCATCAACAGTGAGAAACTTGACTCCCACTGTCCACTATCCACTTATCTACTTATTCAACTCTACTAACTTGAGACTTAACATATACTGTGGCAAGAAACCAATTAACTAGAGTACAGTGTTTACACACAGTTGATTTTTTCTTCTACTTTATGGTTTTCAGCAAAAACACTGAAACAGATTCTTTAAATGGACTTATGACCATTTTAAAAAATGAATTCATAATTAAAAAGACCCAGAAAGAAAAATTCCCAAAGAAGCCACTACTGAAAAACTCTACCAAACATTTAACTGAGTTGACACCAATTTTACATGACTTTTTCCAAAAAAAAAAAAAAAAAAACAGAAGAGGAGAGAACATTTTGAAATTCATTATATGGGGCCATCCAGCACTACTATGCTACCAAAACCAGCCTGAAAGTGTTAGCTGCTCGGTCGTTTCCAACTCTTTGCAACTGCATGGACTATAGCCCACCAGGCTCCTCTGTTCATGAGATTCTCCAGGCAAGAATACTGGAGTGGCTGCCCTCCTCCAGGGGATCTTCCCCATCCAGGAATTGAACGCAGGTCTTCTGCATTGTAGGCAGTTTCTTTCTTTCTTTCTTTCTTTTTTAAGTGCCAATGCTTTTATTTATTTTTTTTTTTCATTTATTTTTATTAGTTGGAGGCTAATTACTTTACAATATTGTAGTGGTTTTTGCCATACATTGACATGAATCAGCCATGGATTTACATGTGTTCCCCATCCCAATCCCCCCTCCAGCCTCCCTCTCCATCCCATCCCTCTGGGTCTTCCCAGTGCACCAGCCCCGAGCACTTGTCTCATGCATCCCACCTGGGCTGGTGATCTGTTTCAACCTTGATAATATACATGTTTTGATGTTGTTCTCTCAAAACATCCCACCGTCGCCTTCTCCCACAGAGTCCAAAAGTCTGTTCTGTACATCTGTGTCTCTTTTTCTGTTTTGCATATAGGGTTATCATTACCATCTTTCTAAATTTCATATATATGCGTTAGTATACTGTATTGGTCTTTATCTTTCTGGCTTACTTCACTCTGTATAATGGGCTCCAGTTTCATCCATCTCATTAGAACTGATTCAAACGAATTCTTTTTAAAGGCTGAGTACTATTCCGTGGTGTATATATACCACAGCTTCCTTATCCATTCATCTGCTGATGGGCATCTAGGTTGCTTCCATGTCCTGGCTATTATAAACAGTGCTGTGATGAACATTGGGGTGCATGTGTCTCTTTCAGATCTGGCTTCCTCAGTATGTATGCCCAGAAGTGGTATTGCTGGGTCATATGGCAGTTCTATTTCCAGTTTTTTTTTAAAAATCTCCACACTGTTCTCCATAGCGGCTGTACTAGTTTGCATTCCCACCAACAGTGTAAGAGGGTTCCCTTTTCTCCACACCCTCTCCAGCATTTATTGCTTGTAGACTTTTGGATAGCAGCCATCCTGACTGGTGTATAATGGTACCTCATTGTGGTTTTGATTTGCATTTCTCTAATAATGAGTGATGTTGAGCATCTTTTCATGTGTTTGTTAGCCATCTGTATGTCTTCTTTGGAGAAATGTCTGTTTAGTTCTTTGGCCCATTTTTTGATTGGGTCATTTATTTTTCTGGAATTGAGCTGCAGGAGTTGCTTGTATATTTTTTTTTTTTTTTCTTTGTCTGTTGCTTCATTTGCTATTATTTTCTCCCATTCTGAAGGCTGTCTTTTCACCTTGCTTATAGTTTCCTTTGTTGTGCAAAAGCTTTTAAGTTTCATTAGGTCCCATTTGTTTATTTTTGCTTTTATTTCCAATATTCTGGGAGGTGGGTCATAGAGGATCCTGCTGTGATTTATGTCAGAGAGTGTTTTGCCTACATTCTCCTCTAGGAGTTTTATAGTTTCTGGTCTTACATTTATATCTTTAATACATTTTGAGTTTATTTTTGTGTATGGTGTTAGAGTGTAGGCAGTTTCTTTACTGTCTGAGCTACCAGGGAAGCCCCCCAAATCAGCCTAGACTGATGCAAAAAAAGTAATCTTTAGATACTTTTTTAGATACTTTTTTTCTCTCATGACCTTAGATGCAGTGTCTCAGCAAAACGCTAGCAAACTAAATGAACAATATATAAAAAGAATTAGATGTCATGATAAATACAATTTATTTCAGGTAAGTAAGGCTTACCTAATTGAACATTAAGAATTAATGTATTCCATCATTTCAACAGAGTAAGGAATAATCATATAAATTGATACAAAAAAAGCACTTGAAAAACTCCAACCTCCTTTCATGAGAAAACTCTCAGCAGTTTAGGAATAGAGAGGAGTTGCCTTAACTTGATAAAAACTATGTACAAAAAACCTATATAGCTAAATCCTGCTTAATGATGAGTGACTCACTCCTTTTCCCCTAATATCAAGAAAAATGTAAACAAGTCCACTCTTACCACTATTGCTCAACATAGTACTGAGAATTCTAGTCACTGCAATAAGGCAAGAAAATAAATAAAAGACCTACAGATTAAAGGAAGAAAAACTGCCTCTATTTGCAGATGACATGATTTTATATTTAGGAATCCAAAGAAATCTACCAAAAAGAAAACAAACAAACAAACCCCAGAACTCCTTGAACTAATAAGTAAGTCTTCCAGGGTTGCAGGATACAAAATAAATATACAAACATCAGTGACATTTCCATACATGCACAATGAACATTGGGAAACCAAAATTAAAAACATAATACTACTTACAACATCTTAAAGAAAATGAAAATTTTAGGTATACCTTTTTTTTTTTTAATTTTTTTATTAGTTGGAGGCTAATTACTTCACAACATTTCAGTGGGTTTTGTCATACATTGATATGAATCAGCCATAGATTTACACTTATTCCCCATCCCGATCCCCCCTCCCATCTCCCTCTCCACCCGATTCCTCTGGGTCTTCCCAGTGCACCAGGCCCAAGCACTTGTCTCATGCATCCCACCTGGGCTGGTGATCTGTTTCACCATAGATAGTATACATGCTGTTCTTTTGAAACATCCCACCCTCACCTTCTCCCACAGAGTCCAAAAGTCTGTTCTGTATTTCTGTGTCTCTTTTTCTGTTTTGCATATAGGGTTATCGTTACCATCTTTCTAAATTCCATATATATGTGTTAGTATGCTGTAATGTTCTTTATCTTTCTGGCTTACTTCACTCTGTATAGGTATACCTTTAACAAAATATATATAAAGGATCTATATGTTGAAAATTACAAAATGTTGATGAAAGAAATCAAATAAGGTCTAAATAAATAGAGAGATACATCTATGTTCTTGAATTAGAAGACTCAAGATGTCAATTCTCCCTTAAGCTGATCTATAGCTTTAATGCAATTCCTATCAAAACTCAAGTAAAGTTTGATGTACACTTAGACAAGATTTTTTCGAAATTTATATGGAAGATAACCAAGACCTAGACTAGCTAAAACAATCTGGACAAATAAAAATAAAGTAAGCAGTGGAATATCCATAATCTTCTGCAAAATTAATTCAAGCTGGCTCATGGGCTTAAATATAAAATGTAAGTCCATAATACTTTAAGAAAATACACAGGATAAAATCTTAGGGCTCTAAGGGTAGACAAAGAGTTCTTATATTAAGCACCAAAAGTGTGATTAATACGAGGGAAATGGGTAAATTGGACCCCATCAAAACAAGAAATTTTTGTTCTACAAAAGCATGTGTAAAGAGTATGAAAAAACAAGCTATGGACTGAGAAAATATTTGCAGAAAACCACACATCTGACAAAAGACTAGTGTCTAGAATATATACAGAACTCTCAACACTCAACAGTAAAAATATCAAAAAAAATCTAATTAGAAAATGGGCAAAAGACATGAAGAGACATTTCACTGTAGATGGCAAGTGAACAGATAGATGCTCCACATCATTATTCATCAATGAAAATCAACACCAAAGTATCCAAGTGTCAATTAATAGTATAGCATGATATGACTACATACCTATCAGAATGGCTAAAATAAAAAATAGATACAATGCCAAATGCTACCAAGAATAAGAAGAAACTGGATCCCTAATACATTGCTGGGGGGGGGGGGGCGGAATATAAAATGTCACAACCTGGAAAACTATTTGGCAGTTTCTTATAAAGCGAACATGAAATTAATACAAGAGACAACAATTTCACTACTGGGCATTTATCCTAGAAAAACTAAACTTTATGTTTGCACAAAATCCTGTGCATAAATATTCATGACATCTTTAAATATAGTAGGTAAAAACTGGACTCAGTCTAGATGTCTTCCAACAGGTGAATGGTTAAACAAATTACAGCAAATACATGCCACAGAATACTACTCAGTAATGAAAAGAAACCAACTTGATACATTCAACAACAGGGATGAATCTCCAGAGAATTCACAGTGAGTGAAAAAATCCCATAACAAAGATAAATGGTATAAGTTCATTTATATGACATTCTCAAAATTACAAAGTTATGGAAATGATGAACAGTTTGGTAGCTGCCAAAGTTTGGTGATGATATAAGGAGTGGTAGAAGGAGAATTTGTTGTAGCTATATAAGAGCAATTTTTTGATCCTTTGGTGATGGAACTATTCTGTCTTGTCTATGGTGGTGGATACACAAAACTTAGATGAAATTAACTTGTAAATAAACTGTCATTTTGCCACTAAGTCGAATCTGACTCTTTTGAGACCCCATGGATTGTAACCCACCAGGCTCCTCTGTCCGTGGAATTTCCTAGACAAGAATACTTGAGTGGGTTGTTATTTCCTTCTCCAGGGGATATTCCCTATCCAGGTATTGAACCCACATTTTCTGCATTGGCAGGTGGATTCTTTACCACTGAGCCACCAGGGAAGCCCTAAAAACTAAGTACACACACACACACACATACAAGTGAAACTGGGGAAATCTGAATAAGGTTCATAGGTTGTATTAATGTCAGTATTCTTGTAATATTTTGCTATGGTTTTGTAAAAAAAAAAGAAAAACTGGGTAAAAACATTGAGAAAAACTAGGTAAAATGTAAAAGGGATCACTTTGTATTATTTCTTGTAACTACATGTACATTTCACATTAGTTCAATAAAACTTTCAACTGAAAAATCAGTTGACTATATTTCTGGGCTTTCCCAGAGTCTACTTCTAGGCTTTCCATTTTATTCCATTGATCTATGTATTTGGCCTTTTGCCAACATCACATTGTCTTGATTACTGCAGCTTCATGGTAAATTTAGAAATTTTAAATTTTTTCTTATATTTTTAAAATTGTTCTTGCCTATTTACTCTTCTAGCTAAACTTTAAAATAATTGCACCTATGGATTGAGTTAAATCTTTAAATGAATTTGGTAAGAAATGCACTCTCCAAAGCATTTGATTTTCCCATTCAGCAATAAGGTATGTTGCTGTTTTTTTTTTTTTTTTTCCCTCAAATATTTTCTCTTGTTCGGTCTTATTCATAGAGATTCTGCATTTTCATGTTAGAGCTGTGCCTTTTAGGTTTTATGATATTGATACTATTATTGATTTCATGTTTTAACTTCAATAGTATTTTCTGATTTATATGCAAGCAGATCTTTATCCTGACATTTTATGGAACTTTTTAATTCTAAAGGTTTTCAGTTCTTTTTTTAAGGTCAAGTATATATCTGCAGATGACAGCTTTCTCCTTCCTTCTGGAAAGTTTTATCTGGTATTGTGATTGTATATTTTATTATGCTGTTGCACTGATCAGGACTTTCACAGAACTGGAGTACAAGCCCACTAGCAGACTCTAGGAAACAGTGTAGAATAGACAGCTCAGAAGTATCTCACCTTCAGGTTCAGAAGTATGAAGGAACTGGTATAGTTACACTCCAACTCCTGTCAATCACTGGTTGAGGCATCTATCTACTAGGTAGTGTGGGTGAAGGAAGACCCCAGAGCACTTCAAGCCTGTCCTGAAGGTGGACAAAGCTGGTTCTGAAGACCAAAGAATTTTCTTGGGCAAAGGAAGTCAGGAGCTGACAGTTGGAAATTCAGAACTAAAATGCTTTGACAGGATATGAGTAAGGCATCAACAACATCTCTTTGAGAATCTTCTTTTCTCACTCTGCTACACTCCTCTCACAAATTCTCACTGCCATCCTCCCATTTGTCCTGGTTACACACACACACACACATATAAACACACATACACGGAAGGAAGGGATATTATTCCCAGAAGCTGAAGAGTATCTGACTCTTCCTGAGTTTCCAAGGCAAAAATATAATTGCCATTCCCATTGATGATGAATACTAGGCAAAATGACTTCCTGTAAACCATTTTACTTGAGCAAAACATATAAATGAAACAGAATTGTTCCACAAGAAAGAGGTCGGAACTGCCAGCAAGAGTGAGAACAGTGTGGAGCAAAACCTTTGAAAGTGTGGGTTTTAGTGATGCTTCAGAGAGGCCAATGACCTGCAGGTTCTCCAGAAGACTAGCCCTGGGCTTAGAAGCTTCAGAGAATTATGAATATCTGTTCCCAACCTGGACCTCACAACCCATCTCTCATGTCCTTGAGAAGCAATAAGATGAAGACGAAGATTTCTAAGATTTCTTCTCTTCCAACCCTTTTATATTTTTATTCTATAATAATTACTAAAATCCAAAGAAAATGCCCTGCTCTTTAAATGGATGATGTTCATTTAGCTAATCTTCTCTCTCTCAAATTCTGATGTCCTTTTCAATGTACTTCCTTATTATAACATGTTGTTTGCTGTTTAGTTGCTCGGTCGTGTCCAATTCTTTTGCAACCCCATGGACTGTAGCCCGACAGGCTCCTCTGTCCATGGGATTTTTCCAGACAAGAATACTGGAATGGGTTACCATTTTGTACTCCAGGGGATCTTCCCGACCCAGGGATCGAACCTGCATGTCTTATGTCTCCTGCTTTGGCAGGCAGATTCCCTACCATTAGCACCACCTGGGATGCCCATATTATAACATATGGTGTTGACAAAAGAAGCCTGAGACAGGAAATTTTAAAGGAGCAAAATATTTACTATTAAATGGGCCATTGCTTAGAACTGTATTCACTATTATTTTTATAATTTTAAGCTAATATCTTTTAACATAATATGAATGAAATTATATTGATCCTATGAATATAGCTAGGATTTAGAGTGGTGGGTATTTGTTAATAAGTGTAAATAACAGAACGGTAGACAACAAGGTATGAATCCTCAAGTAATGAAGTACCTCTTTAGATATATTTGAATAATGCTAAAGGTATTTTGCTTTCCAGTTGAAGAGTAAAATCCTTCTGAAAGCAAAAAGCATGCCTTTTGAATTGGTCACAATGGATGGCAGGGATGTTAGAACCTGGTAATGAAATGTTAATTAGCCACTGCAGAGATTACCACTGCTGTTGGCCGTTGAAACTGAAACGTGGAGTAGAGCCAGTTTCATTACCAAAGCCCTCTGAAGACAGAAAACAAACCTTCTGGTAGACTTCACTTTTTTTTCTCCTTCAAACACCTTATAGCTAATACCACACAAGGCTCAAAGATATAACTGCAAATACTGTTCAGCACAGGTGAAAGGTGAAGTTTTAATTCAGATATGCATTATAAACTGAGTACAATTACTATTATAAAATTGTCATTTGATTTTGACTTTATTTAACCAGCTTCCATCTTTACCTTATTTATACTCATCCATCCCAGTAAAGCAAGTTGAATATAAATGGCACATTCATGTATATACCTGTATAGAGATGGGTTAACTCAGGAAAGGTGAGAATTTTAATTTAAAAAGTGAAAATTCTATTGGTGGGTTTTATCACTGGTATTGAAATTTAGAAGAGTGTGGCAAAGAAAGATTTCTTTTAAATCAAACCGCTGCTTTGAAAAAAAAATTATTTTTAGAATTCAGCAGGTGGTTGTAGACTTTAAGAAATGCACATGAGAGTTGGCAGTTAAGTTTTATTTGGAGAAAAATGAGACTGCAGGCCAAGAGACAGCAACTCAGAGAGCTCTGAGAAACTGCTCCAAAGAGGTGGGAGAGAGGTCTGTATATATGTGATTTTGGTGAAGGGAGAGTACATGCAATCAAGCACATTTTTTTTTTTTCAGAAAGTTTTTGCTAGTTACAAGGAACAGTCATCACCGTGAATGATTTTAGTGCTCTTCTAGATATGAAGAGATACAAGAATTGGGCTCCTAAAATCAGCTCCTGAGAATATCTAACTATCTGAAGACCTGTCCTGCCAGTCCCACTCCAGCACAGAGTGCCTCATTTCTACTCTCCACCTTGAAGTCCTTTCAGGGGCTGTTGAAGGTCAGTGGCTATAGCAGCTCATGATTTAATCCTTGTAGACGTACATGGCAAGTGCCTACGGCAAGTGTCAATTTGTACTTGACATGGTACAGAAATCATATAAAAGAATGGGAGCTGAATTATAAAATGAGGTGTCCAATTCTTGTATTTCTTTATTTTTATTGCTAGGTAGGGTGGTTGTGGAATTTGTTATAAGAGTCCAATTAAGGATAAGAATTTCTGTGCTTAGTGAGTACTGGGATGTTAAAAAATATGGTCCTGAATAACATCTAGAATGGAGCATTTTAGATATGAATGGAGATGAGAAAAACATTCACATACTAGTTCCTAAAGCCTTGACCCAATGTTTACATAAAGTAAAAATAAATAGCCCATTCAAAAATCCTTAGTCATGGAATGAAGAAGATTTTATAGGGGAAATAGACAAGTTCAGGTGCTAAGAATATTGTACAAACATGCTCCTTATGAAGAAGACCTTTATCTGAAATAGAGCAGAACAGCCAGAAATCATCCCGAAAAACTTGCTTCTTTGAGGATAGAAAGGCAAGGAAATTTCTGATAAGGTTTTTCATCTAAAACAGACTGTGTTATGAATGGAATAAATTTCAGTTATCTAGAAAACTTAGATTTTTTTTTTAACCTGAATTAACCAGATGTCACAGTGAGTTCTTCTCAGATAGTTCTCTCCAAGTGGGGAAATGGCTTTAAAGCCATCAGAACTATATGAATCACTCTAGCTCAGGGAATATCAGGACATGAGCATGAGCAGAAAATAATTCAGAAAGCATGAACTAAGAAGAATCATTGTATGCTTCCCCCAATTTCTTCTGCCAAAATATTTTTTTTTTAGATTTAGTGATGAATTAGTGATTTTAGCTCTAAGTCATTGGTGAGCATTATCAAATCTAGCTATATTGTTTAGTTGCTAAGTCGTGTCCAACTCTTTTGCAGCCCCATGGACTGTAACCCACCAGGCTCCTCTGTCCATGGGATTTCCCAGGCAAGAATACTGATGTAGGTAGCCATGCACTTTTCCAGAGGATCTTGCAAACCCAGAAATTGCACCCGAGTTTCCTGCATTGGCAGGCGAATTCTTTACCACTGAGACACCAGGGAAGCCCCATAGCTATATTACATGTTCTTTAAAAATGTCAACATGTATGTCTTTCATTCCACAGTTAACTGAACTTTCTCCCTCATAAGAATTTCCAACCTAGGCAAACTATGTATCTTGCAGATGCAACTCTAGCAACAAATGGAGGATAAGGGAACAATAGAGGATAAGATGGTTGAATGGCATCACTGACTTGATGGACATGAGTTCGAGCAAGCTCCGGGAGTTGGTGATGAACAGGGAAGCCTGGCATGCTATAGTACATGAGGTCGCAAAGAGTCGGACACCATGGAGTGACTGAACTGAACTGAACTGAAAGTCTACTTCTATAATAGAATCTAAAAGTTTTGCAATCTGGTTCTTGCTCTAATTACAAGGACTTTTTTTTAAATTTTGTTGTTTAAAGATCAATAGTGTTCCACTTCTTAATCATTTTGAGATCAATATTAAATAACCAAAGCAGTCCTTAAAAAGGCGATTTAGCAATAAATTTTCACCTAAACTAGAATTGGAATAAATTGATTATATTCAAGTCTCAGCAGTCTTCCTATGTTTTATGACATTAAACCATTGCCATTATATTTAACACTACATAGGGTGACAGAACAAGGTAACAAATGTCTCCTACAGCTACTACAAAAGCCAAAATGGGGAGGCTTTTGTGGTAAATACACACTCGTGAAACTTACTGCTGTAAATTGTGGAAGGCCTAAATTATTTGGGAGAAGATTAACCCCATCAATAATTCATTCTGCCACTATAGGCAGCAGTAAAAGATTCTTGGAACCAGTTAATAGCATTGACAGTCATTGTGCTATTGAGAGTAACAAAATAGAAACATGCAGCACTCTGTCCTTCCACTGTCAGACAAAAAGGGAAATAAAACTAAGTAAGTAGAGAATATGATAACCATCACAAAGGCTAAGAATAGAGCGATGATTCTATTTTGTTAGTTTGCATAGTGTTTGGTCTCTAGAAGTTCAGAAGCCCAATCAAATCGATATATTATATTTCATGGCACTTATCACAATTACAATCAAAAAGTAGATTATCTATTCGGTAGCTTATCATCTGCATGTCCTCATAGTATCTAAGTTCCATGAGAACGTGGTCCACCTATGCTGTCTTTATCACTGTATTGTCACTGCCCAGCACTGTGTCTGACACATAGGAAACTAGAATATTCATTGAATAAACACAAGAACCGAATACATAAGTCATTCATTTGTACAAATGTAAAATTGAGAAAACTTATGAATAACCTCCCCTAAAGAGTACATTTAAAACACTCATCGAAATGATAAAAGAGTCATCCAAAGTCCCATTCCTCAGTTGTGAATTTCTGCACTTGGTGTCTCAAGACTTGCTGCAATCCAGAGATATTCTGGAATCACCTCACATGCTGAATCAGAACTTTGAGGCTTCAGCCAATCCAGAGCAGTGGCATACCCTTCACCCAGAAATACGAACTGGGAAAGATGGTGCTTTTGGTTTGGAGAAGTTGGGGATGAGGATGTGGAGGAGTGAGTCTACCCAAACAATTCAAGAACCACTACCACTCTCTTAATTTGCCCTACCACTACTCCCTACTCAAAGGGGACCTTGAGATGTATATTATTTGGGAAGTGATCCAAGGTTGCATAAAAGAGGAAATGGAGAAAGTGAGACATGGAAGGAGAAAAGTCAAAAGAGGCCATGTTAAAAAACGAGTTACTATTGTTACTGGGGCTCAATCCTGGTGGGAACACTGGGAAACTATGTGAAATATACTCTGGAAACTGAGGCATTTCTTTAAGAACTCCAATCCTCAGTTGTTTGAGGATTGTCCTGACTGACATCAACTTTCTGCATCACCCTGTTCTGTCACTGTACATCTAACCAAACTCTTGTAGAACCAAAGGGCTCAGGTTGAGAAGCAGAGACACTTAGGCACTTTAGGTTGGAACCAGGCTCAGGGTTTCCCTGGTGGCTCAGCGGGTAAAGAATTCACCTGCAATGCAGGAGACTGGGGTTCAATCCCTGGGTCGGGAAGATCCTTTAGAGAAGGAAATGGCAACCCACTCCAGTATTCTTGCCTGGGAAATCCCATGGACAGAGGAGCCTGGTGGGCTACAGTCCATGGAGTCACAAGAGTGAAACACAACTTAGCAGCTAAACACCACCAGGCTCAGGAAAGACCGCAGGTGAACTCAGAGGTTTCTAAATTTTCTGACAGAAAAGAAATGGCTTCTTGGGGAGGGGTGATCTTTTGAGAAGAAATACAAGGGTGGCGAAGGGAAGTGGGGTGGGGCAACAGCAGTTTCTGCTCAGCTACTTTATCTGTGTCTTCTGTTGTCATATTTACAGTTTTTCTCCAGGCAGTATTAATTGAAGCCTCACGAATACTCTGTGCTGTTGGAATTATTGATAACATCCCTCATTTTACATGTAAAGAAATGAAAGAAATAACATCTCAGCCAGGTTTCAGTCCTGATCCTCTGACCGCAGACCCCACACATTTTGTTCCATATTAAACCACCTCAAGAAGATAAGTTGGTTGGCTTCCAAATAAACAATGATACAATCAGTCCACGAGGTGCCAATGCTACAACTTATTTCAGTGGTAGTTTCTGTTTCTTGCAGCAAAGGCAGAGAACAGTGGCCTACATTTAAGGTTGAGACTAAAAATAGGGCCCATCAGAAGTGTCAGCTACAAAGGCACTACTACAGGTAAAAAGAATTCTATTAGAGAGAGCCACCAGAGTTTGACCAGTGAGGCATATTGAGATCACTCAACTTTTCTAACAGAAAAGAAACAGCTTCTTCGGGAGGGGGGGGGGGTTTGAGAAGAAATACAGTGTCATTAGCCAACCTGTTCAATAAAACAAAAGAAATGCTGGTAAATAGATAGCTGCATTCCCTGGAAACTAATGTACATTCAGTTCAGCTCAGTTCAGTCGCTCAGTCGTATCTGACTCTTTGCGACCCCATGAACCGTGGCATGTCAGGCCTACCTGTCCATCACCAACTCTGGGAGTCCACCCAAACCCATGTCCATCGAGTTGGTGATGCCATCCAACCATCTAATTCTCTGTCGTCCCCTTCTCCTCCTGCCCTCAATCTTTCCCAGCAGCAGGATCTTTTCAAATGAGTCAGTTCTTCACATCAAGTGGTCAACTACTATACCTTTATTTTTATCTAAGAGGTAAGAGTATTGGTGGAGAAGGCAATGCCACCCCATTCCAGTACTCTTGCCTGGAAAATCCCATGGATGGAGGAGCCTGGTAGGCTGCAGTCCATGAGGTCGCTACGAGTCAGACACAACTGAGCGACTTCACTTTCACACATTGGAGAAGGAAATGGCAACCCATTGCAGTGTTTTGCCTTGAGAATCCCAGGGATGCAGGAGCCTGGAGGGCTGCCATCTATGGGGTCGCACAGGGTCGGACGCGACTGAAGTGACTTAGCAGCAGCAGCAAGAGTATTGGAGTTTCAGCTTCAACATCAGTCCTTCCAATGAACACCCAGGACTGATCTCCTTTAGAACGGACTGGTTGGATCTCCTTGCAGTCCAAGGGACTCTCAAGAGTCTTCTCCAACACCACAGTTCAAAAGCATCAATTCTTTGGTGCCAGCTTTTTTATAGTCCAACTCTCACATCCATACATGACCACTGGAGAAACCATAGCCTTGACTAGATGGACCTTTGTTGGCAAAGTAATGTCTCTGCTTTTTAATGTGCTATCTAGGTTGGTCATAACTTTCCTTCCAAGGAGTAAGCATCTTTTAATTTCATGTCTGCAGTAACCATCTGCAGTGGTTTTGGAGCCCAGAAAAATAAAGTCTGTCACTGTTTCCACTGTTTCCCCATCTATTTGCCATGAATTGATGGGACCAGATGCCATGATCTTCATTTTCTGAATGTTGAGCTTTAAGCCAACTTTTTCACTTTCATCAAGAGGCTTTTTAGTTCTTCTCCACTTTCTGCCATAGGGCTGGTGTCATGTGCATCTCTGAGGTTATTGATGTTTCTCCTGGCAATCTTGGTTCCAGCTTATGCTTCCCCCAGCCCAATGTTTCTCATGATGTACTCTGCATATAAGTTAAATACGAAGGGTGACAATATACAGCCTTGAAGTACTCCTTTTCCTATTTGGAAGCAGTCTATTGTTCCATGTCCAGTTCTAACTGTTGCTTCCTGATCTGCATACAGGTTTCTCAAGAAGGAAAGTTATGGCCAACCTAGGTAGCATATTAAAAAGCAGAGACATTACTTTGCCAACAAAGGTCCATCTGGTCAAGGCTATGGTTTTTCCAGTGGTAATAATGAGAGTTGGACTGTGAAGAAAGCACCGAAAAATTGATGCTTTTGAACTGTGGTGTTGGAGAAGACTCTTGAGAGTCCCTTGGACTGCAAGGAGATAAGGCCTGGGTGTTCATTGGAAGGACTGATGCTGAAGCTGAAACTCCAGTACTTTGGCCACCTCATGCGAAGAGTTGACTCATTGGAAAAGACCCTGATGCTGGGAGGGATTAAGGGCAGGAGGAGAAGGGACGACAGAGGATGAGATGGCTGGATGGCATCACCAACTCGATGGGCATGAGTTTGAGTAAACTCCGGGAGTTTGTGATGGACAGGGAGGCCTGGCGTGCTGTGATTCATGGGGTCGCAAAGAATCGGACACAACTGAGCGACTGATCTGAACTGTACTGAATAACTTAGTCTATTTTTGTCTGTGCACTATAATTGCTGATGTTTGCCTAAGACAAATACAGTATGTTTTACTGACTTTGGAAAGCTTGCAAGAAACTATATGCTACATATTTAAAATCTGCACAAAGACTTTGACATTAGTTTTCATAGGTAGCACATTCTCCTAAAAGAAGATTTCAGCACTGAAGACAACTCCTTTGTTTCTCCTATAGTATAACCCAGGTGGCGCTAGTGGTCACGAACCTGTCTGCCAATGCCAGAGACACAAGAGAGGCGCGTTTTATCCCTGGGTCGGAAAGATCCCTTGGAGAAGAGCATGGCACCCCACTCCAGTATTCTTGCCTGGAAAATCTCATGGACAGAGGAGCCTGGCAGTTTACAGTCCATGGGGCCACAAAGAGTCAGACATGACTGAAGCACCTTAACACACAGGGTAACATGACCATTGCCATGCTTTCTCCCAAGGTCCTTTCAAGATTAAGAATTTACAGTTTACCCATTAAATAAAGCATTTCAATACTAAGAAACTCTAAGAAAATCCTTCCAACTGTACCAGCCTTATCTTTAACTTTTTTTGGTTACACTTGGGTATTCTAATCTTTGATGTAGTTTTGGCAAGATTGTCTTATTCTTCCTGAGATGGTGTATATATAGTAAGCTAGGGTAAACTGGGATCCTGACTGTTCTGGGACTGATTAATCCTTTCTACATCAGCTGCTCTCCTAGCTTCTCCCTCATCTTCTTATTAGAACATTAACCAGGCAAAGCAACAAAGTAAACACAGAGAAAGAAAATGTCACTCCACTTGGATTTCTCACTCCTTATGAAGAGACTGACGCCTTTTACAAAGAGTGATTTAGCATTTCAATCCTTTCCTTCCAGAAAGGGGACAAATAAATGCTTCAGGAGACTTGACAACCACCATTTTTCCTTCTATCAATTAATTAGTAATTAACAAATAGGCAGTCTCTGTAGAACCTTGGTTTTCTCAATTTTTCTGTGGTTTGTGCGTGTATGTATATATGTGTGTATTTGAAAACCAACTACTGGTATCTTTTGTTCAGAGCAATGTTAACAAAAATCCATTAAGATTTTCATATGGTTGAGACAAAATTCACATCCCATATAAATAGAAAATAGGGAAGGTGGTATCAGATATGGAGGGATGGAAGAAGTGGTTTATCATTAATCAAGACAAACAATATTGCACCTTATATTTAACCTAGAGGGGTAGAATGAGGAGGGAGGGAGGGGGGAGGTTCAAGAGGGAGGGGACATAGGCATACCTATGACTGATTCATGTTGATGTTTGGCAGAAACCAGCACAATATTGTAAAACAATTATCCTTCAATTACAAATAAATAAATTTTTAAAAAGTTAAGACTCTTGACTTTGTCACTTCCATCCAATTCAGTGTTATTTATTATTTACCTTATCATGTATTCACCACTATATTTTCTCATCAAGAATAAAATTTCTTTTTTGCTTTGGCTTTCTTTAAAAGAAAATATATTATATAAGTACATTATACATACAAAAGTGCATAAATCATAGTGTACATCTCAATACATTTTTACTAACTGAACTCACCTGTGTAGTCAACACCCAGTTAAAGAACTAGAATATTATCAGAACTCTAGAAGCTTCCAGGGGACTGGAAGTGTTCCTTTCAGTCACTACCCTGCCCACAAGGGTTCCCACTATCCCAACTTCTAACCACACGTGTCTGTTTTTTAACTTTGCATAAAGTGAATAATACAGTAGGTACTCTTTTTGTGTCTGGCTTCTTTTACTCAAAAATATGTGAAAATTATCCACATTTTCATGTGTGGTTGTAAGTTATTCATTCTCATAGCTACATTATACTCTACTGTTTGAACATACTATGGTTTATTTTTCTTTTTACTCTTGAGGAATTTTTGCATACTTTCTTGCTTGGGAATACTACCCAAAGTATCATAATATCCTTGAATATGTCTTTTGATAAATATATGTATATATATATTTTATGCATATACCTACAAATGGGTCACAGAGTATGCAAATGTTGCTCATTAGTAGATACTGCTAAACAATTTTCCAAAGCAGTTGTATCGTTAATAATTTACACTCCTACCAACATTTGTTTTTTGCTTTCTTTTCCTATTGATCAGTAATCAAAAGTATAAACAAATTTCACAAATTATTGCTCCGAGAGGGGCTTTTGAGGGGTGGAAGAGAATAGAGGAAAGAATCAAGGGAGAAAAGCTTCTGCTATTTTCAGTACAAAGATTTAGCCTTAACAAATGGAGGAATGAGGTGTCTGGGGTCATTTAGAGGAGAGAATTTGGAGTCTTCTGGGAGAGAACGTTTGGCAAAAGAAAAGTCAAATTTCCGACAAGCTTTGTCAGTGGAGGGATTTTTGAGGACAATATGGTACTTTTTAAAATCAAATTTCTATCCTGGTCCAGCCATACCATGTATCCTGGGAAATGTGGAAAAGTGAATAAGCTTTATTTATGAATTTTTTACGGCATTGGGTTAGGATTCCCTGGTGATTTAGATGGCCTGCCAGGATCTTCTGTGCATGGAATTTTCCAGGCAAGAAACATTGGAGTGGGTTGCCATTTACTCCTCCAGACCTCCAGGGGATCTTCCCAACCCAGGGATCGAACCCATGTCTCTTGTGTCTTCGGCATTGGCAGGCACATTCTTTACCACTGTGCCACTCGGGAAGCCCATCTTGACTTGCTAGGTACCTTTGAAAGGGAGAAATTCAGCCTTCTATTTCAGGTTTTGACTTTTTACTCATGAGTTAATCTATTCATTTATTCATTCATTCTTTCTTTCAACAGTTGTTTAATACTAACAAAGCACCAAGCATTGTGCAAGGCACTAAGGATAAAATAGCAATCCAACAGATTTGAATTCCTGTATCCATTGAGCTTTATAGTTTATTAGGATTCTGTATAGTAATAATGACTAAGAAACATGTTTGGTTGCATAATATCCTGGCATTTGGAATGATCTGACTACTCCAAGCACTCAAACTGAAAGCAAAGTTCTCGATTAGAAATTCATTTGGTAAATGTGGAATCAGAGCTGGAAAATAAATGTGTTAAAGAAAAACAGAAACAGCTGTGAGTTAGCTCCCCTTGTAATAAAGATATTTATTTGTAAGGACATGGTCCAGTCAATGAGTGGCCTGAAATTAGCACATGTCATTTCATTTCCCCTGATTATGTCCTTGTCTGTAAAGTGGCATCATTACCTTCTGTAATTTACTTTACATGGTTACTTTGGTCATCGGCAAATGTAATTTAACTCAAAGCACTTTAACAGTATAGTTTGGTAACAGTGTAAGATTATCATTGCCATCATTGTCATCATTGTAAAATGACAAATATTACTCAATGTAAAATGATCAAAGCAACACCTTCCACATTCACAGACTATTAACCAATATGGAAAATGGAGGCCTATTTGTTTACATTGTTTTGCTTGTACACATTCTAGATTATCTAACACTAGGAGAAGTGCACAAGGGGGATAGTTGACAGAAAGGCTGAGTCTCTAAAATTTCCTTCCTCCACTTCATTTAACAAACATGCAAATTTAAGTCCAGATGGGTTCATTCATCCACTAGTGGTCCCAGAGTAAAACAAACAGGATGGCTGAAACTCATCCAGTTCCCCATGGTACGTGCCCCAGCCTTCAATACTGCTCTTCTGAAGCACTTGCCACTGCTGTAATTAAAAAATCTGTTAACAGAATTGTTCTCAGATCTCTCTAAAAAAAAAAAAGAAGTGTCAAGCATAAATTGCAATGAAGCTAGTAGTTTTAACATAGTAGCAACACTTATATGCTATGCTAAGTACAAATAATGAGTAAGCAACTGGCTTGAGAGACATAGACTGAATTCGGAAGATGTGTCAAATAAACAGTAATTTGGTAACCTGTAAGATATGTTCAGCATAGAATAAATGCAACATATTATTGAAAAAATCAAGTCTATTGAGAGTTAGGAAGGGATGGAAAGACCACATCATAACCATTACGAATAGCAAGAAACTGTGTTATTTTTTCTAAATCAACCATCCATTGTTGAGTATAGTCCCATTCTGCCCCCCCATGTGCTCTACCCAGAAAGTGTAGATAAAATCCATGACTATTCAGCAGGTTTACTGGCGAACTATAGCTGTGGCCCGGTGTGCTTTACCCTGTCTCTCTGGTAGAGTCATGTGTGCCTGGGACCCCTTCTGTGTGTGGTCTTCCTTGCTTGAGCTTCAAGTCTGGTCCCCATAACCACAATGATAGCAGGGAAGATGATTTCAGGAGAGAGAGAGAGAGAACCACAGAAAAACCTTGGATTCAGGAAGTGTGGTTCTTTTGCCACTGGTACCGTTTCCTACGTATGTGAACCTACCCTATCTCTTTCCCCTTGCTTCTCATTGTGTGTTTTAAATTGTCTTCATGAACTGTGTGATTTGCACATCTTAATTTGGTCTAAGAGCCTTTCTCTTTCATGACCTCTGGGGGAGCCCACATGAAGGCCACTCCGCTATTCCACCAAGGTAACATGCCACATGACAATAACCAGATTACCTTTCTAACTCACATGGACCATATGATACCAACGATGTATAGTAAGAAACTTAGTCATACTGCCATCAGGAAAGCAAAGCCTCTGACCTGAAATCCACTATAATAACAGAATATACAAGCCTTGAACTCAAGTCTCAGAAGACTAAACAAGAATTCCATGCATTCGACCGGAATTCCCCATAAACATGTTTACTCATTTTCAGATTGTAAAACCACCAATGAGGTGCTCAAATATTTCAGTAAACAAAAGAATAACATATCTATGTATACAGCACATTAACTTTTGCAAAGGATTTCAGGGTATCTACCTGTTTTTACCTTCCATTTTTGTGAAATTGAAGATAATGGAAACCAACATAATACTTTCCCTCTTGAGTAAAAAGCTAATGTAAGTTGATGAAGAAAGGAAAGAATACTTTCCACAGCTATTTGTAATGTTCTTTTGAGCTTTCTCAAAATCATAAAAAATTATAGGTTCAGTGACAGAGAGAAAGAAAATGAAACTAATAGTTTCTGCATTTATCTTATCCCATTTTTTCTTGTTTATTTAATCCTGATTTACTCATTAGGATTTAATAGCTTATAAAATATTGGATTTTTGTAAAAAATCCTTTATTATGAAAACTTTTCAACTTGAAGAAAATAGTGTGGTTAACTCATTTATCCAAAACCCAGAATTAACAACTTTTAATATTTTTCCATATTTCCTCATGTATTTTTGATTGAAGTATTCTAAAATAAACTGCATAGTTGATGATATTTCATTCCAAAATGCTTCCATGTACATCTCTAAGCATTTTCTCACATAACTGTACTATCATTATCACACTTAACAAAATTGACTATCACTTCTAATATCATCTAATACCTGGTTTATATTCACATTGTTTCCAGTTGTCCCCAAAATGTCTTCTACAGCTGGTTTGTTTAAATGAGGATTACACATTCTATTTATTTGTGAGAACTCTGAAGTCATATAATCTACAACAGCTGTCACACTTTCTTTTTCCACGACATTGATTTGTTGAAAAATACCAGGCCAATTATCCTAAGAGTGCCCCATCTTCTATAAGTTTCTTTTTCTTCCTGGTGATTTGATTAATTGGTTCTCTTACACTCTGTATTTCCTGAAAATTAAAAATAAGATTTTTAGGTCTGATTATTTTCCAATTCAATTCAATTCAAATGGCAAGAATTCACCATATGTGTACTAGGGACTTTTTATTGTATCACATCAAGAGGCATATAGGTCTGGTTCTAAATGTTTTACATTTCTTGTTTTCCCAAAGTTAATTGCTGATTACAAAATAATATTGTGTTAATAATCAAATTGTCATTAACTAACCAGTTAGTAGATATAATCATGGTCCCTTGGACTGCAAGGAGATCAAACTAGTCAATCCTAGAGGAAATCAACCCTGAATATTCATTGGAAAGACTGATGCTGAAGGTCAAATACTTTGGCCATCTGATTCGAAGTGCTGACTCACTGGAAAAGACCCTGATGCTGGGAAATATTGAGGGCAGGAGGAGAAGGGGGTGACAGAGGATGAGGCGGTTAGATAGCATCACTAACTCAATGAACAGGAATCTGAGCAAACTCCAGGGGCTAGTGAAGGAGAGGAAAGTCTGACATGCTGCAGTTCATGGTGTTGAAAAGAGTCATACATGACTTGGAGACTGAACAACAGCAAAAACACATTGGTCTCTATTTTGGAATAAATACATCTTTCATTTAGTATTATAAAAGGAAGCATTTCTCAATTTAAATAAAATGTAATTGTTGGGGGAATAATTAGATACAAAGCCTTCATAGAAATACATTCCTTCTATAATGTGGTGAGTATATTCATTAAAAGACATAGCTTCCTCCCTAACTGCCTGGATCAGTCTTTATATACTGACTTTATATAACGTTGTTTTTTTTTCTTTTTTCAGCAGTTTAGGACTCATGAAAAATATCCCTTAAATTGCCTGCCCTTGATTGTTAAAGTTACTTAATAGAGGAATTTGAGAAGAGTTTTCCACTTACTGCTTTTGGCATCTTTTGGGGAAAACGTCTTTTTCAACAAATGCGTTTGCTATGCCAGCAAGCCAAAACTCAGAAGAAATACTGTTCTTCCCTCTGCTTATATTCCCCAGTTTATTCTGGCCCTCTAAATTAGTTTCTGGTTTTCCTGAATTACACACAAACTCTAAGTAGGATTTCAGTTAGAGATCAGAATTTTAAACACACACTATAATTTTGGAAGGGTGATGCATTGTGGAAAACTTTTGGAGAGTTTGCCAGTCCATTGTCATCCCTTTTTCTAGAAACCATCCCATTAAACACACTCCTCTCTCCTCCTGTGGCTATTTGATCCATTTAGTGAAAGTGTTAGTCTCTGTCATGTCTGACTCTTTGCAATCCTGTGAACTGTAGCCTGCCAGCCTCCTCTGTCCATGGGATTCTCCAGACAAGAAAATGGAGTCGGTTGCTATTCCCTTCTCCAGGGGATCTTCCCGACCCAGAGATTGAACCTTGGTCTCCTCCCTTACAGGAAGATTCTTTACCATCTGAGCCACTAGGGAAGTCCTAGAGTGAACTCATCAGTAATCACTGAACTTAAGTCAGAACCATATAAAGCCAAAGCCATGAGAGAATTAGAAAATTGAAGCAGAACAAAACTAGTCTTCAGAAAAGGTAGGGTTGTAAATTGCCAAAAAGCCCAGGAGAGATTGATGCCAAATTCCACTTCTGTGTACCCTGGTGCTGAATTGAATGTCAGAGACAGTTTTGGATGAAGCAGAAAAGGATGACTTTATTACTTTGCCAGGCAAAGGGGGCTACAGTGGACTCCTGCCTCAAAACTCTATGTCCCTCTTCAGAGGATGTGAGGGCTTCCCAGGTGGCCCTAGTGGTAAAGAATGCACCAACCAATATAGGAGATGTAAGAGATGCTGGTTCGATCCCTGGGTTAAGAAGATACCCTGGAGGAGGGCCTGGTAACCCACTCCAGTATTCCTGCTTGGAGAACATGAACAGAGGAGCTTGGTGGACTACAGTCACAGGGTTGCAAAGATTTGGACAAGACTAAAGACTTGGCATGCAGAGAATTTGATGAGGGGTTTTATAACAATTGTTGAAGGGTGGAGTCTCTGACAAGATTAGGGTGCCTGAACAGGGCTTCCACTCCCTTAATCTCATCTCAGGTGGTCCATCTCCTACTCTAGTTCCTTTAAGCTTGCCTCAGACGGTTTCTTGGCAGCTCCTCCCTTGATTAGCAACTGTTTAAATCTGCCCTTTGGAACTCAGGGAAGGCCATGGAGGCTGGAGTCTCACCTACAAGGAAGAGGTGACAAAATAGGCCTCTGTGCTCCATGCCTGGAAGCCCCACAGGGCCCTTCTCAGTTTCAAGAGCCTTAAGAAACAGAACACAATTCAGGTTTTTAAGGACAAAGGAAACAATCTCATTGTTTCAATGACAGAGAAGAGAATCATTCTCTCACATATTTTCAGTTTCTTGTACCAGTTTCCATAGGATCTGACAATATTTTCTTCCTCAGTATTTCTATATGCTTACAATGTCAGCTTGAGTTTGATTTGATCAATGGCAAGTTGCTTTTGACCAAAGAGGCTTGCAATGTAATAGAGGTAGATATCACTTCTTGGTTTTCTAATCTAGAAAATGACAATAAATGAAAAGACCACCTTCTTCCTCTTTGCAAACCTTTGTTATATCTGAAATTTTTTAGCTTGGATAAGAGTTGTATCTTCATGATCTTTTCTTTTCTTTTCTTTTTAATACCAAGAATTGCAGTACTTCTCCATAGAATTTGGTTTAGCTTTACTTTTTGGTCTCCATTAATAAGTTGATTAAGCTGGACTTTTTCATTCAGATGACTAGAAAACTTAAAAATAAATTACAAACCCACATAGAACAATAGTTTAGAAGTTTGTAATATGTAATTTTCCATTACACTCATGCTTCCATTCTAATTTCCCAAAATTATCTTTTCCTCCTCCCCTTCTCACCCATGTTTATCTTATACAATCTTGTCTTATTTTATAAACCTTTCAAATAAATATAAATAAATGAATTATATCATACCCAATGAGTTTAGCACACAGCTGTGTGCATCAAAGGTGTTTCATAAATAACTGTTGAGTCTTCTTTCACTTAAGGCCACAAATAGTCTTCTCAATGAAATAAGCAGTGATTTACCTAATAGAAGACCTTGGAGCCTTAAATAAAAGGTTCTTCCCAAAAGGTCTGTGATCATTATCTATATCTATTTATCTATATTTATATGTATTTTTCAAAGTTCTAAAATATTCAATAGATTAATTTAAATATATAAACATTTTAAATAGTATTATATACAATATAATGCTTTATAATTTTTTTCTGCTCTCATTTAATGAAACACTTATTCCAACCCTTGATAGGCATCTTCAACATCACTCACTAGCATTACTGTTCTTATAGAGTTTTTTTTTTTAATTTTATATTATGAAAGTTTTCCAACATACTCAAAAGAGAAGCTTATAATCTTTCATGTACCTATTTCTTAGTTTCAGCAACTATATGGATAGTTCTATTTCATCTATATCTCTACCCATTTCCCTTCCCTGAAAATAAGCCTTATAAAATACAATTTGAATTAGATGAACTTATGATGTATTTTATCTTAAAAATATTAGATCAAGCCACATGAAACTGCTGATATTCTACCATTATTTTTGTTTATAGAAAGGCAATTTCATGTAGCTCAAAACCATATGGTTCCTTGCTATTTGAAAAAGCAAGAAACAATGGGCAATCTAATAGCAATGAGTATTTCTGGTACCTGAATTGTGGTCTGTAAATATCATTTCTCATTAAAAGGAACAAAGATTCTTTGGGAAAATGGCTAATTCTAGCTCTGGGGCAGGAAATGTGCAAGCTAAGCTTGGAATATCTTACCACATCATAAAGCAAAGATATTGACAAAGGCCACTGGGATTGGGTTAAAAGGACTCAGAAGCCAATTTAATGTTTTTGATGATTCTTACACACAAATTTAGACAAGAGCATTTCCTTTCCACATTTTCAGAACTATATAAGGTTGGGGGATTTGACTTGAGCTAGTTAATCAATAATAGCCTTTGTTGGTGATTTTCTCTTTTTCATTCTCCAGGAAAGCCACCTTACTCTAGAGGATTGATGAGTGATGTTTCATTGATAAACTTTCTTTCAGAACATTTAACACTTAACTCCAGAGAAGGTCAATGAGTTAGAGAAGGTCATAATTTGCATTTCCCGCCAAAAGACCCTGTCTATTTGAATACAGATATATTTAACTTAGGAGTTCTCTATATAAAGAGATAAAGGTTCTTTAGTTTGGGAAAAAACTAAAACAAACCTGGATGAGGGTCATTACCACAAATATCTACCAAGTGCCTTAGGACACAGGGGAGTTCATTGTGACTCTAGTGATTACTGTAGGGGAATTTAACAGATTCTTCTAAGATACTATCAAGTACCTCAAAGGAAACCGAATAATTATTTGCTTATGTTAAGTCTGACCTCAATAGAAAATATAGATAAAAATATTAGAAATGTGTGTAGATGCTCCTGAATTCTTATATATGAGAACCAAGTGAAATAAAAGGCATTAGGGATTCATCCTGAATTTCTCCTAGGCCACTTCTATCACCAGACAGATGCAGAGAAATGGGCCAAGTTATATGAAACCCTTATCCATTCTTGCCAGCTGGTGTTTTCTATATTGGGCATGAGACAAGTTCTCTGGACATGAAAATTAATACTCAGTGGAGGCTTTTGCAATATAGAATGCTTTCCACTAGGGAGGTTAGAAGATACCCTGCTGAGATATGTGGATAAAACTAGACTAAACTGGGAGTAAACCTCTTTCTTTGGCAAAACTATAAGCTGGCAATGTTTTTTTTTCCTCTAAATATATCTTTATTTTAGAGTTTTTCCTTGCATTTTAATCCCCATATAATCAACTCTCTATTACTTCTACCTTCTAAATGTTTCCACTCTATCATTTTTTTCCATTGCTGACCTTATATCCAGAAAGTCCTTATCACTCACTTGACCTATCCCTATAGCCTCCTGATCCCATACTCTTCCATTCCTGTTGATTATAAGTTTCTTTTATTTTGTTTCAATTTTGGCTGCACTGCATGGCTTGTGGATCTTAATTCCCCAACCAGTGATTGAACCTGTGGCCTGAGCAGTGAAAGCATTGAGTCCTAACCAGTGAACCAGGAGGGGATTCCCTTTTGAAACCAAGTCTCCCTAAAACTGAGTTCCTCTGCCAAGGAACTGTCTATCCAAAATGTTATTCCCTTCTTTGTCCAATACTTGTTCTCTTTGTCCAATACCTGGTGAGGGCAAGCTCAGTCATGTCTGACTCTTTACGACCCCATGGAATGTAGCCCACCAGACTCCCCTGTCCATGGGATTTCCCAAGCAAGAATACTGGAGTGGGTTGCCATTTCTTCCTCCAGGGGATCTACCTGACCTGGGGATCAAACTCACGTCTCCTGCATTAAAGCAGATTTTCTACCACTGAGCCATCAGGGAAATCGAAGAAAAAGGAGGACTGAAACCAAGCAGGACCCTGTGGGGCACTCCCTGTATGAATCCTTTCCATGGCCCCATTTCTAGTTTGTAGAAAATAGGCTTCCTTCAACCTCCCAGGCCTTTCTTGACTTCCAAAGGGCAGATTCAAACATTTGCAAACAGGGAATGAAGAAACAAAGGAGGAGTAATCAAGAAACAATTGTGCATCCTCCAGGCAAGGTCCTAGTTCTCCTGATGGAATATACCTAATAATACTTTTGAGTTCCTCTGAAGGAACGAAGGGTTTCCCTGGTGGCTCAGGTGGTAAAGAGTCTGCCCACAATACAGGAGACCTGGGTTAGATCCCTGGGTCAGGAAGATCCCCTGGAGAAGGAAATGGCAACCCACTCCAGTATTTGTGCCTGGAAAATCCCATGGACAGAGGAGTCTGGAGGGCTACAGTCCATGGAGTCACAAAGAGTTGGACATGACTGAACAAAGTAGCTAAGGACCCCACCCAGGTGGAGGATGGTAACTTCAGGAACAGCACAAGATTCCTGGGCCACCACCTTGTTACCTCACCACCCACCAATCAGAAGAAAGTCACACAGCCTTCAGCCCCCACCCTAAATTTAGCCTGTAAAAACTTCTCTCTGAAAACCATGGCAGAGTTCAGGATTCTTGAGCCTGAATCTCCTGTTCTCCTTGCTTGGCCTTGAAATCAACCTTTCTCGGCTCTAAACTCTGATGTTTTGGTTTGCTCTGCAATGGTCACATGAACCTTGTTCACTAACACTTTCATTCCAATTGGTCTCCACACTTCATCTTGTTCTTGTTGAAAAACATGTATCACTGTCAAAATCTCGCTCCCCAAGTCCAAATTCCAATTCCATCTATTTCATGATCATCAGTAAAGTTAGTATAATTTCTAGTGGTTCCTTAGCACCTCATTTGAACCACTGTACCATTCGGCTTTGTTTTAGAGTTTTCTGCCTTTTACATGCCTAATCACTTGCCTATGATATGGCAAATTTTAGGAAATGCTTTTAATCTTGTATTCCCCACAGTATCTATGACAATATTTTATACACTGTGTGTAATGATAAATGTATTAAATTGAATTGATTCCATTGAATGTAAAAGAGGAATTAAAAAAAGCAAGACATTTTGCTTACATCACCAATTTTCCCAGGTCCACTTTCCATGTTGATCCCTTGGTGACTTAATTCCTGGTAAAAAATATTTTTCTTTGTATGGATATCTCCAGTTACTGCCACAATTTTAATACCTGTAAAATATAAGGCAGAGATTAATCTCTCAGAGTTATCCACACTGAATGTTTTCTTCTTAAAATTACCATGAAGTTGAGAAATAGAATGTGGTTGTTAAGCAAGTGGGCTTTGAGGCTAGACAGATGATTGCATTCTGGCTCTGCCCTTTAATATCTGAGTGACCTTGGTCAAGTTATTTAACTTCCTTGGAAGATTAGTGTTCTCCAGGAAGTGATGGAGTTTCAGGTATAGGATATTTATTTAGGAGGAGCTTGGGATCAACATCTGTGGAAGAGATGCAAAGGAAGAAGGAATGGGTAAAAGGAGAAATCTCATTGCAATGCAAACCCAACAGTAGCCTCCCCTCCAGGAGGGGCTCTGGAACTACAAAGTTTCTACAGAGTTGGCTCAAGTTGGATCCAGATGTCAGACCTTTATGTTCCCACAGTCATTAGATGTGGGTAAATATTTGACAGCTAGCTCTCTGGGGTATAAATAAATGACTAATCTGTGTAGTGTTTGCTGATTTCCAAGATGCAAATACCCCAGTCCATGAGTATTTCAAGCTATCAACATGATGTCATGGGGTTTCCCTGATGACTCAGTGGTAAAGAATCTGTCTGCCAATACAGGAGACATGGATTTGATCCCTGGTCTGGTAAGATCCCACATGACATGGAGCAATGAAGCCCTCTGTGCTACAACAGGCTCTTGAGCCTGTGTTCTAGAGCCTGGGAATCACAACTACTGAGCCCACTCGCCTAGAGCTCCTGCTCCACAATGAGAAACCCGAGCACTGCGAGGAGAAGTAGCCGTGACTCCCTGCAATAAGAATAAAGCCCCCACAGCAACAAAGACCCAGCACAGCCTCCACCCCCAAATAATAAATAAATAAATAAAATTATTAAAAAATGATGCCACTCTACATGATATTGGGAAGAGATATACATAATGGGCTCGAGCGGTACTTGCAGGTTCCAGCACACACTAAAAAGGTGTAACCTTGGGTGAGGAAGCTCTCTGCAACCAAGGTGATCCAAGAAGCTGAAAGGTGAAATGTGTCTGCAGAAAGCACTTTCAGCAACTGGGGCAACCAGTTGCTCATTGAATGGGGATCTGGTGATATAACATGATATCTACCAAAACCTCTGGGCCTTAATTTTCTCATCAGAAAAAATGAATAAAATTGAATAAGACTAGTATATAATGCACACAGTGACTGTGAAATAAAATTAAAAGATGTATATTCATATGTTAGATGAATGTAAGCTATCATTCTCCTCAATATTTACTTGAGACTAACAAAGACTATCTCCTTGACCAAATTTTAAACAGGCTTCTCTGAGTTCTCTTTTTGACCAGGCCTAGTCTTTGGCCTTATCTTCAGCCTGCCTAGTCCAGTTTTAGCAAGAGCTTACTAAGTCTGTTTAGGGAGATGCTGCACCCTTGATACCTGGTCACCTGTGATAACTGATCAGGTTCCTCACCTCTCCCCCCACTTTTAACATATAAATCCTCGACCTGCCTTTAGCAAGAATCCCGTTAAGTCAGTTTATCAAGAATCCTTCTAGCCTTGATATTTCTTCTTTATTAATTTTTTATCCACTGATCCCCATCCTTCTTCTCATTGGCTATAAATCCCCAGTTGTCTTTACTGAATCCACAGTCAAGCCTGATGTCTCTGCAATAGTCTTGACAACTATCATACTAGTCCTGAGTAAAGTCTTCCTTACTATTTTATGAAGTGTCAGAATATTTTTTTTCTTTAACAGTACACATTGTGCAGTGTGACATTATTATCTTTAGGGGTACCATGAACATGAACCCAAACAGTACCCACAGAGGGAGCACCACACTCTCTGAGAAATTAGAGTGACCATAGACTGCTAGGATTCTGACAAGGAGAATGCATGACCAGAACTGAAGCATTCACTGTAGAAAATAGACCCCAACCCTACTGAAGAGGAAAAGTTAAAATTTTACATAACCTCCTTTTCCTTCTGCCTCTGTAACTCAGCTTGCCCCTTGCAAAGTCTAGTTCATGTAGGTCATATAGTCTCAGAAAGTGGGGACTTGCAACACTAGAAACTGGAGTTTATCTCACTCACCTTTGTCCTGCTGTTTGCAATTGCCCAGTCCCTGCAAACCTGCTTAATCATGCATGTCCAGGTCAGGCATCCCACTCCCTATCTTGACTGCTGTTCCTGCATTCAAAACCCCTTATTTTAAGCCAACCTATTAACAGCTAGTGTTGTCCACTACAATTTGTCTATAAAAACTCTGTAATCCTTTTGTTTAGGGCTCAGAGCTTGGAGTGTTAACTCCTTTGGGCCCACCAGCATATTAAACCTGAGTTCTCCAACTTTCCAAGTGTGGTGTTTGGTTTCTCGATTACTGGTTTCTACAACACTACCACTTCAGTATTACCTGTGTAACTAATGAAAATTGGTGCTATAACACAACATGACTCTTTTTGTAAACTGAAAGCATCTGGTTAAGGCTGACAGACATTCAATCTCACTTGTCTTGTTTGAGATTATGAAATCCAGAAAATATGGGTAAGAAACCACTTGGCACTTCCTGTCTGAGCTTCAGCCTTTCTACATCTCTTCCCCATTGGAAGCTCAAGTTTAATTCCTCCATGGGCCTGATGCCAAAAACTTGGCCCTTGTGTGCTGGTGCCAAATCAAATCTCAGATACAGTTTGGGGTGAAGTAGAAAAGGATAGCTTTATTGCTTTGCCAGGCAATGGGGGACACAGCAGTCTCTTGCCTCAAAAATGGTGTGTGCCAACCCAGGAAGCTCCAATACTTTGGCCACCTGATGCGAAGAGCCGACTCCCCTGATGCTGGGAAAGATTGAAGGCAGGAGAGGAAGGGAATGACAGAGGATAAGATGGTTGGATGACATGACCGACTCAATGGAAATGAGTTTGAGCAAGCTCTTGGAGATGGTGAAGGACAGGGAGGCCTAACATGCTGCAGTCCATGGAGTTGCAAAGAGTTGGACACAACTGAGCGACTGAACAACTGAACAACAACCCAGGAGGTTTTGGTGAGGAGTTTTATAGCGGTGGTTCAAGGGCAGGGTTGCCAAGAAGAATCAGGGCATGTACAGGGCTTGCACTCTTTTAATCTGGCCTCAGGTGACCTAATGAGTTTCTGTCGTTCCTTTAATCTGAAATGAAGACTGCTACATTTGGAAGCATTTGTTGGAGATTTTAGTTCTGTAAAGAGCTCAAAAATACTGTTATGTGTGTATACCTTGACGGGGAACCAGGACTCTGCCCCAGTGTCTCACTATTGTTTTTTGGCGGTTCCTTCCTTGTCTCTGGATCCCCTTCCTTCCCTGATGAACAATTGTTTAAATCTGCCCTTTGGAGCTCAGGGAAGGAGGTTGAAGTCTGTTATCAACACACAAGAAATGGAGGACAGAAAGGCTGTGTCCAGGAGTCCGACAGGGTCCCGCTCTATCTTTCAGGCCTAATGTTCCTTATAAGGGCCCGGGGAAGGGTTTCTTTCAAGGCCATATAAAACAAAGACTAGCTATTTCCTGCCCCTGAGGTGAAGCTTAGAAGATCCTAGATCTTAAAACAGCTTTGGTTGTTCTTTCCAGAAGGAGACAGAACTAAAAAAAGTACTTTAGAATCTTTCTTGTCTCCTACTACAGCAAGAACAAGGCAAACACTGAAATCTCCATAGACATTCCTGATACATTGGCTTATAGTAAGTTTCAGCTCTTCTTGCCATCCTTTGAAATATTTTTTTTTGTTTTTTCCCTCTTTTGACAATAAGAGTGAATCCTAACATCTTTAGCTGAATTACTACAGGTAGTAAAAAGGAAGTGGACTTCAGACTCCATACCTCTCTCTCCAGGACTCTAATTACATTTTTCTCTCTGGATAGGCAGTTTGTCACAAGCATTTCCCTTGAGGGCCCTTAATAAGCATAGAAAATTATCCAGGAGTGTTAGGGGACTCATACTTCTTGCTCTTACTAAAGTGGAGGCAGAAGTTCGAGGTACTGGGAAATTTTAGTGACTGAAATCCTTAGTGACTGAAGGTCAAATCTTATAGCCCCAAGGGTAACTTGTGTGTGGACCTGGAGGCAAAAACATTTCACTTTTTCACTACAACTCTTCTCCCGTGGGGCAAAATAGAAGATTAAAATATTTGACAATAGTTACATTTAACAGTTTTCAGAGTTCTTTTAACAAAAAAGTACTCTGTGGACTTGCTTAAGAAAATAAAATCATATAAAGAATCTTCATCTTGAATCTGTAAAACCATAATAAAAGTAAATATTATTAGGTAGTAAAGTTTAATGGCAACATCATACCCATATGTGATCTATGGCATGCAAAGCCAATACCAGCATAATAATTCCTTGCCCCCAACACATCTGTCATTTTAAAATAATTAATTAATTAATTTTATTTTCGGCTGTGTTGGGTCTTCATTGTTGCACATGGGTTTTCTCTAGTCCTAGAAGAGTGGGGGTTACTCTCTAGTTGTGGTGCACGGGCTTCTCATTGCAGTGACTTCTCTTGTTGCAGAGCACGGGCTTTAGGGCACAATGGCTTCAGTAGTTGTAACACATGGGCTCAGTAGTTGTGGCTCCTGGGCTCTAGAGCACAGGCTCAATAGTTGTGTCACACAGGCCCAATTACTGTGTGTGGGATCTTCACACCATGCCATGTGGGATCTTCCCAGATCAGGGATCGAATCCATGTCTCCTGTATCTGCAGACAGATTCTTTACCACTGAGCCACCAGAGAAGCCTGAGTCTATTCATTTTTGAAATAAGATTAATGAAATAGAATCCTAAAACTCAAAAGGACCCTAAAGATATTTTTTAGAGAGAAACTGGGGTTTAGAGAAGTTAAATTACTTTCTCAAATATATTTCACTTCTAGGAATTCATGGCAACCCTTGTGTATCTAGGAAATTTTTCTCTACCTCAAAAATTACTGTTTTAGGAAAACTTGGAAAAAAATGGAAAATATTTGACTTTATTGCTGCCTTCATGCTATTAACAAGACAAAAGGTACATGTTTTTCAGTTCTCAAGATTCAGGCTTTACCCCACAGGCTGAGAACATTTATTCTTACTAACCAACAATTGGAAGAAACCCAAATATCAGTCACCAAAAGAATGTATGGGCTTCCCTGGTAGCTCAGAAGGTAAAGAATCTGCTGCAGTGTGGGAAGTGCAGGTTCCATCCCTGGGTCAGGAAGATCCCCTGGAGAATGAAATGGCAACCATTCTTGCCTGGAGAATCACATGGACAGAGGAGCCAGATGAGCTACAGCTGATGGGTAGCAAAGAGTCAGACAACTGAGCAACTAATGTTTCAATACTTCAAAAGAATATATAAATGCACTGTGGTATAGTCATATGATAGAACATTACTCAGCAATAAAAAAGAATAAACTACTGATAAGCATGACATTATCAGTCAGTTCAGTTCAGTCACTCAGTCATGTCCGACTCTTTGCAACTTCACGGAATGCAGCATTCCAGGCTTCCCTGTCCATCACTAATTTCCAGAGCTTGCTCAAACTCATGTCCATCAAGTTGGTGAAGCCATCCCTCAATCTCATCCTCTGTCGTCTCCTGTTCCTCCTGCCTTCAACATTTTGCAGCATAGGATCTTTTCCAATGAGTCAGTTCTTCACATCAAGTGGCCAAAATATTGGAGTTTCAGCATCAGTATCAGTCCTTCCAATGAATATTCAGGACTGATTTCCTTTAGGATTCACTGGTTGGATCTCCCCGCAGTCCAAAGGACTCTCAAGAGTTTTCTCCAACACCACAGTTCAAAAGCATCAATTCTTTGGCCCTCAGCTTTCTTTATAGTCCAACTCTCACATCCATACATGATTACTGGAAAAACGACATTATGGATAGATGTTATATACTTGCTGAGGAACAGAATCCAGACACAAAAGAGTATACATTTTACTATTCCATTTACATGAAGTTCTAGAATACCTAAAATTAATCTCTGATTATTGAAATTAGATTTAATTCAGTTCAGTTCAGTCGCTCAGTCGTGTCCGACTCTTTGTGACCCCATGGACTGCAGCTCACCAGGCCTCCCTGTCCATCACCAACTCCTGGAGTTTACTCAAACTCATGTCCATTGAGTTGGTGATGCCATCCAACCATCTCATCCTCTGTCATTTCCTTCTCCTCTTGCCTTCAATCTTTCCCAGCATCAGGGTCTTTTCAAATGAGTCAGCTCTTCGCATCAGGTGGCCAAAGTATTGGAGTTTCAGCTTCAACATCAGTCCTTCCAATGAGTATTCACGGCTGATCTCCCTTAGGATGGACTGTTTGGATCTCCTTGCAGTCCAAGGGACTCTCAAGAGTCTTCTCCAACACCATGGTTCAAAAGCATCTATTCTTTGACACTCAGCTTTCTTTATAGTCCAACTCCCACATTCATACACGACTACTGGAAAAACCATAGCCTTGACTAGATGGACCTTTGTTGGCAAAGTAATGTCTCTGTTTTTTAATATGCTGTCTAGGTTGGTCATAACTTTCCTTCCAAAGAGTAAGCGTCTTTTAATTTCGTGGTTGCAATCACCATCTGCAGTGATTTTGGAGCCCCTAAAAATAAGGTCTACCACCGTTTGCACTGTTTCCCCATCTATTTGCCATGAAGTGATGGGACCAGATGCCATGATCTTAGTTTTCTGAATGTTGAGCCTTAAGCCAACTTTTTCACTCATCTCTTTCACTTTCATCACGAGGCTCTTTAGTTCTTCACTTTCTGCCATAAGGGTGGTGTCATCTGCATATCTGAGGTTATTGATATTTCTCCCACAATCTTGATTCCAGCTTTTGCTTCATCCAGCCCAGTGTTTCTCATGATGTACTCTGCATATAAGTTAAATAAGCAGGGTGACAATATACAGCCTTGATGTACTTCTTTTCCTATTTGGAACCAGTCTGTTGTTCCATCTCCAGTTCTAACTGTTGCTTCCTGAAATTAGATTAATGGTTGTCTATTGGAAGTACTTTCTCAGGTGATAGAAATGTTCTGTGTCTAGTTTAGAACAGTAATTATACAGATACCTATAACTGTTAAGACTCATTGAACACCAAAGATTTGTGCTGTGTGTATTTTATATATATATACATATATATAAAACAAATGATTGAATAGAACCATAGAAATATTCAGCAGAACCTTTTGGTCATTTCGCAACATTAGATTCATTTTAATGAAGAAAACAGGGAAATCAATTTATAGTTGAGTCATTTTTTGCTTCTAATCCTTGTGATCAAATTCTTGGCTCTTTCCATTTCATTGCTATGTGAGCTTTTGGATTTCAGTAGTTTTTCAATAAAGGCCTTGTTTATATCATGTGGATCAACACATTTTTTTATATATTGGCTTATTCTTTTCAATAAATGAACTGTATTTTAGAATGTCTAATTTTACCACTTCTCCCTCATCACTTATATCAATTAGAAATGTTTTTAGCTGCAGGTAATAGATAACTCAGCTAAAATGGCTAAAAACAGTCTTATTTATTTAATAGAAAGCCCTGAAGTAGGTGGTCTTATAGGCGGCCCAGTGTTTTAATGTACCAAGGAACCAAGTTTTTTCCACTTCTATTCTGCTGTTAGTTCAGCTGGTAAAGAATCTGCCTGCAATGCAGGAGACCCGGTTTGATTCCTGGGTCAGGAAGATTCACTGCAGAAGTGATAGGCTACCCACTCCAGTATTCTTGGGCTTCCCTAGTGGCTCAGATGGTAAAGAATCTGCCTGAAATGCGGGAGACCTGGGTTCGATCCCTAGGTTGGGAAGAATCCCTGGAGGAAGGCATGGCAACTCACTCCAGTATTCTGGCTTGGAGAATTCACAAAGAGTAGGTCACCACTGAATGACTTTCACTTTCACTTTCATTCTGCTGTTAACAGGATTATGGTTTTCTACGTGAGCTTGTTGCTTCTCCCAGAGTGGGTCTTGCTTGCTTCCAAAGGAAGACTTCTTTAGCAAAAAGAAGAGAGATAGCTTTTGAGTGAGCAGCCAATAGCAAATGTCTCAATTTTAACGCCATATTTTAAGAAAATAGAAGTCCTCCCCACCTACCATATGCAAAAAGACAATGTTATAAACAAGAATATAATTGTAGCTACTCAAATGAATACTGGTATAATTCTAATTACAGTGAGCATGATTGCTGACATGCTTCTAACCCATGAAGCCTCCCTCATAAAAATTCAGTCCAAATCACACCTCATATACTATTTGTTTTTTCCCCTCATCATTGTTTCCAAAAATTCCTTGGCTGGTCTTAAGCATTTGTCTTCTAGATAACTTGAAAATTAACTTGTCTCATTCTATTTTTTAACATCCTGTAGACATTTTGATTGGAATGGGATTGCATTTCCAAATTATTTGAAAATTGCATACAGTTTTGGGAATATGTGAAAACACTTCCTCTGTACCTTGTTGAATCTTCTGAAACAAGATCCTTAAAGGGGCTGATATTATACAGATCAACAAGTATCAAGTGGTTGTAACATTCAGAATCAATGAAAATAAGAAGAATGGAATTATAATACATATTCATTAGCAAAGGTATAGCGAACTGGGATATGACTTGGTATTAAATTTCCCACTATTCACAATGACTCCTTAATTAGGAGTTTCCAAAATAAAACAAGAGTAATAAGGTTTAGCCTTGAAGGAATATTATTTGGCACTAAAGGAACATTATTATGCTGCAAGCACTCATCTACAGAGATAAACTCTGTATTCAGATATCATCACAATAACAAAAGTGAGGTCTAACATTATCTTTAAGAGAAATGTTCCTCTTTGCACAATAGATCAGCATTCTCCTACGAGTCACAGTAACTCAGCTGCCCTCTGCAGCTATGATTTATTGTTAGAATTAAATTAGATATTGTATAAAGTACTGGATACATTGCCAGGCATGTAGTGTGGGCTTGGTAAGTGGTGACTATCACTATTAATAGACCAATATAATGGTGAATAGTATTAGCTCCACTTTCTAGTTGTGGATAATGAGGCTCAGTCTCCATAAATAGCTTTTACTAGGTGTGTTCCAGAGAATACACACCTCCTTGACTCATAATTTATGCTATTCCCACTGTACTTTGCTGTCTTCGATATGTACCAGTATCTTAAGCTAGGGAAGCCAGTTCTCAAGCTCTCTTTGTTAAAAATGATTATATCAAGTTGACAATTACCACCCCTGCCAAATATATATAGTGTGACCAGAATATTCTTGAAAAAATAAAGCAAACTACTTGTTTTGAAAGGTTCTGAAAAAGTGGAATCTATGTACATGAAAGTCCTAATAAACATCTTAAACTACATTTATTTGATTTTGAGATTGTCATAGAATCAGAGGCTATTAGACCTTGGAGATCACTTGATTCATCCCTGAGAAAATCCCTCATAGAATGATGACATCTGAGCAGGGGAGGAACTTGTCAGAGTTAACACTTGGGTGGATGTGGATTAGAATCCAGCTCACCTGATTCCCAGTCTAGTCCAGTTCTTTGAATTAATATTATGGACAGAAAATGTGAATTGTACCAATTTGGGTATGAAAACCATAAGTAAAATTAAGAACAATTATGCACTTCATTGTATTTAAAAATATTTTAAACATTGTTTTAGGTTTCAATTTTTTTTCTGTTTGCAATTTGTTTTAATACATCTTTGATATATACAGTTTGCTCTTTGCCTCCAGTTTTATTGAGATATAATTGACATACAGCACTGTTTAAGGTGTATAGCATAATGACGTGACTTCCATCATGAAATGATTCTCACAGTAAATTTAGTAAACATCCACCATCTCACATGGAAACAAAATTAAAGAAATAGAAAAAAAAATTTTCCTTATGATGAGAACTCAAGATTTACTCTCTTAAAAACTTATATATATGACACAACAGAGTTAATTATTTTAAGCATGCTGTACACTACATCCCTAGTATTTATTTATCTTATAACTGGAATTTTGTATATCTTGACTACCTTCATCCAGTTCTCCCACTCCCTAGCTCTTGTAACCAAAAAGCTGATCACATTTTCTATGAATTTTTTTGAAATATAATTGTTCTAAATGCTATATTAAGTTCTGTTATACAATATAGTCATTTGGTATTTCTATACATTTCAAAATGATCATCAGTATAAGTCTAGTTATGATATGTTACAAAGATATTACATAGTTATTGGATATATCCCTCACTTTGTACATTTCATATCGGTGACTCATTTCATTGCAACTGGAAGCTTGTGCCTCTTAATCTCCCTCACCTATTTTTTTTCTTTTTCTTTTTTCTGGTCCCTCACCTATTTCTAAACAGACAATTTAAATTGACAAATCTCTAGTGACAAAATAAAACAGATAGTAAAGTTTTATTAATAATGTAGTTTTTCAAGACTACTTAGATTGTAGTTTGTATTTTAACATACACAGATATTATAATAAGTATCACTGCAAAAAAAATAGAACAATGCAGAAGTAAACAGAACAAACCCTTCTTACATTTCCACTCTATTCCTCAGCAGTAATCACCTTGAATAGTGTGGTGGATTTCTTCCATTTTTCAGACAATTTATTTATATAGATGATATCTAACTTGGTAGATTTACATCTGAATCATTTACACTTGTTTCTTCAAAAGCAATACATCTTGGTGAACTTTCTGTGTGAGTACAAATAGATGTACTTCATTCTTTATAACTGCTGCATATACCCAGTGGCATGGATATTCCAAAATTTATTTGATTATACCCTACTGATGGTCATTTAGGTTGTTTCTAATTTTTCACAATTGTTATTCAAAAAAAACCATTGCAATTAATCATCCACAAACTTCTCTTTGTGCACTTGTGTGCCAAGTCTTTCTCAGACATGGCTCCCAGGAAAAACTTAAACGTGTTAACATACTGCTAAATTTTCCTTCAAGGTGATTTTGCCAATTTACACAACTGCCAGTAGTATATGAGAAACTCTGACTCTCCAAACTTGTGCTAATTTTTAATATTATTAATCCTCAGTTTTTACCTGATGGCAAAATAATGATGTTTCTTGCTTTTGTTCACTTGAATGCTTGTAATTATACAACGTTAGCACAATATTTATATTTCTTCTTTTTGTCTACTTTTTACTTTTGTGTTAATTGTGTTTTTCATATTATTTTGTAGGATTTCTTTACACATTCTTGATGTTAATCCATTGTAGGTTATATGTCAATACTGGAGTGGGTCTCCATGCCCTCCTCCAAGGGATCTTCCTGACCCAGGGGTTGAACTCATATCTGCATTGCAGACAGATTATTTACCCACTGAGCCACTTAGGAAGCTCCTATCTTCTTCCAAGTATTTGTATTTGGGGGGGGTATGAAACTTTCCTTCAATTTTCAGATGATAAAATTAGTCATTCTTTTCCTTTTTTATGTCTATGTTTTTCTTACTTGAAACTTTTAGAAAGACTAACTTCCACTTTTATACCTTGGATTTTTAGGTTAACCTTCTTATCCATCTTGAATTGATTCTTGGCATATGTAAACGTGGAGGACTCTGTGGCTTAGTTAATAAAGTTGTAGAATTATGTTACAAAGTAATAGGCACTCAGAAAACAAGAACTCAATTGCCAAAATAATAAAAAATTATGAAGAAAGGAAAAAACTTCCCATTTCCCCTGGTGAAAGGGGCTTTATTCATTTATTAAGGACATAAGTCTGTCCACATTTGGTATGAGGATTTATATGTTTGCACACATTTCTTCAGTCTTATTTATATTCACTATTTCTCTAACCTTATGTTAATTTGTATTTACCATACTTTGGCTTTTTTTTTAATTGTCTTTCCTGCATTTTGTTGAATTTCAACCTCTCTTTGTTTACTGTTCCCCTAGAACACATCCGATTTCAATTATTTCAATTGACATTTTACTATGTATGAAATATACATGTGATTTTCTCTATATTACTTTATATTTAGATGTGAAAATGCAATTAACCATTAACTATGGCATCTATCTCTCTATAACAAAATCTTAGCATGCTTTTACTTTTTCCACCCCATACCCCTGCTTCAACAACACACAGACACACACACACACATACACTTCCCACATTCAGTTGAGATTCTCTGGAGTTTTCAGTCTAGACTAATATTAAATTCTGTGACATAATCAGCAAATATTTAAACAGAAATAAAAGTTTGGCTACTGTGCTTGTCAAAATGAAAAATAAATCTCGGAAAGGAAGATATTGACCTCAAGTAAAGGTAGAGACAGAGTATAACTATTCAAATAAGTTTTTGTAAACTGAAATTTTCAAATGTGTTGAATGTCCACCATACTCTATTTTCACACATGAAAGAATATATGTGCATATATATACACATATGCATATGAATAAACACATGTATGCATTTATGTGAGCACACACATGTACAAGAAGGTTCACAGCAGTGTTATTCATAAAAGCCAAAAAAAGAAAATAACCTAATTAATGAATACATAAAAACTGTTGTATATCCATACAATGAAATATTACTTGGCCAAAAATAAATGAAGTACTGAAACATGTTCCAATATGGATGAACCTTGAAAACATTATGCTAAGTGAAAGAAGCCAGACAGAAAAAGGTCACATATTGTATTTCATTTCATTAAATATCTGGAATAGGAAAATTCACTGAGACAGAGAATAAATCAATGGTTTTCAGGAGATGGTGAGAGTGTGGAATTGATAAGTAAGGGTTTTATTTTGTGATAATATAAATGTTTTGCAGTTAAATACTGGTGGTAGTGGCATGGCTTTGTGAATATGTTTTTTAAAAAATCACTAAGTTGTATATTTTTAAATTGTTAAAAAGGCAAATTCTATGTTATGTGAATTTTATGTCAGAAGTCTGTTCAAAAAGTGCAAAATTAGTGTAATATATTACTATCATTGAAAAAGTACAAATATTAAAGTAAAAACTTAATAATCTCTTCATTCCATTCTCCTGCTCCTTCAACCTGAAAACTAACATTTGAAGCCTGGTATGAGTCCATTCACACTTTTTTTTTTACTTTGCCCACACAAATATAAACATATGCACATGCACACACACAAGTATTTTTAAAATTATTTTGTTTATATTAGTGCTGATGGAATCATACCATATGCATTATATCATTTATATTATACTTCATGGACACCCTTCAAGTCAATAAATATAGCTCCAGTTTATGCTCTGTGACAGCTGCATAATATTCCAAACTATGGACTGGCAAACTACAGTCCTTAGAGTTGCACAGAGTTGGACAGAACTGAAGCGACTTAGCACACATGCCATGTGCATTAGTCAGGTGCCTCCATAAAAACCAAAACAATAGGGAGTGTATGTGTGTGTGTGTAAGTGTGTGTGTATAAGGAGATTTTTAAAATAAAGAATAGGCTTACACAATTATGGAGGCTGACAAGTCCCAAGAGCTGCATTTGGCAAGCTGGAGACTCAGGAGAACCAAAAGTATAGTTTCAATCTGCATCTTAAGGCTTTAGAGCCAGGAGAGTTGATTGTCTAAGTTCTAGTCTGAACGGTGGCAGACATGAAACACAGGGTCCAAAGGCTGGAAAGAATCAATGTCCCAGCTCAAAGGCAGTCAGGTAAGAGGAGTTCCGTTTTACTCAGTCTTTTTAGACTTTCAACTGACAGGATTAGGTCCACCCACATTAGGAAGAGAAATTGCTTTAGCCAAAGTATTGAACTTAATATAAATCTTACCCAAAAACATCCTCAGACATGCCCAGAGCATTTATTCAAATATCTGTGCAGCCTGTGGCCCAGTCAATTTGACACATAAGATTAACCATCACAACATCTATAGACTACTACAGTTCATTCAACTGTTTATACATTGTGGATATTCTGGTTCTTCCTAGGTTTTTCACTACTACAAATTTACTGCATGAAATCATACACACATGTACACATACATACACATGTGCACACGTGTGTATATGTCATTATTTGTGTGCATATACATGTATATGTGCATGTCTAAAACTTTGATATTGCTAAGTCAAAGACATGCATATTTTTTAAAAATTCAATAGATATTGACAAATTTGTTTCCAAAACTGTTGTAGCAATTCAGATCTATAAGTCACTTTCCTAGATTTAAACTCCTAAATCATTGTTGTTTTGGCATTCTGATGAGTAAAATTAAATTTAATTTTGATTTAATTTGCATTTTCTAGATTGCATTTATAGTGCCTTTCACCATACTTTTCTTTTTGATTTTTGTCTTATAGTGGTCTTAAATGAATGTGCATGCTAAGTTGCTTCAGTTGTGTCTGATTGTGTGCAACCCTATGGACTGCAGCCCACCAGGCTCCTCTGTCCATGGGATTCTCCAGGCAAGAATTCTGGAGTGGGTTGCTATGCCCTCCTCCAGGGGATCTTCCCACCCCAGGGGTTGAACCCACATCTCTTACGTGTCCTGCATTGGCAGGAGGATTCTTAACCACTAGTGCCACCTGGGAATCCCAGTGATCTTAAACAGTCTTGGTGTTTTCCAATATAACTTCTAAATTCCTGCTTTCTTTAGGACAATAATTCTATCCCACTATGAAATTATGCAAATATCCTCCATTTAAAAATATTTTTATTTTTTACTTAAACTGTGAATTCATCTGACATTAATTTTATATATTGTGTGAGATAAAGATCTAGCCTTTTAATTCCAGATGGAAAATCAATTACACAAGTACCTCCAGTAAAATAGATCTTCCAAACTTTATTTAGCTGGAATAAAACCTTTATCATACATAAATCTTCACATTTATTTGGATCTACTTCTGGACTTTTTATTCTGTTTCACTGATATGTTTGTTTATTCCTGTGTCATTTCAATACTACTTTGAGTATAGTAGATTTATAGCTATCTGGTAAGATGAGTTCCTTACCCACAATTTTTATTTTTCATAATTTACTTGACTAATGTTTTGACTGTTACTCTTTTGTATATGTTATAAAATAATTTCTTATCCAGTTCACATAAAAGGAATGCTTATTAAAATTTCAATGATGGCCATCATTAATGAAGAGACTACATGCACGTTAAGTTGCTTCAGTCATGTCCTACACTTTGTGACCCCATGTATGTAGGGTCGCCAGGCTTCTCTGTTCATGGGATTCTCCAGGCAAGAATACTGGAATGGGTTGCCATGTCTTCCTCCAGAGGATCTTCCTGACCCAGTGATCCAACCTGTGTCTCATGTCTCCTGCTTTGGCAGGTGGGTTCTTTACCACCTGGGCAGCCCCAATGAAGGGATAACATATACTTTTATATAATATGAAGGAGTGTGTCTTCCTTCTCTAAGTGTTGCTTTACATTCTTTAATATAATCTTATATATAAAATTTCATTAAGTTTTAAAATATATATATAATCTTCATGTAGTATTTAGACCTTTCTAGTTAAATGTGAAAGTGTTAATTGTTCAGTTGTGTCCAACTCTTGTAACCCCATGGCTCTTGTCTGTCCATGGGATTCTCCAGGCAAGAATACTGGAGCGGGTTGTCATTCCCTCTCCAGGGCATCTTCCCTACCATAGATCAAATCCAGGTCTCCTGCATTGCAGGTAGACTCTTTACTTTCTTAGCCACAAGGGAAGTCTAGTATGAATGTATTAATAGATAATTTCCATATTAAAATGGCTATTGCAAAAACATAGATAAAATGTATTGATTGTTGAAAACTAGGTTTTTACCCAACAATTTAAAATTAAATTTAGCAGTTTTAAATTTCCTTGACAATTTTGGACATAGAGATTTACCAGTTCTCTCTCTATAGATATAGATATAATTATAGATATAGATATATAACAACTAAATCTCTATATAACTGTATCTCCTTATAGTTGTTGTATAAATAATTTCACTTTTTAAAACATAGATTTTTTTTAACTGTTCTACTATTTTGCCATAGGAATATATTACTTTTTAAATAAGAACTAAAAACCATTTCACACACAGAAAGCTAGTTTTAAAGTTGATTTTTGCTAAAAAATAAAAAGCAATTGCTTTTTCAGACAAAAATAACTGTAAAGATTAATATGAGAGTTGAACTTCAAAATAAATAGAATCTCTAGCACTAGCAAGAACTATCACTATTGATTGGAGTTACTGAATATGCTTACATTATTTAGAGTCAGTTTTCCAGATTTTTAGAAATGGTGTCTTTGGTCTCATAAAAAGGAAAAGATAAAAAGGGAAAGAACAAAGAGAAACAGAAATAATGCAGGCAACTACTTAAAGCAATCTAGGCATATGAAGTAGATGTGATTGTCATATCTACAGGAGACCATTCTAAGTTTGTATTGTCATTCATTGCTTACTTCCTCATGATTAATGCCATGCATCTGTAAGACAGTAGACTTGGGGTTAGAAGTGCAATTTGTTTCTATCCAATACAACAGAGTCAGCAGGTTCACTTGAGGAGTGAAAACTAAATGAAGACTTACTTCATTTCTGCATAAATGGCTGACCAGTTGAGATAAACAAACCATTTCCCATTCTCCCATTATTTAAAATCATTGGTCAGGATCACAATCATGATCATGTTTCCAGTAGTTAAGAAGAATCATCACACTGTAATTAAAGAAAGATCAGTTTGCATATAAGAATACTGTGGAGGAAACTCCTTTGTATTTAATGGATTTACTTTAAATAGAGTCTTGATAATTCTGGGTAAACCAGACATATAAGACCAAAACGTGCCAAGAATGAAAAGAAAAACTCTATCTCGCATATGAGCAGATATTGGTTACTCTTTTTATGAACTGGAAAACATCTGAGATGATAATTCTTAATAGTAATATACTTTCACTATTTCCTTACCCTGTCCCTCTATAATAGAATGTGTGTGTGTATGTGTGTGTGTGTGTGTGCGCGCTCAGTCATGTCCAACTCTTTGCGACCCCATAGACTGTAGCCCTCCAGGCTTCTCTGTCCATGGGATTTCCCAGGGAAAAATACTGGAGTGGGCTGCCACTTCCCACACCAAGGGATCTTCCTGACCCAGGGATCAAACCCACATCTCTTTAGTCTCCAGCACTGACAGGCAGATTCTTTACCACTGCACCACCTAGGAAGCCCATCCCTCTAGAATAGACAGTCACAAACAGATTTTTTTAAATATGTTTATTTATTTGGGCTGTGCTGGATCTTTGTTGCTGCTTGTGGGCTTTCTCTAGTTGCAGTGAGCAGGGGCCACTTTCTAGTTGCTGAGCATGGGCTTCTCATTGCAGTGGCTTCTCTTGTTGCAGAGCATGGGCTCTGTGGCACAGGCTCAGTAGCTGTGACCCATGGGCTTAGTTGCCCCAAAGCATGTGGGATCGTCCTATACCAGGGATCAAACCAGTGTCCATTGCATTGCAAGGCATATTCTTAACCACTGGACCACCAGGAAGGCCCACAAACAGGATTTTTTTAAATGCCTTTTACAACAGTGAGTTTCTACTGATAGTTTAAATATTACATAACTCAAGTGGTAGATTTATAGCAGTCTTATTTTATTCTGTGTCATGAATGATTATGATAAGTCCCTCAAGAAAACATTTACACACTCATAACCAGAAATATTAATTAATCATTTGAATCCACAAGGCAAATAATATCATAACCACTGATAGCAGCAGACAACAGATATGCCACAGGCTGGTTAGGGCACAGCCATTACTTTGCTGACAAAGGTCCATCTAGTCAAAACTATGGTTTCTCCAGTAGTCATGTATGGATGTGAGAGTTGGACTATAAAGAAAGCTGATGGCCAAAGAATTGATGCTTTTGAACTTTGATGTTGGAGAAGACTCTTGAGAGTTCCTTGGACTGCAAGGAGATCCAACCAGTCCATCCTAAAGGAGATCAGTCCTGGGTGTCCATTGGAAGGACTGATGCTGGAGCTGAAACTCCAATACTTTGGCCACCTGATGTGAAGAACTGACTCATTGGAAAAGACTCTGATGCTGGGATAGATTGAAGGCCGGAGGAGAAGGGGATGACAGAGAATGAAACGGATGGCATCACCAACTCAATGGACATGAGTTTGAGTAAGCTCAGGGAGTTGGTGATGGACAGAGAAGCCTGGTGTGCTGCAGTCTATGGGTTTGTGAAGAGTCGGACATGACTGAGTGACTGAATTGAATTGATTTAAGAAGAAATCATTCAGGATTTCATGGAGTGGCACCATCTTGATGGAATACCAAAGTATGGAGTCTGTTCCTCATATCTGTAGATCTACCAAATTAATTTGTCAGTCTACTCTGTGCTGATCAGGATCTCAGAGACAGACTACATACAACCAAACTTAGAAGAGACTGGTGTACAAATTACATCCAAATAAATCCATTGCTAAAGAAATGCCCATGAACTAGAATGATCACATTATTTATTGTCCACACTGCAACACTTTTAAGATTAAAAAAAAGGGGGGGAGGAGGGAACTGTCAACAATTAAGCTGGGACAAGAGGTACAAACTGATCATTTAGGACAAAGCAGGACATATGGTCATTTTACCTATAATGCAAACACTCATCTCCACAGTCCAGTGCATCTCCTACCTTGTATCAAGGTCTCTGGGAAATCAAAATAGTAATTTATAAGATGTGTGGTCAGCAGGTACTTAGAATCAAAGGAGATGGATAGTTCTGGCCATGGATAAATCTCTTGTAGTCGGACAAGCGAGCATAGTGCAACAAACTCTATTTATTTGTTGATGTAGTAGAAGTATGGTCCTCAGGTCCAGTGTGTCTCCCTCTTTGGACATAGTTTCTTACTCCTCTTTTCTAGGTCCGTCTTCCTCCATCTATTCATATTGAATACAATGCAATTGGCTATAATTCAACTTTCTAGGTGACAAAGAACATCCAGTCTTATCTCCCTGAAGAGATATTCTCGTCACCTGGACCTCAACATTTTCCAAGTCGCAGAAAATCCACATCACCTTATCTTAGTTTACAGCTACAGGTGTTTGATCTCATTTATTAAATATTAGAAATAAACTACTTCTAGAATGAAACCAGAAAGAAGCAAATTCTTAAGCCTCCTGACTTTATATACTGATAACAATATTTCTCTGCACTGATTTATCCAAAATTATATTAAAGTCATGTGCAATTTATAGTTGAAATAAAACATATTATTAAAAGAGATCAAAAAGTTTGTTGTAGCAATCCAGGATAATTACCACCAAACGGATTACAAGCTAGGTTAGTGGCAAGGAAATAAGACGTATGACAACTGGTTAGAAAACTGAACATATAATTGGAGGAAGCAAAGTTTTGGCTTTTGTACTATGCATACGATATTAACAAGATTAATCAGAACTTAGTTTAGATACCAACAGTGAGAAACCTGCAAGTATGTGCTTTGAAGCACATCAACAAAATAGTGGGGGCCAAATGAAATGCTATTTAGAAAAATATCACTTGTATGACATTCTGGGAGACCATTATAATAATAAAAGAGCAAATCTGATCCAAGAAACATTGAGAATATTAATAATGCAATGAAATGTGGTGGTTAGTAGGACATTTTGCAAGTGTATTCAGAGAAAGAAAAATGGAAATTATTATGTTGGTCAGAGACACTAAAGTGTGCAGAGAAACTAGACTGACTGATTTCAGTAGTCAGCGAGTTTGGACATGTACTGACTATACTTTATCCAAGTAAATCGTTCTTTGAAGCCAGTTTTGGAAGCTAATGCTTCTATTTCACTGGATCACGAGCCTTAAATGAATACCAGTGAGTGTTGGTAATCTTCGAGACTAAAAGGACAATTAAGTGGGATTGCTTAAGGGCAACAAAAAAAACTTCAGGGGCAGGAAGGCAAAAATTTAAATGATAAAATTAAACATACCTGATAAGGAATGGGGAATTAAATTGACAAAGAAGGCTTTGGAAGAATCCAAATATTTACACTCCTACTCTACCACACCAACACTGAGAAATGAGAAAATAAAAGCCCTTATCCATGCTTGCCTTACTTCCTCTCCTTTTGTCTCCCTTCTTTCTTATTTTATATTTGAGTATAATCAATTAACAATGTCATGATAGTTGCAGGTGCACAGCAGAGCAACTCAGCCATACATTACATATACATGTCTCCCTTCTTTGTTTTATAATCTTTCCATTCAGAAGAGGTGGGCTCAGTGCCTTTCCTTTTTCCTGTTCTGGAACAATCAAACCCATATCTTGGCCTTCACACAGCAGAAGAAATATTTTCACTACCTCATGGAAGAAAATACAATGATTTCAGCCTGTTCTAAGCAAAATAGAATGGAGTTATGATACAGTAATAAGCAACCCCCAAGTTTCAGTAGATTAACACATGAAGTTTATTTCTTGAACACACAAAGCCTATTGTGAGTCAGGTGACCCTCCACTGCAACTGTCTTCCATGAGATTACACAGCAATTCATGCTGCTTCGGTGTTGCAGCTCAGCCATTTTAATTCACCACTCAAAGCTCACCATTGAAAGGAAAAGTTGAACTGGTATTTTGCTGTTAGTCCAGAAGTGACACTCATTACTTCTGTGCATGGTCCGTTAGCCAATAGCAGGTGCATGGCCTCACCAACTTCAAGGAGTTCAGTAGAGTATCGGTGAACACTAGAAATATCTACCAAGAACTTTCCATTCTTGATCTTTGATATGTTAAAAGAATTTATTCAATTTTTCCCTCTCCCCAAAGCATGATTTTCAAGGATATTGTTCTCCTAGGAATGCAAATAAAAATTTAATTTGACTCTTGATGCTGAGATATGGGAATTCTCATGGTGGGTATATCTACCCTTCCCTTGAAACACTGGAACTCCACTGCTCCAATAGACAAGAGCCTAGTTGAAGAACGTGCAGACACATGGCATGGTTTCAAAAATATGCTCCCATTTCATGGTGGTATTAAAATATAATATCTGGCCTTTATAATATGTAGGAAATAATGCTCATTTTATGTGCAGAAGAAAGGGCAAAATCGGCTGAGTTTAGTAAAATAAAATCTCGTCATCATTAAAAGGGATTTAACTTCCTCATTGAAAAGTAAGGGAAACCCTTACATACAGATAATATGTAAGCAAACAAAATCCTCTTTCATCTCCTGTTGCAAAAATCCATTCAGTGAGTAACCATGAATTAGAAATCAAAACAAACAGCTGGGATCTAAGTATAGGCTTCTGAATATGGAGTTTTTTGGTTGACTGTATCTAAATATGTGATACTCTTAGAGGAAGTCAACATGGTTACCTCCTTCTGTTAAATGCATTATTTAGAAAGAATGAGGCAGTAAACTTCTAAAATATATGCTGGAAGGCTTAATACAAGGAGTGCCATTTAACCCATTTGATGAAGTTTCAGGGAAGCGCTTTGAGTGCTGTTAACATGAAAAGCAGTTTGTATACAATGAACCTCAGTAAGAAGCAATGCTCACAGATTTACCTATAAAATGGTACACCTCTCCCTCTCAAATATTTATCCTGTCAAATTTAATTGGACCAAAGCAGATAAAACTGTTGGAGCATGAAAGCCAGTAATTGTAATTCATAAAGAGGATTACGCACATGCAATATTTCTAGAGAAACAACCTGTCTGTAAAGAAGCACAATTACAACCAAGTGTCCTACAAATATGACTCTTTAATGGTCTACTTACCTATAGGAATAATGCAAGAGTCAGTGCCCCTGGAGGGATGTCAGGGGTCAAATCTCAGCTCTAAGCTCACACAGCTAGTGTCAGGTTTAGTTTCTAAAGCTACATCTGCATGCCAGGCAGCTAAATCAGTCACAGTCATCTATGTCCTGGTAAAGCTGAAACAAGACTTACTACTAGGTCTTCCTTGCTGATAAGTTTCCCAGAAGTACCTGCTAGAACAACTGTTGACCTTGTCCTCCCACTGTGTGTAATTGACACAAGCCTAAAATCCAAGCTATAAGGAAAGTTCTGTGTGTGTATACATACATACATACATATATATATATATATATATATATGCTTGAGTGCTAAGTCGCTTCAGTCATGTCCGACTCTCTGAGACACTTTAGACTGTGACCCGCCAGGCTCCTCTGTCCATGGGATTCTCCAGGCAAGAATACTAGAGTGGATTGTCACACCCTCCTCCAGGCGATCCTCTGACCCAGGGATCAAACTCGAATCTCTTCATCTCCTGCATTGGCAGGTGGGTTCTTTTCCACTAGCACCACCTGGGAAGCATATATACTGGGCTTCCCAGGAGGCACTAGTGGTGAAGCCCAGGTGTGTATGTATATATATAAGCATATATACTGGACTTCCCAGGAGGCATTAGTAGTGAAGCCCAGGTGTGTGTGTGTGTGTGTGTGTGTGTGTGTGTGTGTGTGTGTACACATATATACTTCATGGGAAATAGAAGGGGGAACAGTGGAAACAGTGGCTGACTTTATTTTTGGGGGCTCCAAAATCACTGCAGACGGTGACTGCAACCACGAAATTAAAAGATGCTTACTCCTTGGAAGGAAAGTTATGCCCAACCTAGACAGCATATTAAAAAGCAGAGACATTGCCAACAAAGGTCCATCTAGTCAAGGCTATGGTTTTTCCAGTGGTCATGTTTGGATGTGAGGATTGGACTATGAAGAAAGCCGAGTGCCAAAAAATTGATGCTTTTGAACTGTAGTGTTGGAGAAGGCTCTTGAGAGTCCTTTGGACTGCAAGGAGATCCAACCAGTCCATCCTAAAGGAGATCAGTCCTGGGTGTTCATTGGAAGAACTGATGCTGAAGCTGAAACTCCAATACTTGGGCCACCTCATGTGAAGAGCTGACTCATTGGAAAAGACCCTGATGCTGGGAGGGATTGGGCAGGAGGAGAAGGGGACGACAGAAGATAAGATGGCTGGATGGCATCACTGACTCAATGGACATGAGTTTGAGTAAACTCCGGGAGCTGGTGATGGACAGGGAGGCCTGGCATGCTGCGATTCATGGGGCCACAAAGAGTCAGACATGACTGAGCGACTGAACTGAACTGAACTGAACTGATGCTTCCCATGTATGTATATACACACATACATATATGTATATAGTTTGTTTTTTCATCTCCTTGCTTTTTATGGTCTTGACACTAATTCAGATCTTCCCCCAGGCTGTGTATCTCTTTTCTCAATACCTTGTTCAGTCACTCAGTCATGTCCAACTCTCTGTAACCCCGTGGACTACAGCACACCAGGCTTCCCTGTCCTTCACTATCTCCCTGAGTTTGCTCAAACACATGTCCATTGAATTGGTGATGCCGTCCAACAATCTCATCCTCTGTCACCCCCTTCTCCACTTGTCCTCAATATTTTCCAGCATCAGGGTCTTTTCCAAAGAATCGTCTCTTTGCAACAGGTGGCCAAAGTATTAGACCTTACATCAGCATCCGTCCTTCCAGTGAATATTCCTTTAGGATTGATTGGTTTCATCTCCTTGCAGTCCAAGAGACTCTCAAGAGTCTCCTCCAGCACCACAATTTGACAGCATCAATTCTTCAGCACTCAGATTTCTTTATAGCCCAGCTCTCACATCTGCACGTGACTACTGAAAAAACCGTAACATTGACTATATGGATCTTTCTCAGCAAAGTGATGTCTCTGCTTTTTAATACACTGTCTAGATTTGCCATACTTTCCTTCCAAGGAGCAAGCGACTTTTAATTTCATGGCTGCAGTCATGGTCTGCAGTGATTTTGGAGCCCAAAAAAAGAAAATCTATCACTGCTTCCACTTTTCCCCCTTCTGTTTGCATGAAGTGATGGGACCAGATGCCATGATCTTAGTTTTTTGAATGTTGCATTTTCAGCCAGTTTTTTTTCTCTCTCCTCTTTCACCCTTATCAAGAGGCTCTTTAGTTCCTCTTTACTTTCTGCCATTAGAGTGGTATCATCTGCATATTTGAAGCTGTTGATATTTCAGCTTGTGATTCATCCAGCCCAGCATTTCACACTATGTACTCTGCATATAAGTTAAATAAGCAGGGTGACAGTATACAGCCTTGACATACTCCTTTCCCAATTTTGAACCAATCCATTGTTCTGTGTCTGTTTGTAACTGTTGCTTCTTGACCTGCATACAGGTTTCACAGCAGACAAGTAAGATGGTCTGGAACTCCCTTCTCTTTAAGAATTTTCTACAGTTTGCTGTGATCCACAGTCAAAGACTTTAGCATAGTATATGAAGTAGAAGTAGATTTTTTTTTTAAATTCTCTTGCTTTTTTGATGATCCAACAGATGTTGGTAATTTGATCTCTGGTTCCTCTACCTTTTCTAAACTCAGCTTATACATCTGGAAATTCTCAGTTTATGTACTGCTGAAGCCTAGCTTGAAGAATTTTGAGCATAACCTTGCTAGCATGTGTTTAGTCATTTAGTCATGTCTGACTCTGTGACCTCATGGACTATAGTCCATTAGGCTCCTTTGTTTATACGATTTCCCAGGCAAGAATACTGGAGTGTATTGCCATTTCCTTCTCCAGGGAATCTTTGCAACCCAGGGATCAAATATGCATCTCCTGCATTGGCAGGTGGATTCTTTATTGCTGAGCCACCAGGGAAGCCCTGCTAGTATGTGAAACAAGTGCCACTGTATGGTAGTTTTAACATTCTTTGTCATTGTCCTTCTTTGGGATTGGAATGAAAACTGACATTTTCCAGTCCTGTGGCCATTGCTGAGTTCTCCAAATTTGCGGACGTTGAGTGCAGAACTTTAACAACATTTTATAGGATTTTAAATAACTCAGCTGGAATCCCATTACCTCTACATGCTTTGTTTGCAGCAATGCTTTCTAAGACCCACTTGACTTCATACTCCAGGATGTCTGCCAAGGTGAGTGGTCAAACCATCGTAGTTACCTGAGTCATTAAGACCTTTTTGTACAGTTCTTCTGTGTATTCTTGCCACCTCTTCTTAATATCTTCTGCTTCTGTTAGGTCCTTACCATTTCTGTCCTTTATTATGCCCATCCTTGCATGAAATGTTCCCTTGATATCTCCAGTTTTTTTTGAAGATATCTCTAGTCCTTTCCATTCTATTGTTTTCCTCTATTTCTTTGCAATGTTCATTTAAGAATGCCTTTTTATCTCCGCTTCCTTCACTGGAACTCTGTGTTCAATTGGGTATATCTCTCCCTTTCTCCCTTGCCTTTCACATCTCTTCTTTTCTCAGCTATTTGTAAAGCCTCCTCAGACAACTACTTTGCTTTCTTGCATTTCCTTTTCTTTGGAATGGTTTTGATCACTGCCTCTTGTACAATGTTACAAACTTCCATCCATAGTTCTTCAGGCACTCTGTCTACCAGATCTAAACCCTTGAATCTATTGGTCACCTCCACTGTATAACCATAAGGGATTTGATTTAAGTAATACCTGAATGTCAACAAAGGTCCGTCTAGTCAAGGCTATGGTTTTTCCAGTGGTCATGTATGGATGTGAGAATTGGACTATAAAGAGGGCTGAGCACAGAAGAATTGATGCTTTTGAACTGTGGTGTTGGCGAAGACTCTTGAGAGTGCCTTGGACTGCAAGGATATCCAATAAGTCCATCCTAAAGGAGATCAGTCCTGGATGTTCATTGGAACAACTGATGTTAAAGCTGAAACTCCAGTATTTTGGCCACCTGATGTGAAGAGCTGACTCATTTGAAAAGACCCTGATGTTGGGAAAGACTGAGGACAGGAGAAGGGTACAACAGAGGATGAGATGGTTAGATGGCATCACTGACTCAATGGACATGAGTTTGGGTAAACTCTGGGAGTTGGTGATGGACAGGGAGGCCTGGTGTGCTGCAGTTCATGGGGTCACAAAGAGTCGGACATGACTGAGTGACTGAACTGAACTGAACTGGACTGAACGGCATAATGGTTTTTTCTACTTTTTCAACTGAGGCCTGGATTTTTCAATAAGGAGATCATGATCTGAGCCACAGTCAGCTCCAGGTCTTGTTTTTACTGACTGTATATAGCTTCTCCATCTTTAGCTGCAAAGAACATAATCAATCTGATTTTGGTATTGACCATCTCATGATGTCCATGTGTAGAGTTGCCACTTGGATTGTTGGAAAAGCGTTTTTGCTATGACCTGTGTGTTCTCTTGACAAAACTGTTAACTTTTGCCCTGTTTCATTTTGTACTCCAAGGTCAAATTTGCCTGTTATTCCAGGTATCTCTTGACTTACAAATTTTGCCTTCCAATAACCTATGATATAAAATACATTTTTGGTGTTCTAGAAGGTGTTGTAGGTCTTCCTAGAATCAACTTCAGCTTCTTTGGCATCAGTAGTTGGGGCACAGAGTTGGATTACTGTGATGTTGAATGATTTGCCTTTGAAATGAACCAAGATCATTCTGTCATTTTTGAGACTGCATCCAAGTACTGCATTTCAGACACTTCTGTGTAATATGAGTGCTACTCCAGTTCCTCTAAGGTAGTACTGCCCATAGTAGTAAATATAATGGTCATCTGAATTAAATTCACACATTCCTGTTCATTTTATTTCATCGATTCCTAAGATATTGATCTTCACTCTTGCCATCTTTTACATGACCACGTCCAATTTACCTTGATCCATGAACCTAATATTCAGGTTCCTATGTAATATGATTCTTTACAGCATTCAGACTTTACTTTCACCACCAGACACATTCACAACTGAGCATCATTTCTGAAACTTTAGCCCAGCCACTTTATTCTTTCTGCAGTTATTAGTCATTGACCTCTGCTTTTCCCCAGTAGCATATTGGATACCTTCTGACCTGAGGGGCTTTTCTTCTAGTGTCATATCTTTTTGTCTTTCCACACTGTTTATGGGGTTCTCCAGGCAAAAATACTGGAGTGCGTTGCCATTTCCTTTTCCAATATATGTACATATATATATATATATATATATATATATATATATATATATATATATATGATTAATACATTCATTAATTTCATCAGGAAAATTTTAATTGGGCATCTACTCTGTACCAGGTACTTTTCTTGGGATGTAATGGAATCAAGACTAAAGACCAGACCAGTACAGGCCACAAAAACCAACAATGCAACAAGCAAATACAGTGAGCAAATGAGACCAAATCAGTTATTGTCCAATACCAGGTAATTGTTTACCTGGCAGACTTCTGTGGAATGGTTAGAATAGAAATGCTGTAAAAAAAAAAAAAAAAAAAACAATATCAATTTTGCCATTCAGATCAATGAACAGTGGGGATATTAGTATGTGACTGCCATGAAGCCATCTTGGGAGCATTTATTCATACAGAGAAACTAATGCTATCACTGAAACACCAGGTCAGGAAATTTCTTCACAAATGTACAATGAGGCTTTAAGTAAATAAGCCATGAAAACACCACATTTAAGGATAATAGAAAATGCCACAAAGTTGAAATGCTTCAGGAGATTTTGTGGATTTAGGAGGATGCTTTAGGAGAATTTACAATAGTGGTGAACACTGATGCATTCACCTCACATCTGTAGGGACTTCATTCTTCAGGACAGAAAAATATGCTTCGCACGAATTGTGACTCTATTATTCCACCATTAACTCCAGAATTTATACGACTGCAGGATCATTGCCCAGATCCAACACAGAGTTGGCATCCTGCCAAACCAGCAAGTCATTCTCAGGCCACTGAGGGGACCTTAACTCTGAAAGCCTGGAAATTATACTTATTTAGTTTCCTTTTGTCATCAGTGGACAATAGATGGAAAAGGATAACATTTATACCTGTCAGGGACAACCCACCAGGCAGCAGACTTCCTTGGAGTCAGCACTCAGAGAAGCAATCCTTATGAGAGAGGCGATAAACTATAATTTGGTTGGAAAAAGGATATGCATTTATGTCATGATCAGACTGTATACTTTGCGGGTTCATTTATTAATTTAGTTCCCAAGTACCCGGTTTCATTTCCCCCACATCATCATCTTGAAGTGACCTTCGTTGAGCTCTGTGTGGACTGAGTTTCTCATCACTTCTTTTCTACAACATCTTTCCCTCAGTGGATGCTTCTTTTCCAACAGGGGAATTGAAGTTTTCTACTCAGAGATATTGGCTAGAAAGGGATCTTGTGTCTCTACTGCAGTCTAAAAATCAGGACAAACGACAGAAGTAATAAGTCAAATATCTAGCTGCCCTAGGACACCTGAAAAAGATGGACCCCAAATGTGACCACTATATGGGAACTGTGAAATGACTGCTATTTTCCAATATCATTTTTGTTCATTTTCTGAGGATTTCAATCTCCCAAATTCAATTAATCTTGTTTACCAGATTAAAGATGTCTCTTATGAACTCTTAAACTTTTTCTTCCTTCTTATCTTCCCCAGATTTAGGGCACCTGGAGGGCAAGCTGAGCTAGCAGGACCTTCATAAATATGATGACCACTGGGAACCACTGGAGCTTTACCAAATTATCATGTCTTGATGACACAGTTGGAGGAGTAGGGCTTTAACTGACTTGTAGTCACCGTCATGAAGGTCTGGTTTTTACAGGCAGTTATAAGTATGCTTAGGAAGTGAGGAAATGTGACTGGTCTGTAGCAAATGAAGCATGTTGATTCTAAAATATCAGAATTCAATTAATGCTTTGGGGTGGGAATAAGAAAAGGAAAAACAAACAACGTATTTCCTGTCACCACTCTAAGACTTATTAAAAGATGGGCATGTCTACCTATCCCTTTGCCTCTCCTGAAATAATTTCTACAAACTCCTTCCCTCCCTGTGCTTCCCAGTTACCTTTGAAATATGTTTGCCATACTTAGTAAAAGATATTTATTTTTCAAGTTTTTGTTCCAATGCATAAAAATCCTTGTTTGAAATAGTCTGTTAATTCTTAAGATTGTGATGCTAGTCAGATTAACTTCCCAACATGTCTTTATGATTTTTCAAGGGCTGAGATAATGCTAGCATAGCCAACAAATTTCACAGTAAGGACAGCATCTTTAGCTGAGGTCAAAGGATAAATTTTATACTTCTTGATTAATATTTAGCTGATAAAGGCAGTACAGATCCTACTCTTTTTTTTTTTTCAGGGAATAGAAGACTTCATGCTTCTTGTGTGTATTTTTAAGTAATGTAATCTTCCTGATGCTTTCTTTTTTCCTTAGTAACTATTTCCTAGCTCAGTTTGGGAATTTTGGACCTAAATGATGATTTTTTAGAAAATCATATAGTGAACTTTTCGGGTAAAAACAGAGAAAAGCTAAGGATTTAGTTGTTAATTGTACCCAGAAACACAAAAGGCAGGTATGCTTGTGGTCCAGATCTAGTAATGAAGAAGGAGCGCTGATTTCTTAATATGGATGTTGCGGTTGCTCCTGTGCATGTTTTGGTCACATTTGGCCTCTAAGAAAGGAAGTGCGGGATGGAGGATAGAATTTAAATTGTTATGTCCACTCCTGATGCCCGTCCCTTCATTTTCTATGGCTGGGGCCAGCAACTCTGTGCCATCTTTGGGATCTCCCTCAGGGGCTTCCCTGGTGGCTCATATGGTAAAGAACCTACCTGCAATGCAAGAGAATTGGGTTCGATCCCTGGGTCAGGAAGATCTCCTGGAGAAGGGAATGGCTACCCACTCCAGTATTCTTGTCTGGAGAATTCCATCAACAGAGGAGTCTGGTGGGCTACAGTCCACAGGGTTTCAGAGTCTGACATGACTGAGCAACTAACATTTTCACTTCACTTCAGCCTGAGCACTTCCTGCTTCTTCCCTTCCCCCCATCACTATGTCCCACAGCAACTGATTTTCCTACTGGGACATTTTTCACTGATGCAATGGATGTACTTTGGGAGCCTTTGATGGAAGGACTTGAAAGAGTCATTAACTTCATTTTGCTTCATTTGTTTTCCAAGTCAAAGAATCCCAAAGAGAACTGTTGTGAAAATAAGAGCATCTTAACTGACTGCCTTGAAGCTATGCATTTCAGACATCATGGACAGAAGCTGAGTTCTTCCTGGAGGATGGACAGATATAAAAATATTGTCTATGGTTGGAGTTCCCTCGGCCTGTACCCAGGTTTACCCTTCACTCTCATCCAGTCTCTGTCTTTGAACATCAACTCTCCCTTTGCAGTTTAGAACCCTACTTTGCCCTGGGAATTGAAGATTGCAAACCTCTCTTGAGAGTATCACAAAGTGATCTTATCTGCTGGAAATTTACTTTTTTCTTAGAAATTTTTAGCTTGAGTAGGAGTTAAAATAGTTCACCTGAATAAGTAGTATTTTGTTGTTCAGTCACTCGGTCATATCTGACTCTTTGTGACCCCATGGACTGCAGCACGCCAGGCTTGCCTGTCCTTCACCATCTCCCGGAGCTTGCTCAAACTCATGTCCATTGAGTCAGTGATGCCATCCAACCATCTCATCCCCTGTCATCCTTTTCTCCTCCTGCTTTTTATCTTTCCCAGCATCAGGATCTTTTCCAATGAGTCAGCCTTTCATATCAGTAGTATTTTACCCTTTGCATAATTATCTCATATCTTTTTCATTGAGTTTAAACACTGGTTATTCCATTTACTAGCTGGTGACTTCCAGAAGCTTCCTAGGGGCTTCTCAGGTGGTGCTAGTGGTAAAGAACTGCCAATTCAGGAGACACAAGAGACGTGGATTCAATCCCTGGGTCAGGAAGATCCCCTGGAGGAAGGCATGGAAACTCACTCCATTATTCTTGCCTGGAGAATCCCATGAACAGAGGAGCCTGGTGGGCTACAGTCCATGGGGTCTCAAAGACACGACTGAAGTGACTTAGTACACACTACCTCCAGCAAGTTACTTAACTTACTTTGCTTATTTATGTCATGAGGATAACAAGATTAAATGAGTTGATAATTTTTAAATATTTAAAATGGTGGCAGACATATAGTAAACTCTCAAATATGTGTTATTATTATTACTAATAGTAGTATTATAATTTCTAAGTTTTAAGATAAAAATTGGATTTCATATACCGTGTTCATGGATTGGAAGAATCAATATTGTCAAAATGGCTATACTACCCAAAGCAATCTATAGATTCAATGCAATCCCTATCAAGCTACCAATGGTATTTTTCACAGAACTAGGACAAATAATTTCACAATTTGTATGGAAATACAAAAAACCTCATATAGCCAAAGTAATCTTGAGAAAGAAGAATGGAACTGAAGGAATCAACCTGCCTGACTTCAGGCTATACTACAAAGCCACAGTCATCAAGACAGTATGGTACTGGCACAAAGACAGAAATATAGATCAATGGAACAGAATAGAAAGCCCAGAGATAAATCCACATACCTATGGACACCTTATCTTTGACAAAGGAGGCAAGGATATACAATGGAGAAAAGACAATCTCTTTAACAAATGGTGCTGGGAAAACTGGTCAACCACTTGTAAAAGAATGAAACTAGAACACTTTCTAACACCATACACAAAAATAAACTCAAAATGGATTAAAGATCTAAATGTAAGACTAGAAACTATAAAACTCCTAGAGGAGAGTGTAGGCAAAACACTCTCCGACATGAATCACAGCAGGATCCTCTATGACCCACCTCCCAGAATATTGGAAATAAAAGCAAAAATAAACAAATGGGATCTAATGAAACTTAAAAGCTTTTGCACAACAAAGGAAACTATAAGCAAGGTGAAAAGACAGCCTTCAGAATGGGAGAAAATAATAGCAAACGAAGCAACAAAGGATTAATCTCAAAAATATACAAGCAGCTCCTGCAGCTCAATTCCAGAAAAATAAATGACCCAATCAAAAAATGGGCCAAAGAACTAAACAGACATTTCTCCAAAGAAGACATACAGATGGCTAACAAACACATGAAAAGATGCTCAACATCACTCATTATCAGAGAAATGCAAATCAAAACCACAATGAGGTACCATTACACGCCAGTCAGGATGGCTGCTATCCAAAGTCTACAAGCAATAAATGCTGGAGAGGGTGTGGAGAAAAGGGAACCCTCTTACACTGTTGGTGGGAATGCAAACTAGTACAGCCGCTATGGAAAACAGTGTGGAGATTTCTTAAAAACTGGAAATAGAACTGCCATATGACCCAGCAATCCCACTTCTGGGCAAACACACTGAGGAAACCAGATCTGAAAGAGACACATGCACCCCAATGTTCATCACAGCACTGTTTATAATAGCCAGGACATGGAAGCAACCTAGATGCCCATCAGCAGATGAATGGATAAGGAAGCTGTGGTATATATACACCATGGAATATTACTCAGCCATTAAAAAGGATTCATTTGAATCAGTTCTAATGAGATGGATGAAACTGGAGCCCATTATACAGAGTGAAGTAAGCCAGAAAGATAAAGAACATTACAGCATACTGACACATATATATGGAATTTAGAAAGATGGTAATGATAACCCTATATGCACAGATGTACAGAACAGACTTTTGGACTCTGTGGGAGAAGGCGAGGGTGGGATGTTTCGAGAGAACAGCATCGAAACATGTATATTATCTATGGTGAAACAGATCACCAGCCCAGGTTGGATGCATGAGACACGTGCTCAGGGCTGGTGCACTGGGAAGACCCAGAGGGATCGGGATGGGGAATACATGTAAATCCGTGGCTGATTCATGTCAATGTATGACAAAAACCACTACAATATTGTAAAGTAATTAGCCTCCAACTAATAAAAATAAATGAAAAAAGAAAAAAAAATACACTCTACAAAAACAGAGATGAAAGCCCAAGGTCAGACCTAGTGGAGCAGAGGGCTCAGAGGAGTCTGAATAAAGTTTGGTCAAGTGGAAAAAAAAAAATTTGATTTTCAGTATACTAGGTTTTTTGCTGTTAACATAAACTAGGAACATAGGTTGCCTACCTATGTAAAAAATAAAATATGCACTAACATTTTAATTTGTGTTCTATGTTTTTTATAAAGGTAAGAAGATGCAAGAGGAGTTTTCTAGAGCTAAGTCTTAAGGAATAGGGTATGTGAAACTTCTGTTTATAAGAAAAGAATGATGATAGATTAGTTAGAAAAAATCACATCTAAAAAGATTTAGTGTAATTACCAAATACTTAGGACTGCAAGAAATAAGGAAAAGTGTTGTATAGGTTATCATGAAGAAGGGTGTGTGTGTGTGTGTGTGTGTGTTAGGTAAATATTAGCTAAGCACGGGCAGGGCAATAACTATTTTGACACTTTCATACGTGATCTTTTTCCACAACCTGATGAGATCCCTGGTTATAGATAAAGAATCTAAGGCCTAAATAGTCTAAGTATCTAAATCCAAACCTTCTGAATCTAGTATTCATTACTTTAGTCTAAGGTTCAGTGCTCTTTTGACTCTACAGTAATTGTACACACACTAGGCAGAGGGGATAAGACAGAACAAGATAGACATGGTCCCCACCCTCTTGCAGTCTCCAATTTAACAAAGAATAAAAATGTTGAAAAAGTAATCAGAAGCCTTAAAAAATTAATAGAACTTCTAGGTCGTTGAAGGCAATGGCAGACACAAAGCAACCAGTCTTCCACTATATCTTCACAAAACAATTCCAAATAACAAAATGAGAAATGTACACTTACACAAAAACCAAGCCATCAGCTTAGCCTGAAGATATAATATTCCAAAGCCTCAAATTAACTGTGTGTAAAAAATAACAAATCATCAAATTCCATTGCAACTGGATTGGAATTACTCCATTCTGTCAGCTTCACTCCCCACCCGCCAACCATTAGGCAAAAGGAGAAAAACTGGGGAAGACAGAAGAGTGAAGCTAGGGAAGGGGCATAAAGTTATCCACAACCAGCCTCAGAAAGGTTAAGTCCATGTTAAGTCTGAATATTCTAAAAAAGCATCTGAGAGATCAGAAAGTGGATTACAAGGATGGGGATATAAAAGTACTTATGTTTTAAGGGAGTAATATTTAAAATTCCTAGCTTCTGGAAGAGAATAACTCAATAAAGAAGAGAGAAATTCTTTTGGCAATTACATGGGAAAAAAGAAAGAAACTAAGGGGAAGCAGGGAATGTAGGGTCCTAAAGGACAGAAAAAGATCATAAAACTAGAGAACACATAGTCTTTACAAGCCCCACCCAAACAAACAAATCTGCTTATAGTGCCTAGACTTCCTTATCTTGAGAGAAAGGATATCTGTCAACTAGGAATCTTACAAAATATTCCAAAGCTACAGACAAATGAACAAAAAAATCAGTAAATCCACCTAGAGATATTCTAAAAAATCAGAAAACAAAATTTAACACATATGAGGAAATTTCACACATATGAGGAGAATTTCACACATATGATGAAAAGTTCCCATAGGAAAAACAACAGTAAAGCAGAAGAAAACTGTAAGAATTAAATATAATCAAACACATATTCAAGGCTATGAAAAACTACATTATAAGAAATTGAAAAGCTAAGGAAGGAAACAGTCAAAATCCAGGGAGATATGAAAAGAGAGTTGACTTAATTCAAGAAAGGATTTTTAAAAAGACAAAATTATCTCAGACATAAAAAATCAATTATCAGGTACCCAAGGGAGAATAGAGATTCAAGTGAAATTTAATACAGGGTTATTGAAAAAGACAAGAAAACACCAAAGACAGTGGAAAGCAGATAAAGGAAAGAGTAAAATGGATAAGAGAGAAAGTAGTAAAAATGAATGACAGAAAAAGAATACTATTCTTATCAGCAGCAGCTATCTACCACAGGGAATTAAACTAATCCACGACTTGATTAGAGCCTTATGGGAGACCTTGAGCAAGAAGCACTCAGCTATACCATGCCAGGATTTCTGTTCCACAGAGACTATGGGATAAAAAAAGTTTGTGTTTTAAGCAGCTAACTTTTGGGGTAATTTGCTATATAGCAATAGATAGTGATACATAGATTTTTGATAGTGGGTATAATTTTTTTTTTTTTAATCCATGCCACGGGAAACACAAGATCTTAGTTCCACAACCAAGGACCAAACCCACCCTCCCTGTATTGGAAGTGCAGAGTCTTAACCACTGGACAGTCAGGGAAGTCCCTTAGTACAGATTTTTGTACTTAGAAGTCTAGTACTGCCATGTTGTTTTTGTTGTTGCTGAGTCATGTCCGACATTTTGCGACCGCAAGGACTGCAGCATGCCAGACTCCTCTGTTCTCCACTATCTCCCAGAGTTTGATCAAATTCATGTCCATTGAGTCAGTGATGCTATCTAACCATCTCATCCTCTGTCACTCCCTCTTTTGCCTTCAGTCCTTCCCAGCATCAGGGTCTTTTCCAAGGAGCTGGCTCTTTGCATCTGGTTGTCAAAGTATTAGAGCTTCAGTTTCAGCATTGGTCCTTCCAGTGAATATTCAGTACTGATTTCCTTTAAGATTGACTGGTTTGATCTCTTTGCAATCCAAAGGACTCTCAACAGTCTTCCCCAGCACCACAGTTCAAAAGCATCAATTCTTCGGTGCTCAGCCTTCTTTATGGTCCAACTCTCATGTTGGACGTAACTCTCATGTTACACGACTACTGGTAAAACCATAGCTTCAACTATACAGACCTTTGTTGACAAAGTGATGTCTCTGCCTTTTAATACACTGTCTAGGTTTGTCATAACTTTCCTTCCAAGGAGCAAGTGTCTTTTAATTTTATGGCTATAGTCTGTACTGCCATGACAAATAATTAAAATATGGGCATGGCATTCAAAATGTGCAGCGAACTTTGAAGAGCATTTTAGTGAATGTTTAAAATGCCTTGAACACACTGTAAAATGTTGGAATTTGAAGAAGATACTAGTGAGAGTTCTAGAGGAAGTAAGAAAGATGTTCTTGGAAACTTAAAGGCAATTCTTGTGATTTAGGGGCAGAATGTAGCTGTTTCCTGCAGTTGTGTGCAAAGTAGAAAATGTGCCTGATGAACTGGGTGATCTACCTAAGGCTATTTCTGAGCAAAATGTCAAAGGTACCACCTGGTTGCTTCATGCTGTTTATAATAAAATGTGGGAGGAGAGAGATAAATTGAGGGAAAGACTCTCTAAGAAAAGGAGCCAACACTTACGGGTTTTGAAAATCCTCTACTTCTCCAAGTGGCAAACAAGGCTAAAATTAAGAAATAGCTTCTGAGCCAAGATCAGATCTATGGCACTTCCAGGAAAACATCGAAAAATGGAGTTAAGGGTGTGACTGTAAAATCCCTTGTGAATACTTCAGAACTATCAATGATACTATTTAGATTATTAGAGTTATGTTCAGTCACAGAGGCCCTTTCAAGAGATTAAGGGTGTACCTCACAGATCACTGGGGCTTCCCTGGTGGCTCAGATGGTAAAAAATCTGCCTGCAATGTGGGCGACCCAGGTTCGATCCCTGGATCAGGAAGATCCCCTGGAGAAGGGAATGGCAACCCACTCCAGTATTCTTGCCTGGAGAATTCCATGGACAGAGGAGCCTGGAATGCTACAGTACTTGGAATCACAGAGAGTCAGACATGATTGAGTGACTAACACTTCACAGATCATTAAAACAAAACCTTAAGGATTTTGTCTCATAGTTCACTCAGCACAAAGTAGAGAAAGATTCATCTCATAGAGATTTGTAGGTGTGGCTTTTCTTTAATGGAGTGAATCCCAGTGAAATTTACAGAAGACTCATAGAGTTAATGAGAAAACTACATCAGCATAAAACACTGCCAGTTTGAACCATAAGGGACAGAGAAAGCAGAATGAAAAGAAGCCAGCAGATATCCAAGATTCTATTGGTATGCAGCAGGCTGAGAAAACCACTAAGCCACAAATGCTGACTCAAAGGGTGAACACAAAACCAGATAAATGAAGTCAAGCATATAAGTCTGATCAAGCAACATAAAACATTTCCCTGGCTGGATTTAAAAATGTTGGTGGACCAGTGAGTCCTTTGTGCTGGCCATTTCCCTCCCCCCCCCCCATTTTAAATATAAATCTGTACAGCATTTATGCTATGCCTGTCCCACAACTATATGTTGGGTGTATGGGGGAGAAGATAATTAGTCTCTTTAGTTTTGGAACAAATGAGAACAAAGGAAACTACACCCAAGTTGCACCTGGACCTGATTTGGATGAGGATATTCTGAATTTTGAGGTGAAACTGTAATAGTTTATGAATTTTTGAGGACCCTGAGAGGGGCATGAGTGTATTTTGCACATGGAAGGGAAGTGAATCATTAAGGGTGAGAGGGCAGATTGTAGTATATGAACTCTAAGATGCTCCCAAAGAGCCCTGCTTCCTTCTGATACTCAAACCCATGGGTAGTTCCTTCCTCTTGAGTGTAGGCTAAAGTTATGACTAGTTTCTAATGAAAGAGAGTGGAAGTCACTCAGTGGTGTCCGACTCTTGGCGACTGTATAGTCCATGGAATTCTCCAGGCCAGAATACTGGAGTGGCCTTTCCCTTCTCAAGGGGACCTTCCCAAACAAGGGATTGAACCCAGGTCTCCTCCATTGCAGGTGGATTCTTTACCAGTTGAGCCATAAGAGATATCCAAGAATACTGGAGTGGGTAGCCTATACCTTCTCCAGCAAATCTTCCTGACCCAAAAATTGAACCAGGGTCTCCTGCATTGCAGGCAGATTCTTTACCAACTGAGCTATCAGTGAAGCCAGCTATCTGGAAGTTTCTAATAAATTGTAATGAATTGCAAAAGTAAAGGGATGTAACTTTCAAGATTAGACGACAAAAAAAATATATTATGGCTTCTGTCTCACTCTCTTATTTATTTATTTAAAATTAATTTATTTATTTTAAATGGAGGCTAATTACTTTACAATATGGTAGTGGTTTCTGTCATACATTGACATGAATCAGCCATGGGTGTACATGTGTTCCCCATCCTGAACCCTGCTCCCACCTCCCTCCCCATCCCATTCCTCAGGGTCATCCCTGTGCTCTGGTCCTGAGCACCCTGTCTCATGCATCAAACCTGGACTGGTGATCTATTTCACATATGGTAATATATATAAAATATATATATTTCAATGCTATTCTCTCAAATCATCTCACCCTCACCTTCTCCCAAAGTCCAAAAGTCTGTTATTTATATCGGTGTCTCTTTTGCTTTCTTGCATATAGGGTCATTGTTGCCATCTTTGTAAATTCCATATATATACATTAATATACTCTATTGGTGTTTTTCTTTCTGACTTACTTCACTCTGTATAATAGGCTCCAGTTTCTTCCACCTCATTAGAACTGATTCAAATGCATTATTTTTAATATCTGAGTAATATTCCATTGTGTATATGTACCACAGCTTTCTTACCCATTCGTCTGCTGATGGGTATCTAGGTTGCTTCCACATCCTATCTATTGTAAACAGTGCTGCAATGAAAATTGGGGTACACGTGTTTTTCAATTCTGGTTTCCTCAGTGGGTACGCCCAGCAGTGGGATTGCTGGGTCATATGGCAGTTCTATTTCCAGTTTTTTAAGGAATCTCCACACTGTTCTCCATAGTAGCTGTATAGTATGCATTCCCACCAACAGTGTAAGAGGGTTCCCTTTTCTCCGCACCCTTTCCAGCATTTATTGTTTGTAGACTTCTTGATAGCAGTCATTCTGACCGGCGTGAGATGATACCTCATTGTGGTTTTGATTTGCATTTCTCTGATAATGAGTGATGTTGAGCATCTTTTCATGTGCTTGTTAGCCATTTTCATGTCTTCGTTGGAGAAATGTCTGCTTAGTTCCTTGGCCCATTTTTTGATTGGGTCATTTATTTTTCTGGAATTGAGTTGCATGAGCTGCTTGTATATTTTTGAGATTAACTCTTTGTCAGTTGCTTCGTTTCCTAATATTTTCTCCCATTCTGAAGGTTGTCTTTTCACCTTGCTTATAGTTTCCTTTGTTGTGCAAAAGCTTTTAATTTTAATTAGGTTCCATTTGTCTATTTTTGCTTTTATTTCCATTACTCTGGGAGGTGGGTCATAGAGGATCCTGCCGTGGTTTATGTCAGAGAGTGTTTTGCCTATGTTTTCCTCTAGGAGTTTTATAGTTTCTAGTCTTACATTTAGATCTTTAATCCATTTTGAGTTTATTTTTGTGTATGGTGTTAGAAAGTGTTCTAGTTTCATTCTTTTACAAGTGGTTTTCCAGTTTTCCCAGCACCACTTGTTAAAGAGATGGCCATCAAGAAACTAAAAGATGAAGACAAGGACATAAAAGAAATAAAATTAAAAAAAACAGAAAACCAATAAATGTTCATAACACTAATCTATCAATAGTTAATTTAAACTTCAGAAAAATAAGAGATTCAAATAAAGGAAAAAAAAAAAGAAATGGTCTTTTCTCCATTGTCTACTCTTGCCTCCTTTGGCAAAGATAAGGTGTCCATATGTGCATGGATTTATCTGTGGCTTTCTATTCTGATCCATTGATCTATATTTCAGTCTTTGTGACAGTACCATACTGTCTTGATGACTGTAGCTTTGTAGTATAGTCTGAAGTCAGGCAGGTTGATTCCTTCAGTTCCTTTCTTCTTTCTCAAGATTACTTTGATTATTTGAGGTTTTTTGTACTTCCATACTAATTGTGAAATTATTTGTTCTAGTTCTCTGAAAAATACCATTGGTAGCTTGATAGAGATTGCATTGAATCTATAGATTATTTTGGGTAGTATCCTCATTTTCACTAATTGATTCTTCCTAACCATGAATATGGTATATTTCTCCATCTATTTGTGTCCTCTTTGATTTCTTTCATCAGTGTTTTATAGTTTTCTATATATAGGTCTTTTGTTTGATTAGGTAGATTTATTCCTAAGTATTTTATTTTTTTCATTGCAATTGTGAATGGAATTGTTTCCTTAATTTCTTTTTCTGTTTTCTCATTGTTAGTGTGTAGGAATGCAAGGGATTTCTGTGTGCTAATTTTATATCCTGCAACTTTACTGTATTCATTGATTCGCTCTAGTAATTTTCTGGTGGTGTCTTTAGGGTTTTCTATGTAGAGGATCATGTCATCTGCAAACAGTAAGAGTTTTCCTTCTTCTTTTCCAATCTAGATTCTTTTTATTCCTTTTCCTTCTTTGATTTCTGTGGCTAAAACTTCCAAAACTATTTTGAATAGTAGTGGTGAGATTGGGCACCCTTGTCTTGTCCCTGACTTTAGGGGAAATGCTTTCAAATTTTCACCATTGAGGATAATGTTTGCTGTGGATTTAGAGTAAACCTTTGACAAAATTCAACATCCATTTATGATAAAAAAAAAAAAAATCCTCCAGAAAGCAGGCATAGAAAAAACATTTCTCAGCATATTTATTTATGGCTGTGCTGGGTCTTCATTGCTGCCCGAGGGCTTTCTCTAGTTGTGGAGAGCTGGGGCTACTCTTTTGTTGCAGTGGGTGGGTTTCTCATTGCAGTGGCTTCTCTTGTTGCAAGGCACACACTTTAGGGCATGAGAGCTCAGTCCCTGTGGTGCGTGGGCTTAGTTGCTCGGTGGCATCTTCCAGGATCAGGAATTGAACCCATATCCCCTGTGTTGGCAGGCAGATTCTTAACCACTAGACCACCAGTGAAGCCCTCACTCACTCTTTATCATTGTTTCTGAAAGAAGACAGTTGCCATGTTGTGAGCTGCCCTATACAGAGCCTTGCATGGCAGGGAACTGAAATGTCCTGCCAACAGCCAGCAAGGACCTGAGGCCTGACAACAACTACAAGAACGTGAAAGCGAATCCTCCCCCAGTTGAACCTTGAGATGACTGTAGCCCAGGCCAGCAATTTGTCTGCAGTCCTGTAGTAGACCATGAGACAGAGGATCATGATTATGTGACTCCCTGATTCCTGACCCATAAAAACTGTGTCATAATATGTTTGTTGTTTTAAGCTGCTAAGTTGTAGAGTTATTTGTTTGTTTAGCAAGAGATAGTTAATACATCCATTTACTAAAAGAAAAATAATTTTAATTTTCTCACAAAATACAACCTACCTATATGCCTCAGACATGAGGCACACCTCCAACTAAGTGATTCAGAAAGCCAAAATGAAAGAATAAGAAATGTATACCAAGCAAATAGAAAAAAAAAGGAGACCAGGTATAGAGGTGCTGATATCAGGCAAGTTTAATTCAAGCCCCAAAGCATTAAATGTGACAAAAGATGTTTTCTTGTGTGAGCTAAAAGCCATCATACAACATGAAAACTCAATGAACCTGAACATTTATGCACTAAATTACACAGCAGCCACACTTAGGAAACAAAAATTACAGATATGCAAGGAAATATGTAGACACACACTAAAAATAAAAGACGTTACTATAACACCCTCAGTATAAGAGAGATCAAATGGATACATAATATGTAAAGATGTAGAATACGTGAACAAAATAATAAGGTTGATGTCATGAATGTATAAAGAACCACACATCCTGATATACTTTCTGCTCGAGCTTTATGACACATTGACAAAATTTTATCATATATTCAGTCACAAGAAAAATATCAGTAATTTCCATTATGTAGAAGTATTGCAAATAGCATATCTGATCACAGAACTATAAAACTGGAAATTACTGACAAAAGTAAACAAGTAAGACGACTTCGTACTTCCACCTGGAAATGAAAAATTCCTCTATTAAACAACTGCTTGGTGGAGGAGAAGCACAGACTGAAATTACAGAATCTTTAGGAAAAAATATGTGAAAATGTGGCATCTAAAACATAAAACAAACCAATGTATATAACAAAACAGAAATAGACTCATGGATATCGAGAACAAAGTAGTGATTACTGAGGGGAAAGGGAGGGAGGGAGAAGTGAAAAAGGGGGTAGGAGATTAAAAGACACAAACTACTGTGTATAATAAGCAATAAGAATCTATTGTACAGCCTAGGGAAGTATAGCCATTATTTTTAATAACTTTAAATGGAGTACAATCTATAACAATATTGAATCACTATGCCATACACCTGAAACTAAAATAACATTTTAAATCAACTATAGTTCAAAAAATAGCATAAAAACTATATAATGAAAACAGTACATACCAGAATCTATGGGTTACATTTTAAGCAGTGATCACAAGAGAATTTATAGGTTTAAAAACAAATACAAGGAAAAGAATAAAGCAAACCAAAGGAAAGCACAAGGAAAGAAACTATAAAGATAAAAGCAGAGGTTAAGAAAGAAAAAAAAATCTAAAAGCAGAGACAGTATAGAAAGCAATAAACCTCATTAATAAATCAAAATCGCATTTTTAAGAAAAATTTAAAAAGAAAAGGAGATGCATTACCAGCTAACTTGTTCAAAAACAAAGAGAGAAGGCACAAATATATAAACTAAAAAATGACAAGAAGCAAATGACCACTGAACCTGACAAAATTATTTTTAAAAAATCTTAAGGGACTACTTTGGAGACCTCTATAGAAATGAATTTTAAAATCTAGATCAAATGGATAATTTCCTAAGGAAATACACATTACCAAATTTGCTCTATTAGATTTCAAAAGATCAATTTCCATAAAAGAAATAGAGAAAATAATTAAGGAATTACACCACGAAAAAGAGCCAAGTCAAGGTGGTTTCCCAGAGTGAGCCTATCAAACCATTAAAGATAATTCCAATGCTTTCTATATTATTCCAGAACACTGAGAATTAGGGAAAACTTCCTACTTCCATTCATGATGCAAAACCCAATAAAGACAGTACAAGAATGAAACATATGGGCCAATATCACTTAAGAATGCAAATACAGAAGGAAAAAAAAAAACAGATAAAATACCAGCAAAAAATTTCTGCATTACAGTGAGAAAAATAACACACCACGACTGAGTGGGATTTATTTCAGAAAAACGGGCTGATATTAAGATATCCATTAATATTACACCAGATTAATATATTGACCAAAAACCTATATAATGATCCCCATGGATGCTGAAAAATCCATTGACAAAATTTAAACAGCCATTAATATTAAAAGCTCTCAATGACATAAGAACTGAAGGATATTCTTCTTAACTAAGGAGTAAATATTTTAGTTCTGATACCATTATCTTATCCTACTTACCTGGAGAACACGAGAGACGTTTCCACTCATATCAAAGCAAGTCAAACAAATGAAAACTAGAAATCATGAGAGTTTCCCACTGTCTCTTGACCATTTTTGCAATTCAACATTGTAAACTGGAGTAAAAGTTGTCTCACCAGTGCTTCTCCTGCCTAGGGCCCAGGTAAAGAGCTGCTGGGGACAAAATCCTCAGGCTTTGCAATGGATAACTGATAACTGAGTGACTCAATATCTTTTCTCGTTAAAAAGCTGAGATAAGCCATTTTGACAGTCACTGTGAGACAGAGAGCAAAGGCAAAGGAAGGAGGGGTAGAATGATGGAGGGCAAGAGAACGAGAAAGGGTGAAAGCACCCTTTCTAGCACCGAGAACATCTGGATCTCAGGGGCAGAATGATCTGTCCAGGACATTAGCCATTGATAAGCAATAATGTCAAGTTACTTCACTCCAGTGAAGGAATCCACTGTTGATTCTCATATCTGGCTTTTCACACAGTCTAGCAAAGTCCACTTTATTTTGAAAGCCTCTCACAGCAATAAACAGGGGCTTCCCAGGTAGCTCAGTGGTAAAGATGATGGAGCCCATGATGGAGCCGTAGGTGACGTGGGTTTGATCCCTGGATGGGGAAGATCCTCTAGAGGAGGAAATGGCAACGCACTCCAGTATTCTTGCCTGGAGAATCCCTTGGACAGAGGAGCCTGGCAGGCCACAGTCCATAGTGTCCCAAAGAGCTGGACACAACTGAACACACACACACAATTTTCTAAATGATGCCAGTATCATGGTGGTTTCAATTTTCATTTCTCTATGATTTTGAACTTCTCTTTTATTAAAAAAAAATCAATTAGGTTGCTCTGGGTCTTCCTTGTGTGGGCTTCTCACTGCAGTGGCTTCTCACTGTGGAACACAGGCTCTATGCAGAGGCTTGGTAGTTGTGGTGCACAGGATCAGCTGCCTCAAAGCATGTGTCATCCTCCCATATCAGGGATTGAACCTGTGTCCCCTGAGTTGGAAGGCGGATTCTCAATCACTGGACCACCAGGGAAGTCCTCTCAAACTTCTCTTCATTTACCTATAAGACTTTAAGCTTTCCTATTCTCTATACTGTCTGTTCATATCGTTGGCCCATTTTAAAAGTGAGATTTATTGTTACTATTCTGGTTGTTTTACAGAAACTCCTTGTGCAATCAGAAGCACTTCTCACTTTGGGGCATCACTGTCTTCTCCTATGTGTAATCTATCTGGCCATTTTAGCACCTCACTGAACAGAAGTATTTAATTTTGAGGTCCCCCAATTCATCAGGGCTTTTTATCATTATTTTTTTTATTTTTAATTAAAGGATAACTGCTTACAATGCTGTATTGGTTTCTGCCATATAACATCACAAATCAGTCATAATAATATATATATATAATATGTATTAAATAAATATATTTTATATTATAAAATATTCATTTATAATTATTTATTTATGTTATGAATAAATAATATATATTTATATGATATTTATTTTATAAAAATTGATTTTAAACAAAGGAAACTATAAGCAAGGTGAAAAGACAGCCTTCAGAATGGGAGAAAATAATAGCAAATGAAGCAACAGACAAAGGATTAATCTCAAAAATATACAAGCAACTCCTGCAGCTCAACTCCAGAAAAATAAATGACCCAATCAAAAAATGGGCCAAAGAACTAAATAGACATTTCTCCAAAGAAGACATACAGATGGCTAACAAACACATGAAAAGATGCTCAACATCACTCATTATTAGAGAAATGCAAATCAAAACCACAACGAGGTACCATTACACGCCAGTCAGGGTGGCTGCTATCCAAAAGTCTACAAGCAATAAATGCTGGAGAGGGTGTGGAGAAAAGGGAACCCTCTTACACTGTTGGTGGGAATGCAAACTAGTACAGCCACTATGGAGAACAGTGTGGAGATTCTTAAAAAACTGGAAATAGAACTGCCATATGACCCAGCAATCCCACTTCTGGGCATACACACTGAGGAAACCAGATCTGAAAGAGACACGTGCACCCCAATGTTCATCGCAGCACTGTTTATAATAGCCAGGACATGGAAGCAACCTAGATGCCCATCAGCAGACGAATGGATAAGGAAGGTATGGTACATATACACAATGGAATATTACTCAGCCATTAAAAAGGATTCATTTGAATCAGTTCTAATGAGATGGATGAAACTGGAGTCCCTTATACAGAGTGAAGTAAGCCAGAAAGATAAAGACCAATACAGTATACTAACGCATATATATGGAATTTAGAAAGATAGTAACGATAACCCTATATGCAAAACAGAAAAAGGGACACAGATGTACAGAACAGACTTTTGGACTCTGTGGGAGAAGTTGAAGGTGGGATGTTCTGAGAGAACAGCACTGAAACAAGTATACTATCAAGGGTGAAACAGATCACCAACCCAGGTTGGATGCATGAGACAAGTGCTCAGGGCTGGTACACTGGGAAGACCCAGAGGGATCGGATGGGGAGGGAGGCAGGAGGGGGGATCGGGATGGGGAACACATGTAATTCCATGGCTGATTCATGTTAATGTATGGCAAAAACCACTACAATATTGTAAAGTAATTAGCCTCCAACTAATAAAAATAAATGAAAATAAATGAAAAAATTATTATATATATATGTGTGTATATACATATGTGTGTGTAATATATATATATACATACATACATACCTTCCATCTTGAGACTCCCTCACACCCACTCCACCACCCATCCTGTCATTTTAGATCATCTTCATCAGGTTTTTTGCTTCATGATATTTATTTTTGAGATTTTGTTTTTCTATCCACCCACCCACAGATGGCAAAGATATTCTCTTGTGTTTAATTAACTTGATAATTTTACTTTTACTCTTACCTCATTACTATTTCACACATTGATCATAAACTAATACTCTGAAGAAAACATATTTTATCAAAAAGGAAGTCATAGCACGTCATTTCTCTCTTCAAAATCTGGTGATGGGGAATTCCCTGATTGTCCAGTGTTTAGGACCCAGAGCTTTCAGTGCAGAGGGGCCAGGTTCAATCTCTGGTCAGGGAACTAAGATACCACAAGCCATGCAATGAAGTAAAAAACAAACAAAAACAAGAAAGAAAGAAAGAAAGAAAGAAAAAGAAACCTGGTGGTGGCTCCGCACTTCAGAGTGAAAGCCAAAGCCCAGTTAAGAGTTTAAAATGTTCTTTATGACTGCTGCTTCCCTCTTACTGGTCTGAGCACATCTCCTTCTTTTCTCCCTCACTCATTCTGCTCCAGCTGCACTGGCCTTCTCTATGATCTGCAAAGATGTCAGGTGCATACACATATTTTTTCTACTCCTGGAATGCTCTTCATATATGTATCTGCATAGAAAACCTCTTTATCCCCTTCACGTGTTTGCTCAAAAGTCATTCTTTGAGAGTTCTGTCCATCCCCACTAGTTCTGATCTCTCTTGCCCTGACTTACATATTTCCCTATTCATTCCCTATTTCCATACTATTCATCATTTCCTAACATAGTATATAATTTACTTATTTTTTATGTGTATAGTTTATTATCTATTTCCTCCCACTAGAATGTAAGCTCCCTAGAAGCTGGAGAGTTTTTGACCTAGCTATAATCTGGGCGCTAGGGGCTCCCAAGGTGGTGCTAGTGGTAACAAGCCCACCTGCCAATGCAGGAGACTTAAGAGACATGTGTTCGACCCCTGGGTCAGAAAGATCCCCTGGAGGAGGGCATGGCAACCCACTCCAGTATTCATTCCTGGGGAATCTCATGGACAGAGGTGCCTGGTGGGCTATGGTCCACAGGGTCACAAAGAGTCAAACACGACTAAAGCAACTGAGCATGCACACACATAACCTGGGCCCTAGATCACTCTGTGTCTGGCCCAGATAAACTTTGTCATTATTCGCTAAATGATGAATCTTGTGACTCTTTCCCAGTGAGTGCTGGCATAGCAGTGGCCCCTGTTTCCTCTCCCCTAGTGTCAGCTTCCAGCAGCATGGCCAGTATGGTGCCATGTAGAGCATGATTTGGGACATGATCCTTGATTATGGGGCTTCTGAGTCCATCTGGAGGCAAGCTCTACGATATCCTGTTACATAAATCCCTTAATTTAACTTTGTTGGTATAGCTTATACTACATATGAAGGGATACAAATGCACGTCTGAAATAAATCAGAAAGAAAATATAATTTAACTCATGTTTTCTCAAAAACTCTAATTCATTAAACTCAAAATGAATAATGGTCCAATTTCCTCCAAAGTGAACAGTGTCTTGGAGTGGTATGGTAGCATTGTCAAAGATAGTCTCAGTACATCCTCTTATGATCTTTTACAATGTAAAAGTTCCACTCCTCCTAAAAAGGGATGAAGTGTTCTCCCCATCTCCTTAAGTCTGGACTGACCTTTTGACTTGCTTTAACTAACAGATGCAATGGAAGTGACTCTATGTCAGTAGTAGGTTTAAGCTTAAAGATCTTGTAGGTTCCATGATTATTCCCTCAGAATGTTTCAAAGAGACTATCACACAGGGAAGCTGATCTATTCTATTAATATTTGAGGCTGAAAATCAAGGTGCCCCAACTGATAACCAGAACCAGCTGCTGGACGTATCAGAGGAGATGCTTGCATCCCAGCCAGTGGTCCAGCTGACAGCAGTTGCATGAATGGGCTTAAGTGAAACCAACAGGAGAATTGCCCTGCAAACCCACAGAATAGTGAGTTATTTGTTATTTAAAATCACTAAATTTGGGGATGGCTAGTTATTGAAGGGGATGATGCCACTCCAAAATACACCACTTTGACATAAGGATTATTTTGACTTACAGGTAATTGAGAATCAGCAGATGCAGAAATAAGCTTTCTCAAGGCTTTCCTTACTAAGCTAAAAGCAAAAGGCTTCTCAAAGAGCTCAGTTGTTCTCAACTCCCTTCCCAGAAGCAGTAGATAAGAAGTCAGCACCACACCCAAACAGACATTATCACAAGACTATCATATTCTCCTAAGGGACCAGACTTGTCTTTCAGAAAAGTCATTCATTTTCCCCTAAGTGAATTTTCTTCCCTTCCCTTTTCACATACTAAGATGGTTCATAAACTCCAATTCTAACTATTCTTTGAGTTACTTATCACTGAGTACTACTGTGTTTATGAAATATGTAAATATACTTCATTTTTTCTTGCTACTCTATTTTTGTTAGTTTAATTCACAGGTGCCAAGTACTGAACCTGAGAGGATTGAGAAGAAATTTATTTACCCCTACACTACACAGCTGACTCACTCATTGGAAAAGACCCTGATGTAGGGAAAGATTGAAGGCAGGAGGAGAAGGGGATGACAGAGGATGAGATCATTGGATGGCAACACCTACTCGATGGACATGAGTTTGAGCAACCTCCAGGAGTTGGTGATGGGCAGGGAAGCCTGGCATGCTGCAGTCCATAGGGTCGCTTAGAGTTGGACAGGACTGAGCAACTGAACTGAACTGACATTACACAGCAATAGATAAGTGATATAACTGGAAATACTACTTACCACAGCCAGAGCCAGTGTATCTTTTCTTTCCCAGTATTTTTGAGATGAACTGGTATAAGTTGTACTTGTTCAGAAGAGTCATATGGTGTTGGTAGGCAGAATTAGCTGAAATTCTGCAAACCTAATAATATTGATATAGTTGTTCTTTAGGGGCAAATTATCTACTTCATTACCTAAATTTTAAAACTTTTACTATGCCTCCCAGGATGATATCTGGTTGAGCAGGAAAGAAAAAAAATCACAAGAAAAAATCTATCAGAAACGGAGAGCCTCCCCCCCAAAAGTGATTTTTCTCAACAAGAAAGAAAGAAAAATAGAACACAAATATTGAACAAGACATTTTAAATTGAACCATGAGGAGGTGACATTTGACATAGACTTGAAGGTAGTAGGGCTTCCCTGTTGGCTCAGATGGTAAAGAATCTGCCTACAATTCAGGAAACCTGGGTTCAATCCCTGGGTTGGGAAGATCCCCTGGAGAAGGGAATGGCTAGCCACTCCACTATTCTGGCCTGGAGAATTCCATGGACAGAGGAACCTGGCAGGCTCCATGGGATCACAATGAGTCGGACACAACTGAGCAACTTTCACTTCCACTTCACTGAAGGCAGTAGAAGGTTTAGATGGAGTTATCTGGGGGAAGAGCATTCCAGATGAAGGAGTTAACCAGTGCAAAAGTCCCAAAGCAAGTGTGAATGCACTAGTTATATCCTTGGTGTGATTGGTTTATGATATCCATTTATGGTAAGAACAGTGTGGAATAACAAAATTAAAGACCAGGTAAACTTTAATTAGGGTTTCCCTGTTGGCTCAGATGGTAAAGAACCTGCCTACAATATGGGAAACCTGGGTTTGATCCCTGGGTTGGGAAGATGCACTGGAGGAGGTCATGGCAACCCATTCCAGTATCCTTGCCTGGAGAATCCCATGGACAGAGGAGCCTGGTGGGCTGCAGTCCATGGAGTTGCAAAGAGTTGGACACTACTTAGCGACTGAACAACAGCAACAAAACTTTAATAAATTCCTTATTTTCATAAAATTGGATAAAAATTTGACTTATAGACAAGCAGCTTCTCTCTTACTTCCAATAAGCAAGTGTTAAATACTTAAAGGTGTTTCCTCGTAGCTCAGCTAGTAAAGAATCTGCCTGCACTGCAGGAGAGCCCAGTTTGATTCCTGGGTTGGGAAGATCCCCTGGAGAAGGGAACAGCTACCCTCTCCAGTATTCTGGCCTGAAGAATTCCATGGACTGTATAGTCCATGGTGTTGCGGAGTCAGACACAACTTAGTGACTTTCACTTTCACTTTCTAAATACTTAAAGGACAATAGTTTAAATATTTATTTGCCCAGGAACTGGTTCTAACCTATGTTGTTGTTGTTGTTGTTGTTTTTCTTTTTTATTTATTTTTTTCCATTTATTTTTATTAGCTGGAGGCTAATTACTTTACAATGTTGCAGTGGTTTTTGTCATACATTGACATGAATCAGCCATGGATTTACATGTATTCCCCATCCCGATCCCCCCTCCCACCTCCCTCTCCATCCCATCCCTCTGGGTCTTCCCAGTGCACCAGGCCCAAGCACTTGTCTCATGCATCCAACCTGGGCTGGTGATCTGTTTCACCCTAGATAATATACATGTTTTGACGCTGTTCTCTCAAAACATCCCACCCTCACCTTCTCCCACAGAGTCCAAAAGTCTGTTCTGTACATCTGTGTCCCTTTTTCTGTTTTGCATATAGGGTTATCATTAACATCTTCCTAAATTCCATATATATGCGTTAGTATACTGTATTGGTCTTTATCTTTCTGGCTTACTTCACTCTGTATAAGGGACTCCAGTTTCATCCATCTCATTAGAACTGATTCAAATGAATTCTTTTTAATGGCTGAGTAATATTCCATGGTGTATATGTACCACAGTTTCCTTATCCATTCGTCTGCTGATGGGCATCTAGGTTGCTTCCATGTCCTGGCTATTATAAACAGTGCTGTGATGATTTTTTTAACTCTAATTGCCCTTCCAAAGACCAAGCTGGTCTCTGAAGGTCTTGCTCACATCTCTTCCTCTGAGCCCATGGATGTTTGAAAGCAGGTCAAAGTAGTCAACATCAAAACAACTGGAATTGCAAATGTCAAATTATTCTGGGGTATCTGCAATCCAAAGTTTGTTGCTGTGTATCTATTGACTATGCCAAAGCCTTTGACTGTGTGGATCACAACAAACTGTGAAAAATTCTGAAGGAGATGGGAACACCAGACCACCTGACCTGCCTCTTGAGAAACCTGTATGCACGTCAGGAAGCAACAGTTAGAACTGGACATGGAACAACAGACTGGTTCCAAATAGGAAAAGGAGTACGTCAAGGCTGGATGTTTTCACCCTGCTTATTTAACTTATATGCAGGGTACGTCATGAGAAACGCTGGGCTGGAGGAAGCACAAGCTGGAATCAAGATTGCTGGGAGAAATATCAATAACCTCAGAAATGCAGATGACACCACCCTTATGGCAGAAAGTGAAGAGGAACTAAAGAGCCTCTTGATGAAAGTGAAAGAGGAGAGTGGAAAAGTTGGCTTAAAGCTCAACATTCAGAAAACTAAGATCATGGCATCTGGTCCCATCACTTCATGGGAAATAGACGGGGAGACAGTGGAAACAGTGTCAAACTTTATTTGGGGGGGCTCCAAAACCACTGCAGATGGTGATTGCAGCCATGAAATTAAAAGATGCTTATCCCTTGGAAGGAAAGTTATGACCAAACTAGATAGCATATTTAAAAAGCAGAGACATTACTTTGCCAACAAAGGTCCGTGTAGTCAAGTCTACGGTTTTTCCCGTGGTCATGTATGGATGTGAGAGTTGGACTGTGAAGAAAGCTGAGCCCCCCAAAATTGATGCTTTTGAACTGTGGTGTTGGAGAAGACTCTTGAGAGTCCCCTGGACTGCAAGGAGACCCAACCAGTCCATCCTAAAGGAGATCAGTCCTGGGTGTTCATTGGAAGGACTGATGCTGAAGCTGAAGCTCCAATACTTTGGCCACTTCATGCGAATAGTTGACTCATTGGAAAAGACCCTGATGCTGGGAGGGATTGGGGGCAGGAGGAGAAGGGGATGACAGAGGATGAGATGGTTGGATGGCATCACAAACAGAGTTTGAGTAAACTCTGGGAGTTGGTGATGGACAGGGAGGCCTGGCGTGCTGCAATTCATGGGGTTGCAAAGAGTAAGACACGACTGAGTGACTGAACTGAACTGAACAGAATTCCTGAAAAAAAGCCCAGAGTGTTATGTTGTCTTTCCAGGAAATAATATTTAAATGTTGTAATTAATAATCCAGTAGAACTCCAAACATAACTTCTTGTTCACTACTAGACATACATTGAGGTCATTTTAAGGGCTTTCCCTTCTAATATTTAATGAATGTTTTAATGTGTCTAAAAACCTAAAGAAAGGCTTTTGCAAAGAAATTACCTTAGATAGCTTCATTACACAAAAATGTATACTCCTCGAAAATTTCAAAAATACAGATAAGAAAAAATAATCCAAATGCACTTCTGCTACTGAAAGATACATACCGTTTGCATTTTATATTATTCCATTCTTTAGTATATTCTTATAAATAAATATATGATAAATAGGCTCAAACTCTACATTTTGTAATTCATTTATTACCTCATTTGTATATCACGAAATTTCATCCTTGTCAATAAATATGTGTGTGCTAAGTCACTTCAGTCATGTCCAACTCTTTGTGACCCCATGGGACTTGTAGCCACCAGGCTCCTCTGTAGATGGGATTCTCCAGGCAAGTATACTGGAGTGGGTTGCCATGCCCTCCTCCAAGATCTTCACCACCCGGGGATTGAACGTGCGTTTCATGTCTCCTGCATTGGCAGGCAAGTTCTTTACCACTTACGCCACCTGGGAAATCTGTCAATAAATGTCTATATTGTCATTTTTAATGACTACACACTAGTCTCATATTTCACCACTATGTTACTGTTGACTATTGTTTGTGTAAATATAGAATGGTTATGATAAGGTTATTTCCATATATAGTGAAAGTGAAAGTCGCTCAATAGTGTCCAACTCTATGTGACCCCATGGACTATACAGTCCATGGAATTTTCCAGGCCAGAATATGGGAGTGGGTAGCCTTTCCCTTCTCCAGGGGATCTTCCCAACCCAGGGATTGAACCCGGGTCTCCTACATTGAAGGAAGATTGTTTACCAGCTAAGTCATAAGGGAAGCCTATATGTATATCCATGGCTAATTTCTAAAGGTCAATTTCTGGAAATTAAGAGGACAGATATTATACACATGTACTGTGGGACATTGCATTGCAGACTACGTTATTTAGAATGAACATTTTTAGAATTTTTTTTTAATCAGTGCCAATCAAATGGGGAACAAATTGTCTAAATTTTAAATTTTGAAGTTTTGATTATTACTTCTGGTAAACAATTTCTCATATATATTAACAATACTTCCATAATATGATCTGATGTGAAGTCTGTGTTAAGATTGTTCTGACGGTCCCAAGAATGTTTTCTACGGTAATATTTATTTTTTTTTAAACCAGGATCCAATAACGATTCAAGCATTGCATTACACTTTACTGTTAGACTTCTTCCCACCCTCATTTTAATGACATTGAATTTGAAGATTGCTGATTCACACACTGGTCCCCATGCACAGAGGGCAAGGAGACACCAAAAAAAGAGGGAGACCACTTCAGATTGGTGTAGGTGGCAGTTTTAATCAGTAAGGGAACTTACATGCGAGACTTCTGTTGGGTGGCCACAAAATAGACCTCTGTACTTGCCCACCAGAATCTTAGAAGTTGATATATAGGCCTTAGTGGGATTCATTAATGTGTACTGTTAACACCTTACTCTCTCAAGACTGTGTCCTTTAAAGAGCTCCTAGTGTGGGAAGAGTTGGCATTATGTACATTCCAAGGACAGAGGAAGAGGTTCCATTACCTAGGTCCAACTCTTGTGTCAGTCAGTGGTCACATCCTCTCAATGACCTCCTCCAACCAAGATTCTAAGCCAGCTGTCCTATAGAATATCACACATGCTTGATTTATTTGATTGTTTCTTCATGATGTAATTTAACTTGCCCTCTCAGTCTGGATATAGGCAAAACACTAGGCCTAAGAATCATAAGTGAGATTGTGGATTTCATATTGCATGATATTAAGAAGCTTATAATTCCAGGTTGACTCACTATTAGTAGATGCTGGGTTTGATCGTTTGGTTAAGGTAAGAGATTAACAGTTTCTCCATTGTGAAAGTACCTTTTCCCCTATATGCTTCTGAGTAATCTGTGGGCTAACACATTAATTAGCACCATGCAAATACTCTCTTCCCTAATAGCTTTCATCTAATAGTCTTAGTATCCATTGATGATCCTTCCTGAATTATATATTACATTGGGAATGGCAGAATGGTAGTTTTAAAATTTTGTCATAAATTTTACATTTACCAGTTGGCATACTTTTCAAAGAGGCTCTCTCTCTCAATTTCTCTTCATATTAGTATGGATTCAAAGATTTTTATTTATTCATTTTGTTAAAATAAATTGCAGTTATTTATTTTTTGGATACTCAAATTATCCCCATTTTTTGCCAGTAGGGGCCCTTTCAAGGCAGTCCCTGTATCTTTTTTACATGATCCCATTTGTATTTGAGTGTTTTCTAGTTTTCCAGTGCATTGAGGTGTTTTTAGCCTCATTTTGCATTTTTCTGCCCCGGATCTGGAAATTGCCATCTGTGGAAAGAGAATTCCAGGTTGGAGGAATATCAAGGGCAAAGGTCCTGAGGTAGAACCAGACATTATGTTAGAGACATAGAAAGGAAACCAGTGTGATTAGAATAGAGTTACTGGTGGGAGAGGGTTAAGAGATGGGATCAGATCTTGTAGGGTCTTATAAATTAGGGTAAAGGCTTCAAATTTATCTTTCAGTGAGTTGGAAGCCACTGGAATGTTTTGATTAGAGGACTAACTTTATCTAACTTAACTTTGATGAGATCCCTCTGGCATGTTTGTAGAGACTAGAACAGAGGGCAGGGTTAGAAACAGATATACTAAATTGGGAATATAGTATATTCTTTAGGGTAAAGATGAGGTGGCTTTGACTAGGCAGACTGGTCAAAATATAAGAAATGGTTGATCCTTAATTCATTTTAAGGCTAGAGCAAAGAAATTGTGAAATGCAGGAGGAAGAAAGGAGCTAAGAAAATTAGACATTTATAAAAACAAGCATGACCACTAAGAGCAAAATTACAGAAGGGGATTAAGTAAAAGAGCAAATGTTTGATGTGAATAAAACTGAATTATTTGAGGGAAGAATCAGGTAACACTTATTATTTACAGCCCTGAGATACAATAAGAAATACGTATTTGGTCTGGGCACACAGCTCCAAAAACCCTTGGAATCTCCTAAGTAACCAGAGTGACCTTTGTATGTTAATGAAATTACTGGCTGGAGCCCCTATCAGGATGGGTACTGGTCACAGGAAAAACCAATTCATAACTAGAGAGTTGGAACTTTAGCTCCACCACAGGTGGCACTACTGGTAAAGGACCTGCAGGCCAGTACAGTAGACCTAAGAGATACAGGCTCGATCCCTGTGTTCGATCCCCTGGAGGAGGACATTGTAACCCACTGCAGTATATTCTTGCCTGGAGAATCCCATGGACAGAGGAGCCTGGTGGGCTTCAGTCCATAGGGTTGCAAAGAGTCATACATGACTGGAGTGACTTAGCATGCACACACTCTTGGGAAAGGATTGGGGATGAAGATTAAGATAATCACCAATAGCCAATGATTTAATTAATCATGCCTATATAACGAAACTTCCATAAAAACCTCTGAACAATAGGGTTCAGAGAGCGTCCAGGTTATGAACACATCAAGGGACTAGGAAGATGTTGTATATAAAGTTGGCAAGAAAGCTTGGTGCCCCTTTCCCCACACCATGCTCTATTTATCTGTTCCATTTGGCTGTTCCTGAGTTGTATCCTTTACCATAAACTGGTAATAGTAAGTAAAGTGGGCTTCCCAGGTGGAGCTAGTGGTAAAGAATCCACCTGATAATGCAGGAGATGTGAGTTCAATCCCTGGGTCGGGAAGATCTCCAGAGAAGAAAATGACAACCCACTCCAGTATTCTTTCCTGGAGAATCCCATGGACAGAGGAGCCTGGTGGGCTACAGTCCAATAGGTCGCACAGAGTGGGACATGACTGAAGATACTTAGCACAGAGTTGTTCTCAGTTCAGTTCAGTTCAGTCACTGAGTCATGTCAGACTCTTTGCTACCCCATGGACTGCAGCATGCCAGGCCTCCCTGTCCATCACCAACTCCCAGAGTTCACACAAACTCATGTCCATTGAGTCAGTGAGGCCATCCAACATCTCATCCTTTGTCGTCCTCTTCTCCTCCCACCTTCAATCTTTCCCAGGATCAGAGTCTTTTCAAATGAGTCAGTTCTTCAACTCAGGTGGCCAAAGTATTGAAGTTTCAGATTCAGCGTCAGTCCTTCCAATGAACACCCAGGACTGATCTCCTTTAGGATGGACTGGTTGGATCTCCTTGCAGTCCAAGGGACTCTCAAGAGTCTTCTCCAACACCACAGTTCAAAAGCATCAATTCTTCAGCACTCAGGTTTCTTATAGTCCAACTCTCACATCCATACATGACTACTGGAAAAACCATATCCTTGACTAGATGGATCTTTGTAGGCAAAGTAATGTCTCTGCTTATTAATATACTGTCAAGTTGGTCATAACTTTTCTTCCAAGCAGTAAGTGTCTTTTAATTTCACGGCTGCAGTCACCATCTGTAGTGATTTTGGAGCCCCAAAAAATAAAGTCTGACACTGTTTCCACTGTTTCCCCATCTATTTGCCATGAAGTGATGGGACTGGATGCCATGACCTTAGTTTTCTGAACGTTGAACTTTAAGCCAAATTTTACTCTCCTCTTTCACTTTCTTCAAGAGGCTTTTTAGTTCTTCTTCACTTTCTGCCATAAGGGTGGTGTCATCTGCATTTCTGAGGTTATTGATATTTCTCCCTGCAGTCTGATTGCAGCTTGTGCTTCCTCCAGCCCACTGTTTCTCATGATGTACTCTGCATATAAGTTAAATGAGCAAGGCTGTAAATATACAGCCTTGAAATACTACTTTCCCTATTTAGAATCAGTCTATTGTTCCATGTCCAGTTCTGTTGCTTCCTGACCTGCATACAGATTTCTCAGGAGGCAGGTCAGGTGGTCTGTTATTCCCATCTCTTTAAGAATTTTCCACAGTTTGCAGTTATCCACACAGTCAAAGGCTTTGGCATAGTCAATAAAGCAGAAATAGATGTTTTTCTGGAACTCTCTTGCCTTTTTGATGATCCAATGAATGTTGGCAATTTGATCTCTGGTTCCTCTGCCTTCTCTAAAACCAGCTTGAACATCTGGAAGTTCATGGTTCACATACTGTTGAAGCCTGGCTTGGAGAATTTTGAACACTACTTTACTAGCACGTGAACTGAGTGCAATTGTGCAGTAGTTTGAGCATTCTTTAGCATTGCCTTTCTTTGGGATTGGAATGAAAACGGACCTTTTCCAGTCCTGTGGCCACTGCTGAGTTTTCCAAATTTGCTGGCATATTGCGTGTAGCACTTTCTTTCTTTCTTTCTTTTTTTTTCAATTTCTCCTTTATTTATTTTTTTTTCCAGTGGGTTTTGTCATACATTGATATGAATCAGCCATAGATTTATACATATTCCCCATCCCGATCCCCCTCCCACCTCCTTCTCCACCCGATTCCTCTGGGTCTTCCCAGTGCACCAGGCCCGAGCACTTGTCTCATGCATCCCACCTGGGCTGGTGATCTGTTTCACCATAGATAATATACATGCTGTTCTTTCTAAACATCCCACCCTCACCTTCTCCCACAGAGTTCAAAAGTCTATTCTGTACTTCTGTGTCTCTTTTTCTGTTTTGCATATAGGGTTATCGTTACCATCTTTCTAAATTCCATATATATGTGTTAGTATGCTGTAATGTTCTTTATCTTTCTGGCTTACTTCACTCTGTATAATGGGCTCCAGTTTCATCCATCTCATTAGAACTGATTCAAATGAATTCTTTTTAACGGCTGAGTAATATTCCATGGTGTATATGTGCATGTAGCACTTTCATAGCATTATCTTTTAGGGTTTGAAATAACTCAATTGGAATTCCATCACCTCTACTAGCTTTGTTTGTAGTTATGTTGCCTAAGTTCCACTTGGCTTTGCATTCCAGGATGTCTGGCTCTAGGTGAATGACAACACCGTCGTGATTATCTGGGTCATGAGGATCTTTTTTGTATAGTTCTTCTGTGTATTCTTGCCACCTCTTCTTAATATTTTCTGCTTCTGTTAGGTCCATACCATTTCTGTCCTTTGTTGAGCCCTTCTTTGTATGAAATATTCCCTTGGTATCTCTAATTTTCTTGAAGAGATCTCTACACATTCCCATTCTATTGTTTTCCTCTATTTCTTTGCACTGATAGCTGAGGAAGGTTTTCTTATCTCTCCTTGCTATTCTTTGGAACTCTGCATTCAAATGGGTATATCTTTCCTTTTCTCCTCTGCCTTCCACTCTCTTCTATTCACAGTCATTTGTAAGGCCTCCCTAGACAACCATTTTTCTTTTTTGCATTTCTTTTCCTTGGGGATGGTGTTGATCCCTGCCTCCTGTACAGTGTCACAAACCTCTGTCTGTAGTTCTTCAGGCACCCTGTCTATCAGATCTAATCCCTTGAATCTATTTGTCACTTTCACTGTATAATTGTAAGGGATTTTATTTAGGTCATACCTGAATCATCTAGTGGTTTTCCCTACTTTCTTCAATTTTAGTCTGAATTTGGCAATAAGGAATTCATGATCTTAGCCACATTCAGCTCCTGGTCTTGTTTTTGCTGACTGTAGAGAGCTTCTCCATCTTTCGCTGCAAAGAATAAAATCAATCTGATTTCGGTATTGACCATCTAGTGATGTCCATGTGTAGAGTCTTCTCTTGTGTTGTTGGAAGAGGGTGTTTTCTATGACCAGTGCATTCTCTTGGCAAAATTTACCTGGGGCCAAACTATAGTGGAGGTAGTGAAGATAATGGTCACCTCCTTCAAAAGATCCCACGCATATCCTGCTACGCTCACTGTCCCCAACCCTGAAGCAAGCCACCACTGACCAACGCCTCCACTGGAAACTCTTGGACACTCCCGGACAAGTCTAGATCAGTCTCTTGTGGGGTCACTGCTCCTTTCTCCTGGGTCCTGGTGCCCACAAGGTTCTGTTTGTGCCCTCCAAGAGTCTATTTCCCAGTCTTGTGCAAGTTCTGGCACCTCTATGGTGGGGTTAATGGCGACCTCCTCCAAGAGGGCTTATACCATACCCAAGTCCGTTGCACCCAGAGCCTCTGTCCATGTGGCAGTCCACTGCTGACCTGTACCTCCACAGGAGATGCTCAAACACAGTTCTGTCCCAGTCTTTGTGGGATCCCTGGGTCCTGGTGTGCACAGTTTATTTGAGCCCTCTGATCATCTCTTGTGGGGATGGGGTTTGATTCTAAACACGAATTCACCCCTCCTACCGTCTTGTTGGGGCTTCTCCTTTGCCCTTGGTTGTGGGGTATCTCCTTACAGGTGCTTCAGTGCTGGGCAGCCCCCACTCCAGTGTCTACTATCTTGCTGGGATTTCTCTGACTTTGGATGTGAGGTACCTCCTTACTGCCGCTCCAGAGAAGTGCAGCCACTGCTCCTGACCTTGGACGTGGGGTATCTCCTCATGGCCACTCCAGCGGTGTGCAGCTGCTGCTTCAGAGCAGCTCTATAGACTGTCTTGGCATTTATATTCTTCTTCATTTTAGCCATTGGGTAGGTATATAGTGGTAGCTCAGTGTGGTTTTATTTTGCATTTTTGATAATTAACAAGGTTAAGTGCCTTTTCACATATCCTCAGGAAAAGATAGAATATGCGCATTCAAGGTTATAAACTTCCTTATATACATAGCTTTAGATGTATTTCACTAGTTTGTACTTGAATCATTATTTAGTTTGGAATATTCTCTAACTGCTGCTATAATTGATTCTTCGACAAATTGTCTATTTAAACATATGCTGCTAACTTCCCAGACACTAGGGGATTTTCTGATTATCTTTCTGTTAATGATGTTTACTTCCTCATAGTTTGATATTTATTCTAGACCCAACGTAGGGTAAATTTTGGTAAATATTTTGAGTGCCTTTGTAAGCAGTGCACAGTCTATCATTGCTGGGGTCAATCTTCTATATATGTCAAGTTAGAACAAGCAGGTAAGATAAAAACTGATAGGTTCTAGAGGATTCATACAATTTGATACATAAGTTGACTTCTTTGGCATGTATAGAAGCAGAAAACATGCCCTGATCACAATAACACAAAAGTTGGAATTAACAACAAATACAGAAAGAGAAATACCAGTAAAATGCAATCTCTTTCCTAAACAATTGATACAAGAGGGGGAAAAACTCATTTCAAAATAAGTACAATTCATCAGTGTTTTATAGTTTTCTATATATAGGTCTTTCGTTTCTTTAGGTAGATATACTCCTAAGTATTTTATTCTTTTTGTTGCAATGGTGAATGGTATTGTTTCCTTAATTTCCCTTTCTGTTTTCTCATTGTTAGTATATAGGAATGCAAGGGATTTCTGTGTGTTAATTTTATATCCTGCAACTTTACTATATTCATTGATTAGCTCTAGTAATTTTCTGGTAGAGTCTTTAGGGTTTTCTATGTAGAGAATCATGTCATCTGCAAACAGTGAGAGTTTTACTTCTTCTTTTCCTATATGGATTCCTTTTCTTTCTTTTTCTGCTCTGATTGCTGTGGCCAACACTTCCAAAACTATGTTGAATAGTAGTGGTAAGAGTGGGCACCCTTGTCTTGTTCCTGACGTTAACGGAAATGCTTTCAATTTTTCACCAAATGGTATATATGAGATGAAAATTAAAGCATTATTCAGAGAAACAAATCTTAGCACTAAATATTTATATTAATAACTAAGAAAAAATAAAAATAAACTAATTAAACTCAGTAGGTTAGAAAAAGAACACAGAATTAAGCCTAAGGGAGGCAGAAAGAAAATGAAGCAAAAGCAGAAATTGTTGATATAGGAAACAAGACCTCTATATTTAACAAATAAATCAAAGAGCTTATTCTTTGAAAAAGTCAGTAAAATGGATAACTTTATTGCATTAGGATTAAGCTAAGCTTAGACTGTGGTTATAAACAACCTCTAAATCCAAGTGGCTTATCACATAAATTTGATTTTTCACACACACAAAGTCTGCTATAGGTTAAAAGACTCTAAGGCAACTGTTTTTCCAGTAGTAACTCAGCCATTTGGGCTGCTTTGACTTGAGGTTCTGCCCTGTTAGCAGATGTCCTCCAAGCTTACTGTCAGTAGGGAAGAGAATCTGGAAGGTTTCACAAGGGCTTTTCATTCTGGAAGGTTTCACAAAGGCTTTTCATTCTGGGATGTCTCCAGGGCTCCAAGGGAAATAAGTTTTATTACACTTTGAATGGATGCATATAGCTCCAAGTCTAATACCTTAGGAATGTGAGGAGCCAGTGGGTCTGGGGTAAAGGAGACACTCTCTGACATGTTAGTTTTCTTTGCTCAAGACGTCAAACAGTGCAGAAACATGAAAATATTTACTTCCTGACACTAGTATTTACCAGAAAGCAATTAGAAGTGAAATTACTGGGTTGCATCTTCAACTTTTCTAACCATTGATAAATCAACCCCCGAAAGTAGCATAATCAATTTAAACACTCATTGGCAGTGTACTCAAGTTACTCTTTTTCCACATCTTCATCAAGAAATAACATTGGCAGACATTTTTTTTTTTTTTTTTTTTGGCAAACAGATAGCTGTTATACTATGTCTCACTGTTTTCTAAATTTTTATTTCCCTGATATAGCAAGGTGGGAGGATTTTTTTAAAAATGTTTTGGCCATTTGAATATCCTTTTTTTCTTAATTGCTTGTTCATATTGTACGCCCATATAGCTATTAAGTATTTGTGTTATTTATTGATTTGTAGCCATTGTTATATATTCCAGAAGTAAAATTTTGCTATTTGCATGCACTGCAATATCTACTTCCAGTCTGTACCATCTCTAATTGTTTCACTCTTTTAATGGTCTGTTGTATAAACTTTTAAAATATTTAGTCAAAATGTATCAATGTTTTTCGATATGGAGTTTTTTTGTTTCTGGCTTTTAAAATGTTCTCAAATCAAAAGTCACACTTATATTGTCCCACTAGTCATTTTGAAACTAGTAGTTTGGTCTTCACATTTAGGTTTTAATTTTATTTTGAACTTATTTTCTAAAATATGTCATTAAAATAGTCATTAATTTTATATTATATTTGGTTGTTACTTTTATATAGACACCTGTGGGGAAAGAATTTGAGATCATGGCCCACAGAGAAAGTGTAGTGTCAGATGCACTGAGGTAAAGGACATTAAAGGAAAGCCAGGGGTGGTCTGTCGCGAAACAGACTGTGAGTATACTGGAAAGATGGAGGCAACATTAGTGATCTGGGCCATGATTCTTCCTTCTTTCATTAAACAAAGACTTGGCTTTGTTCTTGCTGAATAATTTGATAAAAGCAGACCTACTTTTTGTGTGAATATTCCTTAAACAGAAGCACCAGGTTGTTTATGAAAGTTCTCTGGACTAGTGATGTAGGCTCAAGTATAACAGAGCAATGGCACAGTCAGAATTAGGTTATTTTCTGCTCTGATATTGTCTCTGGCTAGTATCATACTTTATGAATTTAGGGGAAGAGGAAAATGAAAAAGCCATTCCAATTTATGCAACATCTGCTCTGGCTCTGTTTGGTTATCTCAGTTCCATTAAGTTCTGTAGTTGTGCCTAAATTAATTGGCACTTATAGCCAGTTTGGGGGAAGGGAGTCTCTTCCCACAAGTCTGTTATTCACTAGATTGCTAAAATATCCAGTTGTCCCAGCACAATTTATAAACTAGTCTACCTCTTACCTTTGATTTGTAATGACAGTTTGGCCATACATCAAATTTCAATATAGGAATGCTTTTGTTTATGGGTGGCTGTCTATTCTGTTCCCTGGGTTTATTTGTCCCTGCAACAACAACTTACTGTGATTAACTACTATCTTTATAATAAATCTTAATATTTACTAGTGGGAGTATTCACACTTTATTTATTTTATTGACATGATTATCTGGGGACATATAAATAAAAACAACCCTCCCCAAAAAAATCCATGTGAATTTTAGGATTATCTTGGTAAATTCAATTAAAAATTTTATTGAATGTTGTGATTATAATGTAATTTAATTCAGAGATCAGAATAGGCAGAACTGATATTTTGCTATAGATTTGCCTTATCCATGAACGTGGTCAGTCTTTCCAATTTATCAGAACTTCATTTACGTCCTTCCATAATGTTTCTATGAATAGCTTGTCCATATTTTGTTACCCTTGTCTTCCCCTGCAGGTTTTCTTCTTATTTTGAATATTAGCATTTTTAGATTACTTTTTTGAATCATGTGACAGCCATGAAAGTGGGTCAATCCAATCCTCAGATCTCTGTTCAGAGAAAATTAGCTTCCAGTGGCAGCACCTTTGAGATCTACTGCAGTGTATGAATCAAGGGGATACTTTGCTCAGTCAGCCCTAGCCCACAAACAGAGCAAAATAGGGGTGCCAGATCCTGGGCAACTGTACCCAAGGTAGAGCTCCTCTGGAAGCAACCTCTGATCTGGAGTATTGTGTTGTGCTGGTCCAGATCACTATTCTGGTTCTTATTCAATTTTTAATTTTTTGAGATATTTATCTTGTCTATACACCCAGGAATATCCTTTTACTTCCCCTTATTAATATTTTACCCATCACTTCAATATGCTTGAAAGCCTGTTGTTACAATACCGTCTTGACCAAAGTGTATTCTTTTTTTGCAGAGAAAGTATTCTTTTCTCTCCCTCTTTTGTTTTTCTCGCAGCTTTCAAGGTTTTCAACTTTACCTTTGCTCTTTCCAGTTTCACTGAGATGTGTATAGGAAATTCTTTTTTATTCATTTTGTTTGGTACTTTAAATGCCTTTTGATATGAAGACTCTTGTCTTTCTTCAATTTTGGAAACTTAATCGTTATAATTTCAAATATTTAATCACCACCATTCCATCAATTCTTCCAAAACTATGAAACATGGTACTCCTTTTTCTTCTTTTATCCATCTTACTTTCCTTCTTCCATGAAATGCATTTGCATTGATTGAATTTTTGTGATGTGCTATGCATAGTGACAGGCATTAAGAGTAAAGAAGTAAATACGTGCACTGAAAGGCTTGAAATACTGTCTCAAAGTTATAAGAAATCTTGAAATGATTAAACCAAATATTTTGGGACACTTGGGTAAAGAGGAAGTGGGGAATGCTCAAGAAAATATCTCCCTTAGCTTCTACTTACAATGTTTTTTCCTCAACACAGATCCACAAATGAATTAACAATGGAAAGAATCTCCAAGCCAGTTCCTTATTCTCTGTTTTCAAATTATTCATGCCAACTAACTCAAGTTCAAAATTCTTATGCAAGTTACTCCTGAGACAATGTTTTCATGAAGGCTACATACTTACTTAACCAGATGGACCTTTGTTGGCAAAGTAATGTCTCTGCTTTTTAATATGCTATTGAGGTTGGTCATAACTTTCCTTCCAAAGAGTAAGCATCTTTTAATTTCATGACTGCAGATGGACAGGGAGGCCTGGCGTGCTGTGATTCATGGGGTTGCAAAGAGTCGGACACGACTGAGGGACTGAACTGAATTGAACTGAACATACTTATTAAGTCTGAAACCCAGCAGGGGGTGAAGGTTTGCTAAACCTGGAAGCTCTACTACTTTGGGCAAGGCAATTTGCATCTTCCATATTTATTATTGGTATTTCTAGGCAGCATTTTTGTTTTACTTTTATTAGTATCAGTAAACCAAAATAGTTGCACTTTATTCACTTTAAAAGCAAATGGCTAAAACATACAGAAATAAACATTAATGCCTTTATATCTGACAATCTGCTATGTAACACTTTAACAGTCATCATAGACAGAAAAAGAATAAAGAGTATTATCAATACCACAGAAATGATCCTGTCATATGTTGTCACACCCCAGTCTTTAAATATATTGCTTCCTCTTCAAAGATAATCATTATGCTTCTCTATAATATACTGGATTTGTACCCTTCTGAGTACTCTGAAAATTAAATCATATGGTTGTTCTTTATATATGAGTCTGTTTTTTCTCAATATTATATTTCTGTGTTCCATCTATGTTGTTAGATATAGTAGTAGTTACTTAATTTTCTTTGCTGTATACCATTTCATTATATTCAGTTCAGCTCAGTTCAGTAGCTCAGTCGTGTCCGACTCTTTGCAACCCCATGAATCGCAGCACGCCAGGCCTCCCTGTCCATCACCAACTCCCGGAGTTTACCCAAATTCATGTCCATTGAGTCGGTGATGCCATCCAACCATCTCATCCTCTGTCATCCCCTTCTCCTCCTGCCCCCAATCCCTCCCAGCATCAGGGTCTTTTCCAATGAGTCAACTCTTCACATGAGGTGGCCAAAGTATTGGAGCTTCAGCTTCAGCATCTGTCCTTCCAATGAACACCCAGGACTGATCTCCTTTAGGATGGACTGGTTGGATCTCCTTGCAGTCCAAGGGACTCTCAAGAGTCTTCTCCAACACCACAGTTCAAAAGCATCAATTTTGGGCACTCAGTTTTCTTCACAGTCCAACTCTCACATCCATATATGACCACTGGAAAAACCATAGCCTTGACCAGATGGACCTTTGTTGGCAAAGTAATGTCTCTACTTTTTAATATGCTATCTAGGTTGGTCATAACTTTCCTTCTAAGGAGTAAGTGTCTTTCAATTTCATGGCTGCAATCTCCATCTGCAGTGATTTTGGAGCCCAAAAAAATGAAGTCTGACGCTGTTTCCACTGTTTCCCCATCTATTTGCCATGAAGTGATGGGACCAAATGCCATGATCTTAGTTTTCTGAATGTTGAGCTTTAAGCCATCTTTTTCACTCTCCTTTTCACTTTCATCAAGAGACTTTTTAGTTCCTCTTCACTTTCTGCCATAAGGGTGATGTCATCTGCATCTCTGAGGTTATTGATATTTCTCCTGGCAATCTTGATTCCAGCTTGTGCTTCTTCCAGCCCAGTGTTTCTCATGATGTATTCATGATGATTCATTATATTAATGTACCACAAATTATCCATTTTTCCTGTTGATGGTTATTTAAAAGTTTCCATTTTTGATCTATTAATATCCTTAAACTTATATGTGTATGAATATATGTATGCATTTATGTTACACATAGATGAAAGAGAGGATGTGCTAGGTAATAAGCATCTGTTCAAATTTAGCAAAAGTGACAGTAAAATGAAGCTAAAGAGTTACAAAGTGATTTCACAATAGTATATCCCATCAACAGTGCATGAGAAATCCAATTGACTAGAGCCCCTGTACAAAAGACAGATTAATAAAAGCATACAAACTTATTTAACATAAATGTTATGTGATAGGGGAGACTTCATAAGGAAATGAAGACCCAAAGAAGTCATTAAACCTGAGCATTTTTTAATGCTGAGTTTGATGAACAGTGGAAAGTTATGGGAAAATGTGTTAGGACAAAGAGTCTGAGTTATTAAATGGAGCAAACTGAGGGAAACTGCAAGACTTATTTGTTCAGATTCCTCTGGATGCCCTTCCATGTTTGGAGATAAGGATGCTCTTGTTCTCCAGGTGAATGGAAGGTACTTTTTGCATGAGAGTCTTATGACTTGCTTCAGGGGACTATTCCCAGCCTTGCAAGAGTACTGTGTGGTTCCTTAATCCTTCCAAATGTTTCTTTCCCTGGCTTTTTGTGGCTTCCTATCACTCATGTTCTGATTACTCTGCTGAATACACACAGAGGGTCCTGTACAGATTTCTGGGTCTCTAGAGTTCTCGCTCTGAGAATTTCTCTCCTCTCCAGCATTCTGCCTGAATGTTTAGCTCTATCTCCTCAACTCAAGGAGCTTGCTGTGTTCTGTCTAGGTTGCTCCTGCATGTGCCTCAGCCTGGAAACTCTCTTCAGTCAGTAACATGGGTCATTACAGGATTTCCCTCATTTGTTCCCCATCTCATAGGGATTGTTGTCCTTCACTGCTTGATATCCATTGTCTTGAAAACTGCCATTTCACATATTTTATTTCTCTTTTATTTAATTGTTTCAGGTATAAGGAAAACTCCAGGCCCCATTACTGCATCTTGGTCAGAAGAAAATGCCTTAATTTGTATTCTTTATTACTAGTAAATTTGAATATCTTATATGCCTGTAGGCCATAATATTTTGTATTATGTGAAGTGACAATTTATATGTTTTGCCCACATTTCTACTACAGCAATTTGTCATTTCTCATTTTTGTCAAAGACTTTCTTCTGTATTAAAGATATCAAACCCTTGTCTGTCATATATGTTATGAATATTTTATCCATTTGTTTTTGCTTTTCATTTTGATTTATTTATTTTTTCTGTAATGCAACCACTTTTAGTTTTTACTTAATTAGATCTCTTATTCTCTTGATATTTTTTCTTATTGATTCTACCATTAATAATTTACCAGTATTACATGCATACTTATAATGTCTTCTAATTATTTTATGATTTTTCCTAAAATTGTAAGGAATCATAAGGAGATAAGGAAGCAGAATCCAGCTTTCTGGAAAGGTTATTGCCCAAAGGACTGAAATGGTATGGACATAACTGAAGCAGAAGATATTAACAAGAGGTGGCAAGAATACACAGAAGAACTATACAAAAAAAATCTTCATGACCCAGATAACCATGGTGGTGTGATCACTCACCTAAAGCCAGACACCCTGGAATGTGAAGTCAAGTGGGCCTTAGGAAGTAGGAAGCATCAGTATGAACAAAGCTAGTTGTGGTAATAGAATTCCAGCTGAGTTATTTCAAATCCTAAAAGATGATGCTGTGAAAGTGTTGCACTCAATATGCCAGCAAATTTGGGAAATTCAGCAGTGGCCACAGGACTGGAAAAGGTCAGTTTTCATTCCAGTCCCAAAGAAAGGCAATGCCAAAGAATGTTTGAGCAACTGTACAGTCGCACTCATCTCACATGCTAGTAAAGTAATGCTCAAAATTCTCCAAGCCAGGCTTCGACAGTACATGAACCATCAATTTCCAGATGTTCAAGCTGGATTTAGAAAAGGCAGAGGAATCAGAGATCAAATGGCCAACATCTGTTGGATCATCAAGAAAGCAAGAGAGTTCCAGAAAAATATCTACTTCTGCTTTATTGACTACATCAAAGCCTTTGACGGTGTGGATCTCAACAAACTGTGGAAAATTCCTCAAGAGATGGGAATATCAGACCACCTGACCTGCCTCTTGAGAAATCTGTATGCAGGTCAAGAAGCAACAGTTAGAACTGGACATGAAACAACAGTCTGGTGCCAAATCGGAAAAGGAGTATGTCAAGGTTGTATATTGTCACCCTGCTTATTTAACTTACATGCAGAGTACATCATGAGAAACTCTGGGTTTGATGAAGCACAAACTGGAATCAAGATTGCCAGGAGAAATATCAATAACCTCAGATATGCAGATGACACCACCCTTATGGCAGAAAGTGAAGAAGAATAAAGAGCCTCTTGATGAAAGTGAAAGAGAAGAGTGAAAAAGTTGGCTTAAAGCTCAACATTCAGAAAACTAAGATCATGGCATCAAGTCCCATCACTTCATGGCAAGTAGATGGGGAAACAGTGGAAACAGTGGCTGACTTTATGTTTTTGGGCTCCAAAGTAACTGCAGATGGTGATTGCAGCCATGGAATTAAAAGACTCTTGCCGCTTGGAAGAAAAGCTATGACCAATCTAGGCAGCATATTGAAAAGCAGAGACATTACTTTGCCAACAAAGGTCCATCTCGTCAAGGCTATGGTTTTTCCAGTAGTTATGTATGGATGTGAGAGTTGGACTATAAAGAAAGCTGAGTGCTGAAGAACTGATGCTTTTGAACTGTGGTGTTGGAGAAGACTCTTGAGAGTCCCTTGGATTGCAAGGAGATCCAACCAGTCTACCCTAAAGGAAGTCCGTCCTGAATATTCGTTGGAAGGACTGATGCTTAAGCTGAAACTCCAGTACTTTGGCCACTTGATGTGAAGAATTGACTAATTGGAAAAGATCCTGATGCTCAGAAAGATTGAAGGTGGGAGGAGAAGGGGATGACAGAGGATGAAATGGTTGAATAGCATCACTGACTCAATGGACAGGAGTTTGAGTAAGCTTTGGGAGTTGGTGAGGGAAGCCTGTTATGTTGCAGTCCATGGGGTTGAAGAGAGTCGGACACTACTGAGAGACTCAACTGAACTGATAGTGAAGTGAAAGTGAAAGTGAAGTCGCTCAGTCGTGTCTGACTCTTTGCGACCCCATGGACTGTAGCCTACCAGCTCCTCCGTCCATGGAATTTTCCAGGCAAGAATACTGGAGTGGGTTGCCATTTCCTTCTCCAGGGGATCTTCCCTGGGTCTCCCGCATTGCAGGCAGACAGTTTATTATCTGAGCCACCTGGGAAGCCCACTGAACTGATAGCCCAGAGCATTTTTCATAGAATTTTAAAACAAGTGACTTCCATTCTTTCATTTCACCTTGCTCTTAATTCTGTGAAACTGAGGGTTGAGACTTAGGTCAAATGGGTTGAACCTGTCTAGGTACATTTCACAACTGTTGTTTCCCATATATAAAAGTACACTGTCTTCCTTACAGCTGGAATATACCAAGGGAACACACTCAGGGGTCTTCCTCAAAGAACTGATTTGGGAGACTCAGACTACAGGCTCAGTCGAATATCTCAATCTGGGATCACACTAGAATCTGTGAAATTGTAACAGTAGCTGGGTAAATCACTTCTAGCAGGAATCAGTTCATGGTTACAGAACAAATTGAAAAATCAGGTTTCATACAGATTCTTCAACCATTATTTTTCAGAACCATTTTCCATGCTTCATTCTGCTGCCTACATTCCTCTTTCTTTCTTGCCCTGGTTTCTACATCTTTCTCTAACCAGAAATTTCTTCTTTTCTTTAGATAACTTTTTAATGAAGAGTGTAAGAGTATGCAGGCTTCCCTGGTGGCTCAGCTGTAAGGAATCCACCTGTCAATGCAGGAGACGTGGGTTCCATCCCTAGGTCAGGAAGATCCCCTGGAGAAGGAAATGACAACCCACTCCAGTATTCTTGCCTGGGAAATCCCATGGACACAGGAACCTGGTGGGCTACAGTCCATGGGGTCACATAGAGTTGGACATGACTGAGCAAGTAAACAACAACAAGAATATGCTCACTCCGATGTCTCTGGCTCATGGATCATTTTGAGCCAAAGGCCATTGAGAACCAACACATCAGGAAAAGAGGGCACAAGTTTTCTTTTTTTTTAAAGTTTTTATTTTGTATTGGGGTATAGTTGATTAATGAACAATATTAATAGCCTCAGGTGAACAGCCAGGGAACTCAGCTATATATACATATACATATACATATACATATATATATATATATATATATATATATATATATATATATATATCCATTCTCCCCCACAAGCTTTCATTTTGAAAAGGAAATTTCCATAGATACAGGGAAGGATACAGAATTGGGGCTATATCACACCTTGTAATAATGCCAGCTTTCCAATTTTATGCTGAATGAGTGCTCAATAAGATGCTCTTCCTACAGATCTCTTGCTTCCTTGGGCCATTCTGACTCCTTCCTCCAAGAGGGCGCCAGTCAGAACACATAGCCTCAAAGACCTAATCAGGGTAGAACAAAAGGTGCAAGCAAGTTCCATTCAGAGCACCCTTAAATGCACGTGAGTAATTTCACTTCTGAGGACTTTCAGACAAGGAATTGCTTACAATACTAAACTTTGGTGCTTTTTAGGATCACTTGAAGACGTTTTTGAAAATACAGATTCCCTGGTTTCACCACCCAGAAGCATTAGTTCAATTGAACTATCTATTGGGCCTAGAATTGTATGTTTGAAAAGGCTCTCCAAGTGATTCTGTGATGCAACCAAGGTATGAATCAGTGATTGAAGGTATTTCTTCACTGATCTCATGTTTATTTATTTGGTTTGCTCTGATAATATGTTCATTCATTCATTCTGCAATTATTTATTGGGGCACCTATTAAGGTAGAGTTTCGGTAGGGGCCTGGAAAAGTCTGCTAGCAGAAAAACAAAGTTAAGCTTCATAACCTTTATCTTTAAACATTTAAGTAGCTCTTCAACTCCTGTCTTATAATCTAAGGACTATAAATAAGAAGATAGTAAGATTTCTAGGTTTTTATTCACTTTGTGGATCTTAGGTCCTTACTTTAAATACATAATACCTGTCAACTGGCTAAAAGTAACTTCAGTAGTCTCTACGGGATTTAAGTCATCAGTGAAGCAGAAATCTTATTACTAATACCCAGTAGCCATCTAAGATCTCAAGAAATTAAAGCGATACATCTGTAAAGGGCAAACTATGTCCAGGACATTCTGAATTAAGGAAAAGATGCATTCTGATTAATCACATGTCTCTTGACAAGGTGTTGTGAAATGAAAATCAGAATGGAGTTGGTATTGCTAAGAGAGCTCTTTAAAATGAAGCCATTTGGGACACTTCCTTAGAATATTCTCTCTAGGTTACCAAAATCTGTGTCACCTGAATTGCAATTCTTAAGACCCCCCCAATAAACTATTTTCTTATTTTCAGCCTCCAGCACTGTTTTTCAGTTGATGGCTTAAGTATTCAATACCAAAGAAATATACAATCCTAAAGAAAGGCAATGCCAAAGAATGCTCAGACTACCACACAACTGCACTCATCTCACACGCTAATAAAGTAATGCTCAAAATTCTCCAAGGCAGGCTTCAGCAATACGTGAACCGTGAACTTCCAGATGTTCAAGCTGGTTTTAGAAAAGGCAGAGGAACCAGAGATCAAATTGCCAATATCCGCTGGATCATCGAAAAAGCAAGAGAGTTCCAGAAAAACATATTTCTGCTTTATTGACTATGCCAAAGCCTTTGACTGTGTGGATCACCATAAACTGTAGAAAATTCTTCAAGAGATGGGAATACCAGACCACCTGATCTGCCTCTTGAGAAACCTGTATGCAGGTCAGGAAGCAACAGTTGGAACTGGACACGGAACAACAGACTGGTTCCAAATAAGAAAAGGAGTGCGTTGAGGCTGTTTATTGTCACCCTGCTTATTTAACTTCTATGCAGAATACATCATGAGAAACACTGGGCTGGAGGAAGCACAAGCTAGAATCAAGATTGCCGGGAGAAATATCAATAACCTCAGATATGCAGATGACACCACCCTTATGGCAGAAAGTGAAGAACTAAAGAACCTCTTGATGAAAGTGAAAAGGAGAGTGAAAAAGTTGACTTAAAGCTCAAGATTCAGAAAACTGAGATCACGGCATTTGGTCCCATCACTTCATGGCAAATAGATGGGGAAACAGTTGAAACAGTGGCTGACTTTATTTTTCTGGGCTCCAAAGTCACTGCAGATGGTGATTGCAGCCATGAAATTAAAAGACACTTACTCTTTGGAAGGAAAGTTATGACCAACCTAGACAGCATATTGAAAAGCAGAGACATTACTTTGCCAACAAAGGTCCATCTCGTCAAGGCTATAGTTTTTCCAGTGGTCATGTATGGATGTGAGAGTTGGACTCTGAAGAAAGCTGAGCACCAAAGAATTGATGCGTTTTTACTGTGGTGTTGGAGAAGACTCTTGAGAGTCCCTTGGACTGCAAGGAGATCCAACCAGTTCATCCTAAAGGAGATCAGTCCTGGGTGTTCATTGGAAGGACTGATGTTGAAGCTGAAACTCCAATATTTTGGCCACCTGATGCAAAGAGCTGACTCATTTGAAAAGACCGTGATGCTGGGAAAGATCGAGGACAGGAGGAGAAGGGGATGACAGAGGACGAGATGGTTGGATGGCATCACCGACTCGATGGACATGGGTTTGGGTGGACTCTGGGAGTTGGTGAAGGACAGGGAGGCCTGGTGTGCTGTGATTCATGGGGTCTCAAAGAGTCGGACATGACTGAGCGACTGAACTGAACTGAACTGAAGTATTTGTACATTCCTTACCTGCTTGACTTTAACTTGGCCACTTGATAATGTCGCTCACCTGCAATTAATCAAATATTTATCTGGTGTTCTTATGTGCCAGATCTATTATATAAATTTTACAAATAAAGGAATTTAGTGCTCAGTAATTTTCCCAAGATCCCATGACTAGTAAAAGGCAAGAATAAGATGGAGATGCTGTGCTCACAGTCTTAACTATTTGGCTGTTTCTTCTTCCTCAGTTGTGACTCCACCTCCCAACCCATCAGCAACCCAAAGTTTTTTTGTATCATTCCTGGCATACTTCCCAGAAGGAATTATGAATCTGAATGGGTCCTGGATAGCAAATACTGAAGCAGAAAAATAAATTTATTATAAGGATATTAATAGTTAATTAATAGTTACCATAATTAATATTATATAATACTAACATAATTTAGTAATATTATAGCTCTTAATATAATATATAGTTAATATGTAGCACTTATTTTTTATCAGGCACTTAAAATGTTTTAATTCATTTAACACTCACCACAGTCCTATAAAATGGGGCATAATACTGGGTTGGCCAAAAAGTTCATTTGGATCTGGATGGCCAATCCCAAATGAACTTTTGGCCAACCCAATGCTGTCTACCTTTTAGAGATGAAGAAACCAAGGTTTAAAGTGATAGTGGGACCTGCAAATGGCCCCAAAGCAATCAATGAAGATTCAAATACAGGCAATCTAATGTTACAGCCAATGATCTAAACTATTGCAGGATACTGCCTCAGGATACTGAGGTGGCCCTGAGATGCTACGAACAAGAACATAGCTGCAATGCAGGCAAACACTGGGACAAGAAGCTTGTATGTCATCAAGTATCTTCAGCCCTGCTCTGACTCTCTTCATTCTTTTCTATCTCTGCAAACCAGCTATCTCAGCTCCACAATCCACAAGGAGGAACGTGGCCACCAACAGTTCCAACATTATGTTTTTAACAGGTGATGCCACTAGAGAAGGAGACCTGGATCTCTCAGGTACCTCTCAGGTGGCCAGGTTCAAGTAACCCCTGTGGTTCTAGGAACTGTGGTAAGGCATGTCAACTGCAACAGCAGGCCATATGGCCATGCCCACTGCCACCATGTGTTTGAGGGGAGATAAATTCTCAGAAAAGGGGGAATTGGGCAGAAAAGTCAAAAGATGTACCCTCCTAAGGTGTCTCAGAAGCTAAATAGCATTTGGGATAATTGATTATTAAAAATCATTCTGTTGACTTTAGTTATTTCTAGGATATTTTCATACATTTTGAAATGATCCTATTCCTTAGTGTGTTTATTTTACACTTGGGATTCCTCCTTGATGTTAAGTTCTCAGGAATCTCCAAAAGAACTGCCTAATTTGATTAAAACCCATTATCTTTCTTACATGTTAAGTCCATTGTTTAACTCCTTCAAATCTTTTTATGTTTGCACTTTTTCATTGAAGTATAGTTGATTTATGATATCATGTTAGTTTCTGGTGTACAAAACAGTGATTCAGTTATAGATAGATAGATAGATTCTTCTTCAGATTCTCTTCCCTTATAGGTTATTGCAAAATACTGAGTATAATTCACTGTGCTATACAAGAAGTCCTTGCTGGTGATCTATTTTTATATGGTAGTGTCTATATATCAAGTAATTCTGAGAAAAAAAAAACAAGAGATTAAACAAATTTCAAGAAATTAAGGGCATTAGAGTTTCATTTCATTTTGTAATACATGGAAATTTGTATAAAGGTTTGTTTTTATACTAGTAAATATAGAAAATATAAATATAAGCATAAATATAGCATTATAGAAAAACATAAATATAGATGTGCAAAAATAAAAATCTCTAAGATTTCACAATTCAGGAGTATTTTACTGCATGTTCTTTCAAACTTTTTGCTATGACTTGGTCTTTCATATCATTAGTGATTTAGAAGTTTTATTTAACTGTTTTTGTAATTATCTACATGCTAAAATATATTTTTCACTTGAAACAACTGAAAAATGATGGTCTCATTTATTTTTACTTAAACAGAAAAACTAAAGAAATATTAGTACATTTTATTTTTATCCCTTCCTTTGCCATTTTTGTTGGAATAATCTGGGATATTGAAACTAGATTATTTTATAATTGTATATCTTGTCTTTTAAAAATTGCTTGATATTTGTTACATTTCCATATTAACAATTATCTCAACATTGAACATAAATATTACTGATCTCAGCAGTAACTACAGTTGCTTTTAGATCACATTTCTCTCAGTTGAAATTACATATTGTGATTTACTTTTGGTTAGTTGGAATTTGTCCTTTTCCTGAATTTATCCAGCTCTTTGTGGATGGTATACTTTCTAAGTTTGTACATGTTTGTGAATGGCTTTCTGTTCCATGAACTGTAGCTTAGGTAGGCTCTCAAAATTTTGTTGATGCTGCCTCAGTGTCTTCTGACCATTAGTATTACAGAAGATCTGAAACCAACCTGATCTTTTAAACTATTTTGTCAACTTATTTTCCCCCTTTCAGCCCTTAACTCTATCCTAGGGAATTTTTTTTTTTTTCATTTAAGAACAAGAATCTCTTTCATTATCTTCTCCAACTAGATGGGCCACTCTGATCTAAAGCCTCAAGTTTTTCCTCTATTCTTGCTATTATTTTTTTAATTAGTGGTTATATCAATTGGGATCCCACTACTATAAAAATTACAGAATACTCAAATAAGGTAATTGAGTAGAGTTAAATGACTTACAAAGGTGTAGAAAGGGCTAAAGAAGACCAACTAGATGGTGAAGCACCTAGAATAAAACTGCTGGGGATTCATTATCACCCCTGGGTCTGAAAAGGTAGAGGGGAGGAGTGGTGTCCAGGACTTTAGAAGGAGCTTTGTTCACAGCTGGGTCAGTATCTTTAGGAGAGGCATTGTTAGCTAGGGGCCACCTGGAGGGATGGTATCTGGGCCTTGCTCTCCTCCCACAAATGCCTCTCCTAAACTGAACCAAATGAGAAGTCTTATGAAACATCTGTAAAGGTCAACCTTACAGGAAAAAGTGCAGGGTGGAAAAAGGGGGTGAGTGGATCTGGAATAGCAAACAGAGTATTTGCTTGAAATTTCTATTTCATTTAATTCGCATCATCTGACTTTGGGGGTAAATATAAAAGAAAACACATTGTTATACTTTTATTCATTTTAGTCATAAGTTTTATTTCTTCATCTCTTCATACTATTCGTAATTGTCCTGAAAAAAAAATTAAGTATTTTAAAATCTGCTCATTACTGCCTCTTGTGCTTGTGTTTAGTTGCTCAGTCATGTCCAACTCTTTTCGACCCCATGGACTGTAGTCCGCTGGGCTCCTCTGTCCATGGGGGTTCTCCAGGCAAGAATACTGGAATGGGTTGCCATGCCCTCCTCCAGGGGATCTTCCTGACCCAGGGATTGAGCCCAGGTCTCCCTCATTGAAGGCGGATTCTTTATTGTCTGAGCCACCAGGGTAGCCTCTAGTACATATTTAAATTTAGTCATCTTAGCTTTTATCTGACTGCAGTCTTTCTTGATGTTATATTATGTTCTTTCCATGAGTACAGAATTCCAACAAGTCTTACTGAGGATGCAAATTATTTAAACTTCATTTTTTTTGGTATAAAACAGTTTCACATGGATACACTTATTCAGAATTCCCAAGTGGCCCTTTTATTTTGCTCAGAATATTTTTCAGAAGTCTAGTGGTTTTTCTTTATAACCTCAACTTTACTAAGTTTGTAAAGTTCTTTGAGTACTGAGATTTGAGATGGATTCTGTGTCAGAATCCAAATCTTCTAGTCCTGGGAAGTGGACATGGAAGTATTTCTATTTGCTGTAGCTCTATTTCGTTACAGGTTGAATTAAATTGTCTACATGGAATGGGAAGTCAGCTATGGGGAGAAAAGCCTCATGACAGGAAAGTTAATTGATTTTCCAGTTTCTTTTCAGTGACTGCATGTTTGAGTCCTAATGGGTACAGCTCAAACAGCATTTGTAGGATTTAGATTGGTTTCAAGTAACCTCCTCCACAGCCTAGCTCATTCACCCTGGGAATATGGTGGACCTGTCTCAGACAGATTCCATTTGCCCCTGGAAGAACGTCCTTTGCAGCAAGGAACTAGGGTACTAGTGTGATGGTTAATATTGCGTGTCAGCTTGGCTGGGCCACAGTGTCCAGATGTTTGGTCAAACATTATTCTGGATGCTTCTGTACAGGTGTTTGTGAATGGGATTGACATTTAAACTGATGGACTTCGAGTAAAGCAGGTTGCCTTCCATAATGTAGGTAAGCCTCATCCGATCAGTTACAGCTTTAATGGAACAGTGACTTCCCCTGAGCAAGAGGGAATTATGCCAGAAGATGGCCTTTGAATTCCAGCTGCAATTCTTTCCTGGGTCTCCAGCTTGCTGGTCTATCTAATAGATTTTTGGACTTGCCAGGTGTCAACAATCATGAGATTCAATTCCTTAAAATAATATGAGAGAGAGAGTTATTTAAGCTTCCCAGGAGGTTCAGTAGTAAAGAATCCACCTGCCAGTGCAGGAGAGAAAAGAGATACGGGTTCAATACCTGGGTTGGGAAGATCCCCTGGAGTAGGAACTGGCAACCCACCCCAGCCCACCCCAGTATTCTTGCCTGGAAAATTCCATGGATAGAGGAATCTGGAGGGCCACAGTCCATGGGGTCACAAAGAGTTGGGTGTGACTGAGCAGCTGAGCATGCCACACACATATATATGTAAATATATATATTTATACACATATGCATATATGTATTGATATATACATACACAAGCATACATATACATATACATCCTGTTGCTTCTGTTTCTCTAGAGAATGCTAATACCACTATTAAGAACTCAATATAAAAGGAGTACTCATAAGTTGTCTATTTCCCTTTGCAGGAGATTTTCCAAAATTTTCTCCCAACAATTCCATCTATAAACTGGACAGGTTTTAGCCACGTGGCCAAACCTAGAAGGCTAGGTAATATACTTTTCTGGCTAGCTCTATTATCTCTCCAAATAAATTGGGGGATTTTTAACTGAGAGAGAAAGAGTGAATGTTATAATTGGCAACCAGCGATCTGAGAGAGCACTTTTTTTTTTTCTAATCAGCACTTTCCATTTGAGATGATGTATGGTTCTAAGAATATGTGCTTTTATTGCTATAACAGAATTGAAGAGGTTGAAACTGCCTCTAACTCCTTTATATCTAGTTACTCAGTGAATACCTTAATTCAGTTACAAAACCCATAAGACTTTATTTATTTATTTGTACATTTTCCCAAATTCACTTTCTCAAATGAAAAAAGATAGTGAGTAATGATGTGGGATTTTTTTTTTGTAGTTTCTGTTTTCCTATGACCTTTTTTGCCTTAATAATTATATACATATAGCCTATATATAGGTCTCCCAGGTGGTGTTAGTGGTAAAGAACCTGCCTGCCAATGAAGGAGACATAAGAGATGTGGGTTCAATCCCTGAGTTGGAAAAATCTCCTGGAGGAGGGCATGACAACCCACTCCAGTATTCTTGCCTGGAGAATTCCATGAACAGAGGAGCTTGGCAGGCTACAGACCATGGGATTGCAGAGAGTCATACACAACTGAAGCGACTTAGTGTGTACATATGGCTAAGCCACATTTGATATGAAAATGTTCAGATTCTTCCCCACTCCATCCCCACCAAGAAACTTACTCTACAAAAAGAGAATAACAGAAACTAAACAGCAGCCATACTAATGGATAATCCCAGGTTACAAAATGAAAGGAGACCCCAATATCACCCCAACTGAGATGATATAGCAGGTTCAATGCTGAGCCTTTTCCTGGGCATCTACACCAGACAGGCTTCTCTGAGGGGACTTCAAAAATTGCAAGCTTCAAGTAGGAACAAAAATCTCATTTTTTATGAGCTTTTTCACATTTTTCCCTCTTTTCTTCATTTATGAACAATGGTAAGCAAGCTGTGATGGACTTGCCCTTTAAAGATAATGATTCATTTTGGCATACCTTCCTTTTTTTTCCCCATAAAACCTAAACCCTGAGAAAATCAGCATAAGACCCCTGTGGGTGGGGCAGCCATCAAATAACTGTGATTTTCAGGTGATCATAAAACCTTCACCACTTAAGAGTATATAACACAAAAAAGAGAATTCATTTGAGTGATTTCTAAGCTTTTAAAAATAACCTCCTTGAGAAGAAAACTATTTTAATTTAGGTTATTAGTCATTTCTACCTAAATATAAATTAATTATATCAGGTGCTTTCTGCTTAACACATAAATGAAAAACTTAGTCTCAGGACTTAGGGTTTTGAATGAGATGATAGGATGAATGCTGAATAGGGAACAGAGAGGAAGGGGATGCAGAGGAATTTTATAGGAAAAAGAGAAAAGAGGTAGGGTTGGATTGGATCTTGCATTTGTAGGACTAGGGAGCATGGTAAGTATACTAGGCAGCTAAAAACTAGTGTTAGGGTGCAGAGTGCTCGGAGCAACATACAAGATGACTCTACTGAAGAAACAGAGGCTGATAGCCCATGTGCACAGGCAAAAGAGAGAGAGAAAGCTAAACACGAAATTCTCAGCAATTGCACTGAGCTGACTCCCTTCCTTCCTCTCACTTATTTATCTGTTTATTTGTTTATTGTTTCTTGGTTTTTCAAACTTTTTAAAATTGATAATTTACAATGTTGTGTTACTTTCTGGTGTATAGCCAAGTGATTCAGTTATACCTATATATATGTATTATTTTCCATTATAGTCTATTACAAGACTTTGAATATAGTTCCTGTGCTATACAGTAGGTCTTATCATTTACCTCTTTTATATACAGTAGCTTGCATCTGCCAGTCCCAGAGTCCTAATTTAAGCCTCCCCACCACATTCGTCTCTGATAATCATAAGCTTGTTTTCTATGTCTGTGGGTCTGTTGCTGTTTTGTAAATAAGTTCGTTTGTATTATTTTTTACATTCCACATGAGTGACAGCATGCATTTTGTCTTTCTCTGTCTGACTTACTTCACTTATTATGATAATCTCAATGTCTATCCATGTGACTGCAAATGGCATTATTTCATTCTTTTTTAATGTCTGAGTAATATTCCATTATATATATGTAACAAATCTTCTTTATCCATTTATCTGTTAATGAACACTTAGGTTGTTTTCATATCTTGGCTATTATAAATAGTGCATCTATGAACACTGGGGTGCATGTATCTTTTTGAATTAGAGTTTTTTTCCCCATCATAATCTCTATTTAAAATAGACTTAAAATCTGACCATTTCTTTGTATTTCCATCATTACCACCTTTTTCTCCTGGATTACTGAAAAAGCCTGCTCATCGATCCCCCTGTTTCCTTCATTGTCCCCCACAAAGCAAACAGAACCATTCTTTTTAAAAGAAATTAAAAAATAAAACAAAATTCAGAGAGTTCCCTGGTGGTCCAGTGGTTAGGACTTGGTGCTGTCACTGCCATGGCCCAGGTTCAGTCCCTCATCAGGAAACTAAGATCCCACAATTCAAACTGCCAAAAAAAAAAAAACAGATCATCACACTCTGCTTAGAACTTTCTGATGGCTTCTTTTGTCTTTCAGAAGCAAATCCTAACCATGGTCTCTGAGATGGGCTCCTGGATCACTCTTGACTTCATCTCCCAACTCTTTCCCTGGCTCAATCTACTCTAGGCACTCTGGCCTCCTTGCTGGGCTTGTAATATACAAACAGTTCCTGTTTTCTGGGCCTTTGCATCTATGATTTCCTGTCCCTAGAATGTTCCTCCTTCAGAAATCTTCATTCACTCACTCGATTCATATCTCTGCTAATAAGTCAGTTTTTTGTTGGGCTTTCCCTAAACACATGACCTAAAAAGACACAAGCACCATGTATTATCACATCCTATCTTTTTACCCTGCCATATGTTTCCTCATAGAACTTATCAGAACTAGACATGGATACTTACTTATTGATTCATTGGCTACATTTTCTCACTTATTGCTTGAGAGAAGATTTCATGTCTGTTTCATTCTCTGCTATATAGAGAGCACCTAGAAAAATGCCTGGCACATAACAGTGGCTCAATACATTTTTGTGGCATGACTATATAAATTGCATGAGGCCTCAGGAAGGTTTTGGGTAATTTTAGGGAAAAAGTTGAGATACTCTTACTATAAATGGAGTAAATTTTCAGCATCTCTACAATCAGAAGCCGAATGCTTTTGTTCTGACATGAGTGTTGATGCTGCTTTGCTGAATCTCTGAAATAAGTGTTTCCATGGAACATTTAAAATGCTGACTATCATAGATTATGTGAAAAATACTTCCATCCAATTACCTATAATCCTTCCTGGGACAATTATCAAATGTGCTTGTTAACATGAAATTTATCTTTCTGTTAAACATTTTGCTTTGAGTGTGATCATTTTGAATGAAGAAGAAATCATATTTGTGCCAGATAAATTCCTTTTCAACATCACTAATGATGAAAAACAATTTGTGTTCACATATGACATACTTTTAATTTGTGGAGTTCTGAAGTTTCCTAGATATTTAATATGGTTTTGACCCAGTTGAGGTTACAATTTATTTTGTAGGCTTTGTAACTATACATTCTCCCAGCTTGGCTTAGTATTTTCACATGAGCGTGGGTTTAGTCTGAATCCTACTTTGCACAAACTATTTTGTGATGGCTATGTCATGTGTCAACTTTCTGAGGCTGAAGTCCATTCCCCAGAATTCATCATCTTGTTTTGTTTGTTTCTAGTTAAGGTCGGCTGCAAAGGAGATTTGTAGGAGATTTGAAGGCTGGAAGGGAAGCTACTAAATGGCCATTTTATAGCTCACACAGGTTGCTGTTGATCTGCTGACTCAGCAGCTGGGCCTGCAAATGCTCTAGCTTAATCTGGTCCTCCTTTGGCTTCTTCAACTCTCAGGCCAGGAGTATGTGTTTAGCTCTATTACAAAGAGCCCCCTTCTGCTGGATACCTTCATGGCCAATGTCAGAGGACACAGTAAGTAACACAAGATTCAGCACTTCCCCATGGGATTCCAGCTCGAGTGTGTTGATTCCAGTCTGCTTACACTCTTTCTGACTCCCTTCCTTATGGATTTGAAACCCTAGTATCATATGTAGAGAAAACAGCCTTACAGAGACTGCTTAACCAACTTGCTCCGACAATCATGTAAGGCCAGTTCCATTAAAGAAATCTATCTAAGATAAATATGGATAATATAGATATAAGAATAGATATAGATATGGGCATGGATATGGATATGGGCTTCCCTGGTGGCTCAGTTGGTAAAGAATCTGCCTGCAATGTGGGAGACCTGGGTTCAATCCCTGGGTTGGGAAGATCCCCTGGAGGGGATCCCCTGGAGGAGGGCATGGCAACCCACTCCAGTATTCTTGCCTGGAGAATCCCATGGATGGAGGAGCCTTTGAGACTCTATGGGGTCACAAAGAGTCAGACATGACTGAATGACTAAGCACAGCACACACATGGATATGGATGGGCTTACCAGGTGGCGCAGTGATAAAGAATCTGCTTGCCATTTCAGGAGACATAAGAGACGCAGGTTCAATCCCTGGGTCAGGAAGATCTCCTGGAGTAGGAAACAGCAACCCACTCCAGTATTCTTCCTTGGGGAATCCCATGGACAGATAAGCTTAGCGGGCTACAGTCCATGGGGTTGCAGAGTCAGACATGACTGAGCAAGTAACTCTTTTCACTTTTAGTCTATGACTGCTGACCTTATAAGAGACAGAAATTTAGACACAGGGAGAATATGAAGTCACGATGAAGGCAGAGACTGGAGTGATGCAGCTACAAGCCAATGAATGCCAAGAACTGCTGGCAACCCTCAGAAGCTAGGGGAGAGGTATGGACCAGATTCTCCTTCAGAGCTTCCAGAAGGAACAAACCTTTCTAACACTTTGCTTTTATGCTTTAAGACTCCAGAATATGAGGAGATAAAATTTCTGTTGTCTTAAGCCACCCAATGTGTGGTACTTTGTTGTAGCAACCCTAGGAAACCAGTATGATTGCCGAAGACAAGATGCCAGAGCTACTATAATGGGCAGTGACATCAAAGCAGTAATCAGAATGGTCTAACTTGGAGAGGTCATTAGTGTTGACTAGTGGATCATAATATATCTAGAAAAGAAATAGATGGGCAGTTTATTAAATTCTTAATTGATCTGTATAAGCCTAATAGTTCTAGGTCTACTGAACAGAAGTCCAAATTGAATCCCCCAAATATCAGAGCCCCTCAACTAATTCCCAAATTTGAGCCAGTTCACAAAACTACAATCTTTGAATGACGGAGAGACCATGTCCTCTTGAGAACATTGCCTGCTATGCTATTGTTAACCTTCTTCCTAGGAAAGAAGCATTTCTTCTTCTGGGTTTCTTTCTTTCCCAGAGAAACCTGCAGTCATTTACCATTTATTAGGGTGACTGTGCATTTGGAAAAGGGAAATAGTCAAGATTAGAGCGAATTACTGAACATGGGTGCTGAAATGAAACCAATTCCTGGAAACCAAAAATCTTTTTGCTGCCTTCATAGCCAGAGTAAAGACTTATATAGTCAAAGGTCAGGTGATCAATGGAGTTCTGGCTTACCTCCAACATGCAGTGGTACCAGTGAGTAGTCATACCCACCATGGAGTTATTTCTCCATTTTCAGAATGTATAATTTGAATAGATGTACTCAGCAACTTTCAGAATTACCACATTGGCTCTCTGACACATAGAGAGAGGACTATTGTGGCAGGAAAGGCCAAGAGGAAACCACTAAAACTGTCTATAACTATAAAAATAGTAAACCAAAGCAATATTTCATCCCTGGAGGCATTGCAGAGATTCATGGAACCATCAAGGCTTTGGGTGTGGGTAGGACCTGTGACTTGCTCCTAGGAAATAGGATATATAAAAAGAGATGAGATGTCATTCACTTGATTTGGTTATGTTATATAGCAAAGGTGATGGAATGTTATTCCCACTATTAGATTATATCTTGGCTGTTTAGATATACAGTACTCTCTCATTCTGGGCTTGAAGAAGCAATCTGACATGTTGTAAACTTTCTATAGAAAGGATCACATGGCAGGAAACTGCAGGTGACCTTATGACCTGAAGACAACTTCCAGCCAGCAAAAAGATGGATCCCTCAATAATATAACCTGAAGGAAATTAATTGTACCAACAAGCTCAATTAGATTTGAAGCAGATTCTTTCTGGCCAAAGCTCCACATGAGAATATAGCCTGTCCAACATCTTGACTGAATCCTTGTGAGACCTTGAGCAGAGAATTGAGGTAAGCTGCGTCTAGACCCCAGATCCACAGGAACTCTGCAATAGCAAATATGTGTTATTTTAAGCCAGTATTTCAAATTAATACATAGTTATAGGCATTTGAAATTCCAAAATTGCCTTCTGAAAGCTGAACGAAATATTGTGTCTAAAAAGAAAAGAAGCTAAGCAAACGATGATGGCTGAGAGGCCAAAAAGCTGAGGAGAGCTTCTAGAAGTTTTATAGGATTGAGGGAGTAATTAAAGTTCAGAGACTGTGCAGGAGAGACCCTGCTAAACACCACTACCTTTTAAGCTGGGATTCCTAAAGACCTCTAATTCAAGAAATAATGGTGGATGGCAAATAGTCCTTCCTTCAGAATGACTGAAATCCAGCTTTGAAACAGCTCAATATCTGATTGGTCAAGGTGATAAATCCCAGCTGTAACTGCTTTACAGAAACAAAGTCAAATCCTCACTGAAGGAAGAAAAAAATCCAAAGCTTCAAATTACCTCTACAGTTTTTCATACCCTGTGGACAATATGCAATGAAAGCAGGAAAACAGACAAGGAGAAATATTAAACAGTAGAAACACGGCTTCAGGAGAATCAGATTTTGGAATGATCAAACACTAAAATAAATGTCATTAATACATTCAGAGGTTACAGTAAAGAACTACAAACTATAAATAAAAAAGAATCCAATGGAAACATTATAACATAAAAAATAATATCTAAAAGAACACAATAGATACATTTTAAGAGGAGATTACATATAGCTGGTGAAAAATTATAAATTTAGAATATAGAAGAAATAAAGAGTTTTAAAAATTGAACATGTAAGTAATTCTAGGGCTTCCCTGGCTTCTCAGACAGTAAAGAATCTGCCTGCAATGTGGGAGACCTGGGTTTGATCCCTGGGTCAGGAAGCTTCTCTGGAGAAGAGAATGGCAACCCACTCCAGCATTCTTCCTGGAGAATTCCATGGACAGAGGAGCCTGGTGAACTACAGTCCATGGGGTCACATAGAGTCAGACATGATTTAGCGACTAACACTTTTACCTTTTCTTTCAAGCAATTCTAAATGAATATAGAATGTGTAAAACTCTACAATTAATGTCCAAGACTTTCAAATTTCAAATTAAGATACATTTTGATGATAGCACAAAAGAAAATAAGAGATGTTTTGGTTAGCATCCATAGGTTATGTGGCAGTAACAGACAATCTCCAAAGTCTTAATGGATTAACAAAACAATTTGTCTCACCTTACATGTTGGCTCTGGATTGGCTTTGGTTCCTCTTTATATACTATCTTCATTTCAATATCCACAATATAAGCAACCACTATTTGAATCATACTATTCTCATGTTAGAACAAAAAGAGCAATGGCAGAATTATTCAGTGGTTTTAAAGTTTCTGCTTTGATATCACATAAAATCATGTCCACTTACATTCTTTTGGCCAATGTAAGTTGCATAGCCAAACCTTGGGTCAATGCTCAAAACAAATCAACACAGGGAGGTGCTTCAAATCATATGACACTGGGCAGGATTATATGATCTTTTATTAAGAATAAGTAAGTAAGTAAGTGAAAATCGCTAGTAGCGTCCAACTCTTTGCAACCCCATGGAACAGTCCATGGAATTCTCCAGGCCAGAAAACTGGAGTGGGTAGTCATTCCCTTCTCCAGGGGATCTTCCAAACCCAGGGATTGAATCCAGGTCTCCTGTATTGCAGGAGGATTCTTTACCAGCTGAGTCACCAGGGAAGCCCAAGAAAAATGGACTGGGTAGCCTATCCGTTCTCCAGTGGATCTTCCCAACCCAGGAATTGAACCAGGGTCTCCCGCATTGCAGGAAGATTCTTTAACAGCAGAGCTGCCAAGGAAGCCCATATAAATACAGAAGTCAAAACATGTTTTTGAATCTGAAAAAAATACAATCTACCAGAGTACAAATGAAATTAATGTGTTCCAAGGTCCTTATATTTTCAAAGATGTGGGAAAACATCTAATTTATATTAAACCTAATAAATAAGGATCCATGTTTTAATCTCTAATGTAATCTTGAAAAATAAGAATGTATAAACAATAAGGTAATTAGAAGAGAAATAGAGTAAAAAGAATATTTTATTAATGCAAAGAAAGTAAAAAAAGAAAAAAGAAGATAAAATTTATGGACTCTGTAGAAAAGCAAGCATGATGGTAGATTTCCATACAAGTATATTAAATGAATTATATTAAATGAAATGATATAAATATTGTAGAGATTATCAGACTGGATAAAAAAGCAAAGCCCTATCATATTTTATTTATATTATAAGAATGAAAAAATTTTGAAAGGAAAGGTCAGAAAAAAATATATACAACAAGTTACCACAAGAAATCTGACGTAGGAGGGGAGCTAAGATGGTGGAGGAATAGGATGGGGAGACCACTTTGTCCCCTACAAATTCATCAAAAGAACATTTGAAAGCTGAGCAAACTACACAAAACAACTTCTGATCACTAGCAGAGGAAATCAGGCACCCAGAAAAGCAGTCCATTGTCTTTGAAAGGGGGTGGGACAAAATATAAAAGATAAAAAGAGAGACAAAAGAGTTAGGGATCGAGATCCATTCCGGGAAGGGAGACTTAATAGAGGAAGTTTCCAAACAACAGGAAACCCTCTCACTGGCAGGTCTGGGGGAAGTTTTCAAATCTCAGAGGGCAACCTAACTGGGAGGAGAAATAAATAAAAGCCACAGATTACATGCCTAAAAGCAACTCCCAGCAGAAAAGTACCCCAGACGCTAGCATCCACCACCAGCAAGTGGGGGCTGAATGGAGAGGAGCGGGCAGCATTGCTTAGGGTAAGGACCGGGCCTGAATGCCTTGAGGACAATCTGAGGGTGCTAACGTGAGATAGCAACTTAAACTGTGGGATAGCAAGAGAGAGGGAGAATTAACCTGCAAAAAGCCCTAACCTAAGGCACAGCCGGCCTGTTCACAGAACAGAAGACTGAGCAATAACAGAGAAGAGCTAGCCGGCTGCAGACCGGCCCATCCCCCACCAGAGGCAGCGGGGAGGCGGGTGCCAGCCAGAGCCAGAAAGAGGCAAACCCAGCCCCAGAGATGGCATCCCCTACCAAACTGCAAACAGGCTTCCAGTTTCTAACCAAAGACTTCCTGAGATTCTGGATGGTTGACATCCACTGGGAGAGTCACAGCCAGAGACCAGCTCCCCAGAAGAGACACAAGGTGCACCGGACCAGGCGTGCCCGGAAACTGAAGCTGGGATGGGGAGGGGAGAAGTCGCACTGCACCTGAAGAGAGTGTGCTCGTCAAGCTCCTGGTTGCCTGAGCTGCTCGGACTGGGGAAGGCACAAAACGCAGCCCCAACCGAGTCTGTGCCTTTGTGGAGTACCTGAGAACCTGAACCTGAGTGGCTTAGGCCTGGGAAATGCACGCAACTCAGGGCCTGCTCCCTGTAGAGCAACCTGGAGCCTGAGCAGTGTAGATGGGGAAAGCACACATGCCATGAGCAGGGGCAAACCCAGTGTGTCTGGAACACTGCGAGTGCTCCCCACACACGCCAGTGATATTTGTCTGCAGCGCCCTTCCCTCCCCGCAGCACGACTGAACAAGCGAACCTAAACAAGAGACAACCTCCACCCACTTGTGTCAGGGCGTAAATTAGACACTGTAGAGACCTGCGAACAGAAGCCAAATAAACAAAGGGAACTGCTTTAGAAGTGACAGGTGCAACAGATTAGAACCCCTGTAGTTAACACCGACTACACTGGAAGGGGACTATAGATATTGAGAAGTATAAGCTGGAAAAAGGAACTATCTGAAACTGAACTGACCCCACACTGCCCGCAACAGCTCCAGAGAAATTCCTAGATATATTTTTACTATTATTATTTTTTAATTAATTTTTCCTGTTTTAAAAGTCCTCTATTACTCCTCTATTACTCCTTAATTTTCATTTTTATAACCCACTATAACCTTGCAAAAAAGGACCCTATTTTTAAAGCAAACTTCATATATATTTCTTACATTTTTTGTGTTTTGTTTTTTTTTAATATTGTATTTTTAAGAGTCTAACCTCTACTCTAGATTTTTATTTTTGTTTTTCAGTATTTGATATCAATTTTGGACATTTAAGAATCCAATCTTCAGTACCCATTTTCACTTAGGAGTGTGATTACTGGTTTGATCACTCTCTCCCCCTTTTGACTCTCCTTTTTCTCCCCCAGATCACCTGTATTTCCTCCCTACCCCTTCTCTTCTCAATCCAATTCTGTGAATCTCTGTGGGTGTTCTGGGCTGTGGAGAACCCTTAGGGAACAGAGTACTGCCTAGATCTGTCTCTCTCCTCTTGAGTCCTCCTTTTTCTCCTCATGCTCACCTCTATATCCTTCCTCCCTCTCCTCTTCTTCATGTAACTCTGTGAACCTCTCTGGGTGTCCCTCACTGTGGAGAATCTTTTCACCATTAACCTAGAAGTTTTATTATCATTGCTGTATGGATGGAGAAGTCTTGAGGCTAATGGAAGAATAAGACCGAAATACAGAGGCAGGAGGCTTAAGTCCCAAACCTGAGAACACCAGAGAACCTGATCATCCAAAAGCCCCCAAACCCACACTGAAACCAACCACCACCCAAGAGCCAATAAGTTCCAGAGCAAGACATACCATGCAAATTCTCCAGCAATGCAGGAACATAGACCTGAGTGTCAACATACAGGCTGCCCAAAGCCACACCAAACCCAAAGACCCATCTCAAAACTCACTACTGGACACTCCATTGCACTCCAGAGAGAAGAAACCCAGCTCCACCCACCAGAACACCGACACAAGCTTCCCTAACCAGGAAACCTTGACAAGCCAATTGTCCAACCCCACCCACTGGGAGAAACCTCCACAATAAAAAGGAACCACAGACCTCCAGAATACAGAAAGCCCACTCCAAACACAGCAATCTAAACAAGATGAAAAGGCAGAGAAATACCCAGCAGGTAAAGGAACATAAAAGTGTCCACCAAGCCTAACAAAAGAGGAGGAGATAGGGAAACTACCTGAAAAATATTTTAGAATAATGATAATAAAAATGATCCAAAATCTTGAAAACAAAATGGAGTTACAGATAAATAGCCTGGAGACAAGGATTGAGAAGATGCAAGAAATGTTTAACAAGGACCTAGAAGAAATAAAAAAGAGTCAGTTAAAAATGAATGATGCCAAAAAAAAATGAATAATGCAATAAATGAGATCAAAAGCACTCTGGAGGGAACCAACAGTAGAATAACGGAGGCATAAGATAGGATAAGTGAGGTAGAAGATAAAATGGTGGAAATAAATGAAGCAGAGAGGAAAAAAGAAAAAAGAATCAAAAGAAATGAGGACAACTTCAGAGACCTCTGGGATGATGTGAAATGCCCCAACATTCAAATCAGAGGAGTCCCAGGAGAAGAAGACAAAAAGAAAGGCCATGAGAAAATACTTAAGGAAATAATAGTTGAAAACTTCCCTAAAATTGGGAAGGAAATAGTCACCCAAGTCCAAGAAAATCAGAGAGTCCCAAACAGGATAAAACCAAGGCGAAACACCCCAAGACACATATTAATCAAATTAACAAAGATCAAACACAAAGAACAAATATTAAAAGCAGCAAGGGAGAAACAACAAATAACACACAAGGGGATTCCCATAAGGATAACAGCTGATCTTTCAATAGAAACTCTTCAGGCCAGAAGGGTATGTCAGGACATATTTAAAGTAATGAAAGAGAATAACCTACAACCCAGATTACTATACTCAGCAAGGATCTCATTCAGATATGAAGGAGAATTCAAAAGCTTTACAGACAAGCAAAAGCTGAGAGAACTCAGCACCACCAAACAAGCTCTTCAACAAATGTTAAAGGATCTTCTCTAGACAGGAAACACAGAAAGATTGTAAAAACGCAAACCCAAAGCAACAAAGTAAATGGGAACGGGACCATACTTATCAATAATTACCTTAAATATAAATGGGTTGAATGCCCCAACCAAAAGACAAAGACTGGTTGGATGGATACAAAAGCAAGACCCCAATTTATGTTGTCTACAAGAGACCCACCTCAAAACAAGGGACACATACAGACAGAAAGTTAAAGGATGGAAAAAAATATTTCATGCAAACGGAGAGCAAAAGAAAGCAGGAGTCGCAATACTCATATCTGATAAAATAAACTATAAAATAAAGGCTGTGAAAAGAGACAAAGAAGGACACTACATAATGATCAAAGGATCAATCCAAGAAGAAGATATAACAATTATAAATATATATGCACCCAACATAGGAGCACTGCAGTATGTAAGGCAAATGCTAAAAAGTATGAAAGGGGAAATTAACAATACCACAGTAATAGTGGAAGACTTAAATAACCCACTCACACCTATGGATAGATCAGCTAAACAGAAAATTAACAAGGAAACACAAACTGTAAATGACACAATGGACCAGCTAGACCTAATTGATATCTATAGGACATCTTACCCCAAAACAATCAATTTCACCTTTTTCTCAAGTGCCCATGGAACCTTCTTCAGAATACATCACATCCTGGGCCATAAATCTAGCCTTGGTAAATTCAAAAAAATTGAAATCATTCCAGTCATTTTTTCTGATTACAATGCAGTAAAATTGGATCTCAATTACAGGAAAAAAACTATTAAAAATTTAAACATATGGAGGCTAACTAACACGCTTCTGAATAACCAACAAATCATAGAAGAAATCAAAAAAGAAATCAAAATATGCATAGAAATGAATTAAAATGAAAACACAACAACCCAAAACCTATGGGACACTGTAAAAGCGGTGCTAAGGGGAAGGTTCAAAGCAATAGAGGCTTACCTCAAGAAACAAGAAAAAAGTCAAATAAACAACCTAACTCTACACCTAAAGCAACTAGAGAAGAAAGAAATTAATAATACCAGGGTTAGTAGAAGGAGAGAAATCTTAAAAATTAGGGCAGAAATAAATGCAAAAGAAACAAAAGAGACCATAACAAAAATCAACAAAGCCAAAAGCTGGTTCTTTGAGAAGATAAATAAAATTGACAAACCGTTAGCCAGACTCATCAAGAAACAAAGGGAGAAAAACCAAATTAACAAAATTAGAAATGAAAATGGAGAGATCACAACAGACAACACTGAAATACAAAGGATAAGAGACTACTACCAGCAGTTATATGCCAATGAAATGGACAACTTGGAAGAAATGGACAAATTCTTAGAAAAGTATAACTTTCCAAAACTGAACCAGGAAGAAATAGAAAATCTTAACAGACCCAGTACAAGCACAGAAATCGAAACTGTAATCAGAAAGCTTCCAGCAAACAAAAGCCCAGGACTAGATGGCTTCACAGCTGAATTCTACCAAAAATTTAGAGAAGAGCTAACACCTATCTTACTCAAACTCTTCCAGAAAACTGCAGAAGAAGGTAAACTTCCAAACTCATTCTATGAGGCCACCATCACCCTAATACCAAAACCAGACAAAGATGCCACAAAAAAGAAAACTACAGGCCAGTATCATTGATGAACATAGATGCAAAAATCCTTAACAAAATTCTAGCAAACAGAGCCCAACAACATACTGAAAAGATCATACAGCATGACCAAGTGGGCTTTATCCCAGGAATCAAGGATTCTTTAATATCCACAAATCAATCAATGTAATGCACCACATTAACAAATTGAAAGTTAAAAACCATATGATTATCTCAAAACAAGCAGAAAAAGTCTTTGACAAACTCAACATCCATTTATGATAAAAAAAAAAAAAACTCTCCATAAAGCAGGAATAGAAGGAACATACCTCAACATAATAAAAGCTATATATGACAAATCCACAGCAAACATTATCCTCAATGGTGAAAAGTTGAAAGCATTTCCCCTAAAGTCAGGAACAAGACAAGGGTGCCCACTCTCACCACTACTATTGAACATAGTTTTGGAAGTGTTGGCCACAGCAATCAGAGCAGAAAAAGAAAGAAAAGGAATCCATATAGGAAAAGAAGAAGTAAAACTCTCACTGTTTGCAGATGACATGATCCTCTACATAAAAAAACCCTAAAGACTCTACCAGAAAATTACTAGAGCTAATCAATGAATATAGTAAAGTTGCAGGATATAAAATTAACACACAGAAATCCCTTGCATTCCTATATACTAACAATGAGAAAACTGAAAGAGAAATTAAGGAAACAATACCATTCACCATTGCAACAAAAAGAATAAAATACTTAGGAGTATATCTACGTAAAGAAACAAAGGAACTATATATAGAAAACTATAAAACACTGATGAAAGAAATCAAAGAGGACACAAATAGATGGAGAAATATACCGTGTTCATGGATTGGAAGAATCATTGTAGTGAAAATGAGTATACAACTCAAAGAAATCTATAGATTCAATGCAATCCCTATCAAGCTACCAATGGTATTTTTTCACAGAACTAGAACAAATAATTTCACAATTTGTATGGAAATACACAAAACCTCGAATAGCCAAAGGAATCTTGAGAAAGAAGAATGGAACTGGAGGAATCAACCTGCCTGACTTCAGGCTCTACTACAAAGCCACAGTCATCAAGAGAGTATGGTGCTGGCACAAAGACAGAAATATAGATCAATGGAACAAAATAGAAAGCCCAGAGATAAATCCACACACCTATAGACACCTTATCTTCTACAGGTAGGCAAGAATATACAATGGAAAAAACATAACTTCTTTAGCAAGTGGTGCTGGGAAAACTGGAAAACCACTTGTAAAAGAATGAAACTAGAACACTTTCTAACACCATACACAAAAGTAAACTCAAAACGGATTAAAGGTCTAAACATAAGACCAAAAACTATAAAACTCCTAGAGGAGAACACAGGCAAAACACTCTCTGACAGAAATCACAGCAAGATCTTCTATGACCCACCTCCCAGAATATTGTAAATAAAAGCATAAATAAACAAATGGGACCTAATGAAACTTAAAAGCTTTTGTACAACAAAGGAAACTATAAGCAAGGTGAAAAGACAGCCTTCAGAATGGGAGAAAATAATAGCAAAAGAAGCAACAGACAAAGGATTAATCTCAAAAATATACAAGCAACTCCTGTAGCTCAATTCCAGAAAAAATAAATTACCCAACAAAAAATGGGCCAAAGAACTAAACAGACATTTCTCCAAAGAAGACATACAGATGGCTAACAAACACATGAAAAGATGCTCAACATCACTCATTATCAGAGAAATGCAAATCAAAACCACAATGAGGTACCCTTACACGCCAGTCAGAATGGCTGCTATCCAAAAGTCTACAAGCAATAAATGCTGGAGAGGGTGTGGAGAAAAGGGAACCCTCTTACACTGTTGGTGGGAATGCAACCTAGTACAGTCACTATGGAGGACAGTGTGGAGATTCCTTAAAAAACTGGAAATAGAACTGCCATATGACCCAGCAATCCCACTCCTGGGCATATACACCAAGGAAACCAGAACTGAAAGAGACACGTGTACCCCAATGTTCATTGTAGCACTGTTTATAATAGCCAGGACATGGAAGCAACCGAGATGTCCATCAGCAGATGAATGGATAAGAAAGCTATGGTACATATACACAGTGGACTATTACTCAACCATTAAAAAGAATACATTTGAATCAGTTCTAATGAGATGGATGAAACTGGAGCCCATTATACAGAGTGAAGTAAGCCAGAAAGATAAACACCAGTACAGTATACTAACACATATATATGGAATTTAGAAAGATGGTAATGATAACCTTATATGCAAGACAGAAAAAGAGACACAGATGTATAGAACAGACTTTTGGACTCTATGGGAGAAGGCGAGGGTGGGATGAACCGAGGGAATAGCATTGAAACATGTATATTATCAAGTGCGAAACAGATCACCAGTCCAGGCTAGATGCATGAGACAAGTGCTCAGGGCTGGTGCACTGGGATGACCCAGAGGGATGGGATAGGGAGGGGGGTGGGAGGGGGGTTCAGGATGTGGAACACATATAAATCCATGGCTGATTCATGTCAATGTATGGCAAAAACCACTACAATATTGCAAAGCAGTTAGCCTCCAACTAATAAAAATAAAGGGAAAAAAAAAAGAAATCTGATGTAACTGTACTAATAATCAGAAAAAGTAAATTTTTAGGCAAAAAGCATTCCTTAGAGACATTTTATTCTTAAATCAAAGTTGATCCACCAGAAAGCTATGGCAATTCTAGATTTGTCTGTCTCATAACATACTTCCCAAACATACAGAGCAAAAGGTAACAGGATAAAATGAAGCCACTGCCAAATTCTACAGAGCTGTAGTAAATTTTAATTCACTTTTCTCAGTTACTGATGAGCCAAGTTTACAAATTATATTATTCAAGTCTTCTATAGACTTGCCAGCATGTTGTCTACTTTTTCTATTGCTAATTTGAGTTCAACATATTTAAGTATGGCATTTTTTTCTTCCATATCTTTTATAATTTTGTAGATTTGAGCTCATATGAAATAGAAAAAGTATATCAAAGCCCCCTAGTACTAATTTTCTGTATTTTCCTTACATTTATTGTAGCTTCTATTTTATTTATGATTAAAAAATAACTGGTATAGAAATATCTGGTATAGAAATACTCATAGATGTTACATCTGCATTAAACAAGTATTACTTAGAAACTGTTTGATTTTGAGTAACTGAGATATCTTTCCTAATATTATTTTAAGACTGATTAAAATTTTATTTATCATATAAAAATGTCTGGAGGCAGGGGGTCAGGACTAGTAAGAAGGGCTCTTTAAAGTCATTAATTACTGGTCTAATTAAAAAGAAAATTATTTGACCTGTGTGCAGAAATCACAAAACAAAGAAAGATAAAACATAATCAGAAAACAACTTATACATCAACTATACTCCAATAAAAGTTTAAAAAACAAATTAATAACATGTATTGTATCAAGCATTGACTTAAAGGCTAAAGTTAAAAACAAATTTGTCTATAATTCAAAAAATGTACAGGCAGTTCAATCTTGTTTTAAAAAATCTTAAAGCAGGAGATGGAAAATAAGCTGTCAATAAAAAGGAAATATGAGAAATAAAAATAAATATTAGAAGTAAATGAAAATGTTACAGAGGAAAATATTCCATTTGATGCCACTAAAACTAGAATAAACAATATTTGAAACCACAGTCAGGGACACATAAATTAAGCTTCCAAAAAAAATCACACAAAATGAGATTACAAAGAAATAATATATAAAATTATTATAAAAAGATGATAGATATGTAGAGATGAAAGAAAAGGGAAACAGGTAAGATGAAAAAATATTATTCAAAACTTTAATAAAAGTGGTTTTGAAATAAAAGTCTTGACTCTGATGATCAAATTAGGTTGACTATTTCCTCAGAAAAGTTCCTAGTGATGCTATTGATATTCAAAGATTAAGAAAAAGTGTCCTAAAGGAATATTAGAAAAAAATCAACATACAAAAGGGAGAATAATTATGCTACTCAGATTTCTCTACAGGATATTACTTACCGAGATAATTAGAAGAATTCAATGAAATAATGTAATTATACTAGTCTTGGATTGGCACCAGGGCATTCATAAACTTACTGAAATTCTATTCAAAATATTGTTTGTGCACACATATGTAAATTTTCTAGGATGAGAACAAATGGCTTTTTACCTGATTAACAAAGAGATGGCAAATAAATTAAAAATCACAGCTGTAGGGCATGTCTCCCCAGTAGAGGACTTCATTTTTCTAGTAGTCCATGGAAAGAGTACTGTGTCCATGAGTTTATTGCAAGGCTTTTGCCTGCAATGTGGGAGACCTGGGTTCTATCCCTGGTGGGGAAGATCCCCTGGAGAAAGGAATGGGTACCCACTCCAGTATTCTTGCCTGGAGAATTCCATGGACAGAGGAGCCTGGTGGGCTACAGTTCATGGGGTCGCCAAGAGTCGGACAGGACTGAGTGACTAACAATTTTTTTTTTCATGTGTGAGGTTCCATTCAAATTGTGTCTGCAATTAATGTGAATAGCATATTTTGTATAATGTGGTTGATTATCTTATAATTGAACATTCATTTATTTCAATGCATACTTGCATTTGTGCTTAGGTGACCACTTTGCACAGAAGGATCATAAAGTGATAGCATTTAAGTTCTAATATGCTAGTAAGCACATTCATTGCTCTTGTTCACCTTTCATAATGCCACAAATGACAGCTTTCTAACAGCTACCTTTGTGTAAATATTGATTTCCTTAAACAATGATGAATGGAGAAAAAATCCTAGACTCTTACTTTTAAAAAATATTATTCTATGTAAGTATTCAGTTTTGACGTAAGCTACTTATTTACATGAGTCCAATGTGACATCCTGTTAATGACTCTGTGCTTTGGAGCTATGTTCTATTTTAATTGTTTTGGGCTCATGGAAAAAGACAGAGGCAGAATTAATATGTGAATGGCCCATTCATATGATGAAAGGACTAAATGATATTCTAAGAAGCTATAAAATAAAAGGCCTCAAAATTGTTTAAACAGAGAAAACAGTCATCATATGACAACTAAATATTTGTATATATTATAACAATTGTGAGCACTGGTTTGGCTTCAACAGAAAAAATTATCTGTTATGTAAAATTAACATTGTTTATTTAAATTTTATTGGTTTGTAATGTGATGAATTTCACTTTTAATTTAGGTTTTATAGTTGTATATGGGATAATAGCATAAGGAGTTCATTCTTAGGTTTACATCTATACATATTTATAGGTCATTATAATAACATCAAAAAAAGTTTCTGTCATCACTATGGATCAGGAAAAAAGTTTCTTTTCACTTTGTAAGTGTAAAAAAAATCCTGTACAGAGCATAATTCACCCAAACTGCTCATTGTCTCCGTCTCAGTATGGCTTTGCTGCAGGCAGGCTGCCTTTATTCTCTAACTACAGCAACTCCACTCATCTGTCTCAAACTATGGGAGATAGAGAGGCATACTCCAGTCAATCAGGGTCATTATTGAAAAGGATCATTATTGATTTTTTTGTTCAAAACTCAAATCAGGGATGTCCCTATTGGTCCAGTGACTAAGACTACATGCTCCCAATGAAGGGGGCCTGGTTTCCATCCCTGGTCAGGGAACTAGATCCCACATGCCTCAGCTAAGAGCTCACATGCTTCAAGAGTAAAGATCCTATCAGATGTAACTAAAAGATCCCACATGCTGCAAGGAAGATGGAAGATTCTGTATGGCATGCCTAAGACCCAATGCAGCCAAATAAATGAAGAAATAATTTTTAAAAATTCAAAACAAACAAATCCCCTATTTCCATATTTATGTAGTAGAAAATTAACAAATGCCTGAAAAGTTAGTCTTCTATGTTTTGTTTTATCCTGTGCTGTGGTGTACTTAGTCATTCAGTCGTGTCCAACTCTTTGCGACCCCATGGACTATAGCTCACCAGGCTCCTCTGTCCATGGGCATTCTCTAGGCCAGAATACTGGAGTGGGTTGCCATGCCCGCCTCCAGGGGCTCTTCCCAACCCAGGGATCAATCCCGGGTCTCAAGCATTGCAGCGGATTCTTTACCATCTGAGCAACCAGGGAAGCCCATTTTAGTCTGAGTTCCCTAGAAAATAGAGCATGAAGGCATGATGTTTACATGTTTGTTTTTGAGGTAGAGTGCACTTTTAGTGAATGAAGAATGAGGGAAAGGGGAATTTCAGTCAAGGAAGGAGAAAAAAGTAAGACAGGATGATGTGTTATCAAGATGCTCATAGCTGTACAGGAAAACAGGCTGATGATTGGTCGTGTAGGATAGTGGTCCCCAGCCTTTTTGGCACCAGGGAACAGTTTCGTGGAAGACAATTTTTTCACAGACCGGGGGTGGGGGAATGGTTTCAGGATGATTCAAATACATCTACTGTGCACTTTGTTTCTATTATTATTACATCAGCTCCACATCAGGTCATCAGGCGTTAGATCCCAGAGGTTGGGGAGCCTTCCTGTAGCATATTTTCAGAACGGATGTGTGGAATCCCTGCTTTCCTGAACTGTTTGGTTTTGTTGGAAAGAGAGGAAGGGCAATCAATTTATCTGCCATTTCCTTTCTATCTCCTGTCTCATTAGTCAAAGTTCACCTCACGGGACATTAACACCCCATGTGACCGCATTAGACAGTCACTGGAGAAGGCAGAGTCTGTGTGTGTCCAGAAGATCAAACTGAAGTCTTGAAACCATTGTGGCTTTTTCTAGGGTGAACATGATGGTGACTCAATCCTTGCCCTCCAAGGCAGGGGAGATAATCTATGGTGTCAAGAAATAAGGAGCCTGGGCTGGAACAGAACACATACCTCCAATATCTGATATCATGGAGCTCAGGGTTCAGAGGAAGAAAGAAGCTACGTTTTAAAAAGTGTTTCTAAGATATTTACTGTGAATATCATGTGGTTGCCTGCGCCTGTGCGTGCTAAGTTGCTTCAGCTGTTTCCGACTGTTTGTGACACAGTGGACTGGAGCCTGCCAGGCACCTCTCTCCATGGGGATTATCCAGGGAAGAATACCAGAATGGGTTGCCATTTCTTCCTCTGGGGGAATCTTCCTGATCCAGGGATCAAACCCATGTCTCTTCCATCTCTTGACCTGGAGGTAGGTTCTTTACCATGGAGCCACATGGGAAGCCCTTAGGGTAGTTTGTTATAGAGCAAAAGCTAACTAATGTGTTTTGTACCTAAAATATAGCTTGTTTTCCCTCTTTTTTCAATTGATAGCCACCTTTCAAATTTACAATGTCAATTAAAATGTTGGTCCCCCTTCCCAAATAAATACAAAATAAATTGAAGCATTTTTGAAGGGAAGACCAGCTACCAGGAATTTCAACTGTCATTTTAATGTTCCATGACCACAGATGAAACTTTTTCTTCACAAATTTTCCTTTTACTTTATAGCAGAGTTGTTTAGCACAGAGAAAAATATTTATGCTTTTTGAGAATATCAAGGAATTGTGTTTTCTGCAAAACATATGATCTCTTCCTTCTCCTTAAACATTTACATAAGGTTTTTTGGAGGGAATACAAAAAAGAATTATTGACATATTTTATGAATCAAATGTCATTAATCCTAATCTTCTGACTATACTCAGAGCCAGAAGCCTTGGAAACTCTACATTCTCATTCAAGTAGTACCTGATCTGGGAAGTCCAATTGAACTAAGAATCTCAGAGATGAAGTAGTTAGTTCAAGCTTGCTTTACTTTAAACTAATATATTGGTACTTCCCTGATGGTTCAATGGTAAAGAACTCATCTGCTAATGCAGGAGACAGGGGTTCAATCCCTGGTCCAGGAATATCCCACATGTGATGGAGCAGCTAAGCCCATGCACTGCAACTATTGAGCCTGTGCTCCACAGTCTGGAAGGCACAACTACTGAGCCCACATGTCGCAGCAACTGAAGCCCATGCACTCTAGAGCCCGTGCTCTGCAACAAGAGAAGCCACTGCAATGAAAAGCCTATGCACCACAACTAGAGAATAGCCCCCACTTGCCACAACTAGGGAAAATCTCGCACAACAACAGACTCAGCATAATCAGAAATAAATAAATAAACTTATTTTAAAACCAATATATTAATTATAACTAATACATTAACCTATTGGCAGTGGAATCTAAGTCAGTGCAGAATTGCCAATAGCGTTGCAGTAGTTCAGAAAAAAACTGGATATTTTCTTCATAAACTGCCAGGTAACTACAGTTTAGGGAAGATGAAATAGGAAAGGACAGCTCTTTTAAATACCAACTGCAGAAATTCTGCATGGTATCCTGCCAACAAGGAAATAAAATACATGATTTGGGGGATCAGCATTTCTTGCTTCATAGTGGAGCTCTCAAAATTAATGTTTATAAAGACTTACAGATTCAGAAATAAAAAGTATTTTACAGATATGATGATTATGATTAGTTTGAAAGAAAATATTATATATGCTTCTTAAAATGGGATCAAAAAGAGCTTTTATATCTAGTTGGGTGAAGAACAAGAAATCTACATATAATAAGAAAAGAGTCATGTGGTACTCGCTATAAATATACTTATTTATTATCATTTTGTTATTTGTCTTGTGGGTCAGCTTTAAGCCATGAAAATGATAACATACACCTAGGGAAATAATGAGAAGGGTTAATGTCAGCCCATACAATTTCATTTATTAAATTGGTACCAAGCTTTCCATTTAAAAGCACATGTTCTCACAACTGCAGATAATTCAATTGTGCACCTTGAGATCAGTCTATTATATACCAACTACAGTGAAAATAAAGGAATGGAATGGCTATCCTCCAGATAGAAAAAAATCAATTAACTGAGCAGCCTGCAATTCTTCGACATTACTAATCTTTCCATGTAGCCTCAGCAGGATTCTTTTAGAAATGAGTACACTTTCCAACCATTATCCAAACCTCCCCAGCAAGTCACATCCACTAGTGCAGTGAAAAATTCAAGAAGGTAAAGATTCCTATATACTCCAATGGTTATTGATATTTTTTTTTTCTGGAAGACAAAAAGGGAATCCTTTAGAAACAAACAGATATTTTTCTAATAAGTGGCTATACCATGAAACAAATGTTTTCTGCAGTGTACACTGACTTCCAAAATCAGCTAGTTTATCAGAATGCATGTGTGTGTATTTGTATACATGAAAATAGAGATAGAGAATGAAATACAGACCTTTTTTTTCTGAAGAGATTTAAATACATATTCTGAAAAATGTCAATGGTAAATAGAGGCAATTAAACTTAAAATATGATTTCATTCAAATAATTTTGCATGCTAAAAAGCATGTTGCTTTTCAAAATAGACATAGGAAATTATTATGATCATGTAATCTCTTGCTAGCTCCCTCAAAATCAGGAGTAGCCTCATTCTTACAAAAGAGGAAAAGCAGAATTATAAATTCAAAGAAGAGTTCAAGGAGATTTAAATAGATGCACATTAAATAATGATAAAAGTTTTCACTGATAATCTTGTTAGGCTGAAGATATTCAGTTTATGGAGAGTGTAATTCTTTAACAATAGGAATCATTGACATTCATTCAACAAATATTAGTGAATTACTGCAATTTACCAAGCACTTTTCTAGGCACTGAGTATGTTGTAGGGGTATAAATAAGCTCCTGCTCTTATAAAGATTATATTCTAGAAGAGAGAAACAGGAAATGAATAAGTAAACATAATAAATTCCAATATGGATGAAGAAAATAAAACAGGGTAATGACACAGTGACTAAAGCAGGGTAGGGTTGACAACTGGCTATTTTATGTCTCGTGTAAAACAAAGCTTTGTTGAGAAGGTAGCACTTATTTCAAGGCCTGAATGATGAGAATGTTCAGTTGAGTTCATTTCAGTCGCTCAGCCGTGTCCAGCTCTTTGCGACCCCATGAACCACAGCACGCCAGGCCTCCCTGTCCATCACCAACTCCCGGAGTCCACCTAAATCCATATCCATTGTGTTGGTGATGCCAGCCAACCATCTCATTCTCTGTTGTCCTCTTCTCCTGCCCCTAATCTTTCCCAGCGTCAGGATCTTTTCAAATGAGTCAGCTCTTCGCATCAGGTGGCCAAAGGATTGGAGTTTCAGCTTCAGCATCAGTCCTTCCAATGAACACCCAGGACTGATCTCCTTTAGGATGGACTGGTTGGATCTCCTTGCAGTCCAAGGGACTCTCAAGAGTCTTCTCCAACACCACAGTTCAAAAGCATCAATTCTTCTGCATCCAGCTTTCTTTATAGTCCAACTCTCACATCCATACATGACTACTGGAAAAACCATAGCCTTGACTAGATGGACCTTTGTTGGCAAAGTAATGTCTCTGCTTTTTAATATGCTGTCTAGGTTGGTCATAACTTTCCTTCCAAGCAGTAAGCGTCTTTTAATTTCATGGCTGTAATCACCATCTGCAGTGATTTTGGAGCCCAGAAAAACAAAGTCAGCCACTGTTTCAACTGTTTCCCCATCTATTTGCCATGAAGTGATGGGACCAAATGCCGTGATCTTAGTTTTCTGAAACTTGAGCTTTAAGTCAACTTTTTCACTCTCCTTTTCACTTTCATTAAGAGGCTCTTTAGTTCCTCTTCACTTTCTGCCATAAGGGTGGTGTCATCTGCATATCTGAGGTTATTGATATTTCTCCTGGCAATCTTGATTCCAGCTTGTGCTTCCTCCAGCCCAGCATTTCTCATGATGTACTCTGCATATAAGTTAAATAAGCAGGGTGACAATATACAGCCTTGATGTACTCCTTTTCCTATTTGGAACCAGTCTGTTGTTCCATGTCCAGTTCTAATTGTTGCTTCCTGACAGGCATACAGATTTCTCAAGAGACAGGTCAGGTGGTCTGGTATTCCCATCTCTTTAAGAATTTTCCACAGTTTGTTTGATCCACACAGTCAAAGGCTTTGGCATGGTCAATAAAGCAGAAATAGATATTTTTCTGGAAATCTCTTGCGTTTTTGATGATCCAGCAGATGTTGGCAATTTGATCTCTGGTTCCTCTGCCTTTTCTAAAACCAGCTTGAACATCTGGAAGTTCATGGTTCATGTATTGCTGAAGCCTGACTTGGAGAATTTTGAGCATTACTTTACTAGCGTGTGAGATGAGTGCAATTGTGCAGTAGTTTGAGCATTCTTTGGGACTGCCTTTCTTTGGGATTGGAATGAAAACTGACCTTTTCCAGTCCTGTGGCCACTGCTGAGTTTTCCAAATGTGATGGAATTCCAGTTGAGCTATTTCAAACCCTAAAAGATGATGAGAATGAGGCAGCTATATAAACAATCTGAAGTTTAACTAGGTTTCTTTTGTTTATTTTTGTTTTTATTTCCATAACTCTGGGAGACTGATTGAAACCGATATTGCTGCAATTTATGTTAGAGAGTGTCCTGCCTGTTTTTCTCTAAGAGTTTTATGTCGATAGTATCTGATCTTACATGTAGGCCTTTAATCCATTTTGAGTTTATTTTTGTGTGTGGTGTTAAAGAATATTCTAATTTCATTCTTTTTACATGTGGCTGTCCAGTTTTCCCTATACAGAACAGTATGGAATTTCCTTAAAACACTAAAAGTACAGCTACCTTATGATCCAGCAATCCCGCTCCTGGGTATATATCCAGAGAAAAACTTGGTTCAAAAATATACATGTACACCCTAATGTTCACTGCAGTACTGCTTACAATAGCCAAGACATGGGAGCAACCTAAATGCCCATCCACAGATGAGCAAATAAAGAAAATGTGGTACCTATATATAATGAAATATTACTCAGCCATTAAAAAGAATGAAATAATGCCATTTGCAACAACATGATTATACCTGGGGATTATCATACTCAGTGAAGTAAATCAGACAAAGAAATGCAAATATTATATGATATCACTTAGGCAGAATAAAAAAAAGATACAAATGAACTTATTTGCAAAATAGATTCACAGATTTAAAGAATGAACTTATGGTTATCAGGGGAGAAGGGTTGGGGGGCAGAAATATTGAGAGTTTAGGATTGATATGTACACACTGATATATTTAAAACAGATAACCAACAAAGACCTACTGTATATAGCACAGGGAACCCTGCTTCATATTCTGTAATAACCTAAATGAGAAAAGAAGTTGAAAAATAATAAATATGTATATATATCTATGTATATATATGTATAACTGAATCACTTTGCTGTACATATGTGTATCTGGAACTTAGAGTTCTAGGTAGAAGGGATAACAATGTTTGAAATAAACCTACTAAGGCCAAAGATTAGAAAGGCCAGTGTAGCTGGGATTTGGTGAGCTGGGACTGGTTCATGTTGGGCCACTGATAATCACGATAAGAAACTGAGATTTTATTTTAAGTACACTGAAAGCTATGAAAAGCTATTCAGCTGGGGAGAAACATAATATGACAAGCTTTTAAAAGATCAATCTGGTAGTTATATTAGAAGTGGAAATGGAAGGAGTGAGTCCAGTTTAGAGTTTTTTATAATGGAACAGAGGAGGGATATTAGTGGCTTGTTCCAGGGTGGTATTTGTAAGGGGTGTATGTATTGGAATTGGAAAAAGTAGATGGACTGTGGGTGTATAGTGGGAATAGAGTCAGCAGGACTATGGGACAGATTTGATATGTGTGACAAAGATGACTTTTAGATTTTCAGTTTACACCATTCAATAAGAGACAAGATACTAAAAGTGGATCACATTTGGGGTTGTAGAGTTTGGAGATTATAAATATTTTGTTGAACTTGTTGAATTTGACATATCTTTGAGCCATTGAAATGGAGAAGTTGAATAGAAAATTGGACATGTGGACCTGAGACTCAAAGATGTCTGGACAAAAGGACTAGTAAGATCACCCTTATCCCTTGGCCCCAACACCACTATCCACAGCAGGATTCAAGATAGACCTACAGAGCATTGATTTCCAGTAAACTCTTCTTGGCTTGACACGATTCTTGGTAATGGATAAAAAAGTCCCTAGGGCTCAGGGTGTCCAGGTAGGACAATATCTACAACATACCTTGACACTCTCAGGGCCATTGATATCAACTATTGGTCTCAATAGAACTGAGACCAATCTAACTTCTTCTAAGAGACCAACTTGGAACTAAATAATCCTTTTTTTCTCACATCCCATCAACCTCCCTCCCATCCCTGCTTTCATCAGCTACTACCAGAAATCCAAATTCTCAGAGTTTCACCCCATCTAGCTCTGAATGTCTGACCTCATCACCTACATGTTCCTGATCCGCAGTCCTACATCCTCTGAGACTCATAGCTTGTTATCAGCAAAATTCCCCATACCCTTTTCTTCATCTGTTAATGTTCCCTTCACCTTCTTGTTCTTTCTTTCTTTTATTTTTGTCTGTGAGGGGTCTTTGCTTTGCACAGGCTTTCTCTAGTTGTAGTGAACAGAGGTTATTCTTTGTTGTGGTGTGCAGGCTTCTCATTGAAGTGGCTTCTCTTGCTGTGGAGCATAGGCTCTAAGTGAATGGGCTTCAGTAGTTGTGGCTTTCAGGTCCTAAAGCACTCAGGCTTCAGTAGTTGCAGCACATGGGCTCTGTAGTTGCAGCTGGCAGGCTCTAGAGTGCAGGCTTAGTAGTTGTGGAGCATGGGCTTAGTTGCTCTGTGGCATATGGAATCGTCCTGGACCAGGGATGAAACCCATATCCCCTGCTATGGCAGGCAGATTCTTATCCACTACACCACTAGGAAAGTCCTCACCTTCTTGTTCTAATCATATTCGGGCTCTTTCCTAAGAACAATGCTTCCTTTGCAGCCCTTTTAAATGCTACTTATAGGACCTTGAGGCAGTGTAGGTACCCTGGTTGCTCCGCAATGATTTTATCTTCATTCTGTATCAAAAACCACAGGTCTTTAAACTGCATTACCCTATGCCTCATTCTATTAGAAGTTGTCACATATTGCACTCTTGGTTACTCAGCCAAATTCATGATGAAGGATATCCTTCAACTTAACTTCAGACATTACAAGCTCTCATAACCTTCTGTGTTTCCAAATTACTAATCTGGTACCCTGATTCCATCTATTTCAAAATCTTTTCAGGATTCCGACCCATTGACCAAGTTGATGCTTATCTTATGCTTCATCTTACTTGTAGAGTTGCTGTGCTACTTTTTATGATGCTTATTTCCTACCTTTTTAAAAATCTTTTCCAACCCTCCAACATATCCACATTCTTCCTCATTCTCATTACATCTATCACTTATTCTGCCATAATGATATTTTCTCTCTGCTACCTCTATAAACGAATGAATAATGACAACCCCTATACTTAGATCTTGAATCCCCTTTCTCTGAACCACCTGAGGTTTTTGCTCTGGAAATTAACCTCTCTCTACAGAATCATTTTCATCATCATATAAACTTGCTGTAAAATATTCTACTTTAGATATAATATTTCCAATATTAAATAAGATACTTTCCATTATCTCAGGTCTCCTCCCAGCTATGATCTCATTTTTCTCTTTCATTTGAAAGCAAAATTCCTCAGAATTGTTGTCTATACTTACTGTCTCAGATTCGTCATTTCCTTTTCATTCTTTAATCCACACTAACCAAAATTTTCCCTCTCCATTGCACGGAAACCACTTCTGTCATGGTGAACGGAACTTCCTATCACCAACTCTCAAGTGCTGAGTTATCTGTCTTCATTTTACAAAAGTGTTGAACAGCATTTCACAGAGATGACAATTTCCCTTTTCTGAAAATACCTTCTTCATCTGGCATTTAAGCTACATTCCCCTGGCTTTCCTCCTGCATCGTTGGATGCTCCTTCTTAATCTCCCTTTCTGCCTTCTCCTCCACTTCTTATCTCTCTACATTGCAGTTCCCCCAGGGCTCATCCCTCAGACCACTCCTCTCCTTTATCTTCAGCATTTCCCTTAAGTGAATTCATCCAGTCTTGTGGCTTTGAACATCCTTTATATGCTGATAATTTCCAAATTTGTCTTCAATCCAGACTGCCGGTTTGAGCAGCAGACTTACAAATGAGTATTCAACTACTTCTGTAACATCTCCACTTTGAGGTCTAAAGGCATATCAATATTAATATATCAGAAACCAAATTTTTGGCATTTGTTCCCAAGCCTGCTATTCTTGCAGTTTTCCTCATTTCAGTTAATGGCAACTATAATACATTTTTCCATCTGCTCAAAACTCAAGGGTTGATCTGTGTCTGCTTCCTGTCCTCATTATGCACATCAATGCTAAGCAGTTATTATCAGCTCTCCCTTCAAAATCTATCTTGATTCTGACTACCCCTCATTCTACCACTTTGGGACATGCCACTATCAGTTATTACTTAGCTTCCTAACTGGACTTCCCCTTTCTCCCTTATTTTGTCCCCTATAGAGCAGCCACAAGGCTTCTTAGGTGGCTCAGGGGTAAAAAATCAGCCTGCCAATGCAGGAGATGCAAAAAACCTCAGTTTGATCCTTGGGGTGGGAAGATCCCCTGGAGGAGGAAATGGCCACCCATTCCAGTCTTCTTGCCTAGGAAATACCATGGATGGAGGAGCCTGGCAGGGGTCCATGGGGTCTCAAAGAGTCAGACACAACTGGGCATGCATGCACCACCAGAACAGCCGGCCAGGGATTTTTTTTGTAAAATAATTATACATCAGATCACTTGTTCAAAATTCTCTAAAGGCTTCCCATCACACTTAGAAAACCATCAGAATTCCTACCTATGAATTCTCTGCCCATCTTTCTGTCATCATCTTTTTACACTTTCCTCTTTGTTCACTCTATTCCAGTCTTCTTGCAATCACTTGAACATGAACAATCCGAATTCATTCCTGCCTCAGAGTCTTTCTATTTACTGTACCTTCTGCCTGGAATGATACTCCTCTATCTATTCTTGTTCTTGCTCCTCTCCAATCAGATCTCTGCTCAAACCCTACATTGGCACATAGACCTTCTCCCATCATTCTGTTTAAAAGAGCCATCACCACCCTCCCTAACCTCCTTCATATTGTTCTCTATCCACTTACTTTGCTTGAAAGTCTTCATAAATTTTTCATTAGATGGAGGTATTTGATTTTTTTCCCTAGTTTTGTCTATTTCTTCCCTGGAATGAAATCAGAGGCAAGATTGTATCTTTTGTTCACTTCTGTATTCTAAGAGTTTCAACATTATCTGGCACAGTAAGCATTCATGAAACATTTGACTTATGAACATATAAATTAAGAAAATAATCAATAAATGAGTAAATGAATGTTGTCAGAGAAGTCCACAGGAGGAAGAAGATCATAATTTTCATTTTGCATTAGCTGAATTTGAGATGTAGGACAAGCACCCAAGTAAAGGTGTTTAGAAGAGTTGAAAAGTCAGTTCTGAAATTTGGAAGAATTTTCAGAGTGAGAAATAAAGAATTGAAAAGGCATCTGTATTAGTTTCCTACTGCTGCTATTACAAGTCACCACGACCTTAGTGGCTCAAAACAACACAAATTTATCATTTCAGAGTTTGGGAGGTCAAAAGTTCTGAAGTGGCAACCCACTCCAGTATTCTTGCCTGGAAAATCCCATGGATGGAGGAGACTGACAGGCTACAATCCATGGGGTCACAGACAGTTGGACACAATTTAGTGACTAAACAGCAAAACAGCAGGCAGGGCTCTATTCCCTCTGGCAGCTCCAGGAAAGAATCTGTTTCCATTCCTTTTCTATAAGCAGAGGATACTCACTTTCCTTGGCTATGGGCCCTACCATCATCTTCAAAGCCAACAATGTACCACCTTCAAATCTCTCTGTCTGTCTCTTACTTTTGTTCTAGCTCTCTCTTTTTCACTCTCTCTGATTTCTACTTCCATAATCACATCTCCTGCTCTGACTCTGACTCTCCTGCTTCCTTTTTATAAGTACCTTTGTGATTATGTTGGACACTACTTGGATAATTCAAGAATAATTTCTCCATTTAAAGATCCTAAACAAAACCACATCTGCACATTTCCCTTTGTCATGTTATGTGACATACTTGCAGGTTCTGAGGATTATGATGTGGACATCTTTGAGGGGGGCAATATTCTGTCTACCACAGAAGTCAGTAAAGCAAATTATCTATAAGTCTCATGTGGTGGTGGTTTAGTTGCTCAGTTGTGTCCAACTCTTGTGATCCCATGGGCAGTAACCCACCAGGTTCCTCTGCCCATGAAATTTCCCAGTCAAGAATACTGGAGTGGATTGCCATTTTCTTTCCAGTAAGACTGATTAGTTACCTATAAGACTGATATGGACTTGTCTCCAGATAGGTGAGAAAACTTCCAAAATATTGGAATGCTGTGGAATAGAGATTTTCAGGAAGGAAAGATTTGTCCACATGATAAAATGCTGGAGAAGCATTACAAAATATAAGAAGAGGCATACAGATGACTGAAAACACATGAAAAGATGCACAGCATTGCTTATTATTGGAGAAATGCAAATCAAAACCATAAAGAGGTATTGCCTCACACTGTTCAGATTGGCCATCATCAAAATGTCTACAAATAACAAAAGCTTGAAAAGGTGTGAAGAAAATGGAACCCTCCTACACTATGGGTAGGAATGTAAAATGATGCAGCCACTATGTATAACAGTATGGGATTTCCTAAAAAACCTAAAAATAGAGCTACCTAATCCAGCAATCATACTCCTGGGCATATATCTAGAGAAAACCATAATTTGAAAAGATACACATACCCCAATGTTCATTGCAGCACTACTTACAATAGTCAGGACATGGAAGCATCCTAAATGTTCATCGATGGATGAATGGTTAAGGAAGATGTGGTACATATATACAATGGAATATTACTTGGTCATAAAAAGGAACAAAATAAGGACATTTGCAGTAACATGCATGGACCTAGAGATTGTCATACTGAGTGAAGTAAGTCAGACAGAGAAAGATAATATCATATGATATCACTTGTATGTGGAATCTAAACAAAGAGTATTTATTTACAAAACAGAAATAGATCCATAGACTTAGAAAACAAACTTATGGTTCCAAAACAGGAGATGTGGTGGGAAGGGATTAATAAGGAGCCTGGGGTTAACAGATACAAACTACTCTATGGTGGGATGGGGGAGGGGATGGAGCCTCATGAGGGAGGGTATATATATATATATATATGAAACCAATCATGACTGATTGGTTTCTGTATGGCAGAAACCAACACAACACTGTAAAGAAATTTTCCTCCAATTAAAAAATAAAATTAAAAAATAGATAAACACCATGTTTATTATGAAGAAGTTCCTACTTCATAGTTGACCCAACTACATGTTCAGTGGACACCTATTCAAAAAGTTTTGATACAGAAAGACAGGAAGGAGGTGGGTGGAGCAAGGACTATTTTCAGGAAGTAGTTAAAAGGGGAGAGGGGTTTGGGGAGAAAGAACAAAACACAAATTAGTTGGTGAAGGGACAGCAAATTTTCCTTTTGGATCCAGCTCCAGAGAAGATGGAAGACTTGAAGGCAAGTTGAACCATACGCCACAGAACTCTCTCTTCTCCAGTATCAAGGAATTTGTATCTGGGCTGTGGGATGTGTCAGGTAAGCACTCTGATGGGTTTCTTCCTTGCTTCCATGAGAGAAAATCATGGTGGGCTGAGGATGTGGAGATTGTATAGACTTGGGAACAAAAAAGTGAGGTGAGAGCACTGAGTGTCTGCCCCAGTGATTATCACTTAAATGGGCCAGAACAAAACAAGAAAGTGGATTTTTATTTCCTGGGCTTTGTCCCAAGCGAGTTAGCCTCTAGCTCTAGGAACTCAAGCCCAGTATGAGAAAGGGAAAGGAGGCAAAGAGGGGAGAAGGAGAAGCAGAAAGCAGAGGGAAAACTTGGGTGAGAGGGATAAATTAAGAGCTTGGGATTAACATACACAAACTACTATATATAACATAGATAATCAACAATGACCTATTGTACAGCACAGGGAATTATATTCAATATTCTGCAATAATCTATATGGGAAAAGAATCTGAAAAAGAATGAATATATGTATATCATATATAGCTGAATCACTTTGCTGTATACATGAAACTAGCACAACATTATACATCAACTATAATTCAATAAAAAAAATTAAAGCAAAGAAAAAAACTGAGAAAGGAAGAAAAAGCCAAAACAAGAGTTCTGAAGTGAAACTTCTGTGTGGTGCACAGCTCAGAAATGTGGGCACTTAGAACAGGTGAAGGAAAAAAATAAGTCTCAATTAATAAACTTCATTTCTGATTCTAAACTTCAGTCGGAAGATAGAAATGCTTGTGAATAGGCCCATCGTTTTCTTATTTTAATAAAGCATCAAATCAGTAGGTTTTGAAGTAAATCTGATTGAGGTACTTAGGAAGAACACAAAAGCTCCAGTTTTATTCTTTTCACTGGGCACAGATGACCCTGATGAGCCGTTTCCCAACAATGAGAGGAATCACTCTTTCATCCCACTTTATTAAGCCCCTTCTGTGTATAGGGGATACAGAGAGGAAGAGAACACAGGGCCCACACTGCAGAATGACTGTTTCCTGAGTGAGTCAGTATCCTTGGGAGGTGAACCTGGGTGGACCATCGACAGACTCCCTTGCCCTCTCATTGCCCTTTGGGCTTCACTCGTGGGGGTGGAAATCGGAAGGGGTCAACTAAAAGATGCACAACATGAGAGTTGTGAGTTAAGTTTTATTTGAGGCAAAACAAGGACTGCAGCCTGGGAGACAGCACCTCAGATAGCTCTGAGAGACTGCTCCGAAGAGGTAGGGGGGAAGATCAATACAATATATAACATTTTGGAGAAGGGACAGTTTATTGCAATCAAGCACTTACTTTACAAGAGGTTTTCTGCTAGTCACCAGGAGCTGATGTCATCATGAAGGTATTTAATACTTCTTTATTATGAAGAGATGCAAGGACTGGGATTATGAAATCAATTCCTGAAGATATCTAACTATTTAAAGACCTGTTTCACCAGATTCCCTGGGGCATAGAGTGCCTCACTCTCCACCCTGAATTCCCCTGAGGGGGTGTTGAAGGTCAACAGCTGCAGCAGCACAGGGTTCAATCTCCGCAGAGACAGATGGCAAATGCCCTTGCTGTTGTTCAGTCGCTGGCAAATGCTCTTGGTGAGTGACAATTTGCAGTTGACAGAGGGAAGAGAACAAGTTTTGGAGCTTATTTTCTCAGCTTTCTTCTTGAAGGGTCACATCAAGCCATCTATGTGTTAATGCCTGTCATCACTTCTCCGCTGTAAACCCAGTGGGTCTCTAGGTTCAGCTAACAACAAGTTTCCTTTCCAAGACCTTTAGGGCCTACAGTGGGTAATGGATAATGTGCCCAGACCCTTGTCACTAGCCCTAGGTATTGTGTCATCTTTTCTGGCTTCCCCAGATGGCACCTATGTTTTCTACATTTTTGTAAATAGTCCTTTCATTAAACACTCCTCAAATATTGTAACTTAAACATGCCATCTGTTTCCTAGTGTGACCCAGAAACCATAAGAAAGATAGGCACATGACATTTTCTGCCCTAGAATATTGGTCTTTATGTTTAACTGAAGAAAGAATGAAACAGAATTGAAAATATCAAATGAAATGTAAAACTCTCTCTACCCACAGCAGCTGTGCCTACCAGAAATCATCACTGCTTCAAGAAAGAAATATATAGCGCACTACTTAATTAATAGTTTAATTGAAAGCTATTTGATTAAAAGTTTAATTAAGTAGGTTTGATAGAGGTAAAACCAGCTAGAAATAATGAAAGGCCTAAACCATACAATTATATATGTGTTGTTCCCTACAGGTAGACAAATATCGATTAATGGCTAACTACATGTTCTAGAACAGAGGTCTTTCTACCTATTTTCAAAGTTGGTGAGTAACGCTACTTGATTCCAATGCTTTCAAACACATGTGGACCTAGTCATTTTGTTTAAGAAGATCAATACTTTCCCTGAATTCTTATTACTTTCACACACCAATATTCTTCTTAGAATTAACATAAATTTTTACATAACAGAACTGTAGCAGAGGTGTGCTGTTCATGATCAAGGAACCCTGAGGCAGGATCTAAGAGTTTTGTGTTCAGTACTGTTTAGATACCTTAAGATTGGAGCTGGAGGAACATTGTCTTCAATGTGCAGCTTGCAAAATGATTGGATGATCATGAGAGTTTGTTGGAAGAGCCCCATATCCTGATCTTGCATGGTGAGGCAGAAGGGCAGAAGGTTCTAAGAGCATATGCATGATGCATATGCATCAGTCATGTGTTTTAAGTTCCCAGATCTCATTTTCATCATCTAGAAAACAGGGATGATGTTAAGAGCTTATATGGAAGGAGAGTGATGAAGATAAACTAGGTAACACCTCTCTACCACTTACTGTATCAGTTGGCTTACAGTTAATATGCCATAATGTTGAACATTATTATGTAGAAATGTGATAAAGAATGATCTCCTGCTTCTCCTTAAGTGACACAAGTGATTTCAGGGATCTCTCTTCATTTTGGTTGTTGCTGTCTGTGTTCTGTGAAAGCCAGGTGTCTCTGCATTAGTGTCACCTTCTAGCCCTGAGCAAGCGCTGACGTGGAATGGTTCTCTGAGCCTCTGAGCAGATTGTCTCACAGACAGCAATGCACAATTCACAATGGCCATGGCAGCAACTCAACAGGCAGAACTGTCTCTCCATCTTGATGTTGTGAAATGAGGTAATCATTTATGCACATGATGATTATACTAGTCATTTTTACCTCATGTCTCCTACAAAGTCACCCCTAAATTTTCTCCAGTCAGTATAGGGATAAGCCTCCAGTAACATTGTACAGGAGGTGGTGATCAAAATCATCACAAAGAAAAAAAAATGCAAGAAGGCAAAATGGTTGTCTGACCCAGCTTTACAAATAGCTGAGAAAAGAAGAGAAGTGAAAGACAAAGGAGAAGGGAACAATATACTTAATTGAATGCAGAGTTTCAGAGTATAGCAAGGAGAGATAAGAAGACCTTCTAAAATGCACAATGCAAACAAATAGAGGAAAACAACAGAATGGGAAAGACTAGAGACCTCTTCAAGAAAATTGGAGCTACCAAGGGCACATTTCATGCAAGGATAGACACAATAAAGGACAGAAATGGTATGGACCTAACAGAAGCAGAAGAGATTAAGAAGAGGTGACAAGAATACACAGAAAAACTATACAAAAAAGATCTTCATGACCCAGATAACCACCATGGTATGATCACTCACCTAAAGCCAGACATCCTGGAATGCAAAGTCAAGTGGGCCTTAAGAAGCATCACTAAGAACAAAGCTAGTGTAAGTGGCAGAATTCCAGCTGAGCTATTAAAAATACTAAAAGATGGTGCTGTTAAAGTGCTGCACTCAATATGTCAAAAAATTTGGGAAACTCAGCAGTGGCCACAGGACTGCAAAAAGCCAGATTTCATTCCAATCCCTAAGAAGGTCAAGGCCAAACTATGTTCAAACTACTGGTCAACTGAGCTTATTTCACGCGCTAGCAAGTTAATGCTCAAAATCCTTCAAGCTAGACTTTAGCGGTATATGAACTGAGAACTCCCAGATGTACAAGCTGGATTTAGATATGGCAGAGGAACCAGAGATCAAATTGTCAACATTCATTGGATCATAGAGAAAGCAAGGGAATTCCAAAAAGAAACATCTACTTCTACCTCACTGACTACGCTAGAGCCTTTAACTGTGGATCACAACAAACTGTGAACAACTCTTAAAGAGATGGGAATACCAGACCACTTTACCTGTCTTCTGAGAAACCTGTACATGGGTCAAGAAGTAACAGAACCAGACATGGAACAACAGACTGGTTCAAAATCGGGAAAGGAGTACCACAAGGCCGTATATTGTTTATTTAACTTATATGCAGACTGCATCATGTGAAATGCCAGGCTGGATAAATCACAAGCTTGAATGAAGATTTCTGGGAGAAATACAAACAATCTCAGATACACAGATGATACCACTCTAATTGCAGAAAGTGAGGAGGAACTAAAGAACCTCTTGATGAAAATGAAAGAGAAGAGTGAAAAATCTGGCTCAAAACTCAACATTTAAAACACTAAGATTGTGGCATCTGGTCCGCTCACAAATAGAAGGGGAAAAAGTGGCAATTTTTCTTTTCCCTTTGGCTCCAAAATCATCATGAATGGTGACTGCAGCCATGCAATTGAAAGATGCTTGCTCCTTGGAAGGAACATTATGACAAACCTAGACAGTATTAAAAAGCAGAGACATTACTTTGCCGACAAAGGTCCATATAGTCAAAGCTATGGTTTTTCCAGTAGTCATGTAGGGAAGTGAGAGATGGACTATAAAGAAAGCTGAGCACTAAAGAACTGGTGCTTTCAAATAGCAGTGCTGGAGAAGACTCTTGAGAGTCCCTTGGACTGCAAGGAGATCCAACCAGTCAATCCTAAAGGAAATCAACCCTGAATATTCATTGGAAGGACTGATGCTAAAACTGAAGCTCAAATACTTTGGCCACCTGATGCAAAGAGTCGACTCATTGGAAAAGACCCTTATGCTGGGAAAGATTGAGGGCAGGAGGATAAGGGGGCAATGAAGGATGAGATAGTTGGATGGCATCACCAACTCAAGGGACATGAGTTTGAGCAAACTCTGGGAGATAGTGAAGGACAGGGAAGCCTGGCACACTACAGTCCATGGGGTCACAAAGAGTTGGACATGATTTAAAGAGTGAACAACAGCAACATAGGAATTTGGAAGAGAGGAAAGGGTACTGTGTAGAGTGTAGAATCTTCTTTGATTCTGGAAGGATCAAATAATTAAGCTGGATGTTCAGTAATAAGCTGTCAATTTAAATGGAATTATCCTATATATATATTACATATATATATATATATATATATATATATATTATATATTTCATAGATACACATATAAAACTGAATCACTGTTCTGTATACCTGAAACTAACATGAAATTGTAACTCAACCATACTTCAATAGAATAACTTTTTTAATGGAGATAGCTCTTGGAAACAGCCCTTAGCTAAGTCCTATGCACATTCCCCTTATCATAATTAAAAGGAAACTTTCAGTAGAGGTTGTTGTCTTCTAGAATTTTTAATAATAGGACCCAGCATAGGTAGAAGGGAGAGAGAAGTTTTCAGAGGAGCCAAGAAATAAACAATTCTTAAGTCTGCCCATGGCCTCTCTTTGCAATTAAGGTAAATTAAACCCAAATAAAATGATAGGTGCAAATAAGAAGATGCAGAGAGTGTCATCAAATAGTGTCATAAAGAACACATATACTGAAAAAAATAGGGCAGATGTAGTTAAATCACAAATTTGATTACAGAGTTTATTAAACACTGTTAGGTCTCTGCTTAGATCCCTTTTTTCCATTTCTGCAAGTCTCTTCCCAGTTTTTGGATGGTTTTGCTTCTAAGGGTTCAGGTCCTTATTAGAAAACCCCCCTTGGCTATTAAAGCCCCTTTGACCTGACATGTTATTGTTCAGTTGCTGAGTCATGTCTGAGTCTTTGTTACCCCTTGAACTGTAGCCTGCCAGGCTTCTCTGTCCATGGGTTTTCCCAGGCAAGAATACTGAAGTGGGTTGCTATTTCCTTCTCCAGGGGATCTTCCTGAGCTAGGAATAGAACCTGCATCTCCTGCATTGGCAGGCAGATTCTTTACCACTGAGCCACCTGGGAAGCCCTTGAAGGGACATACAGAAAGCCTAAAATGCCTGAAAGTTTATATTATGGTCAAGAATGTGACAGCAGCCTCATATACACAAGAGCAGGAGCAAAAGAAGCCTCTGCCTTATTTGTTCATTTCAAGGGGATAAGAAGTTCAAGGATACCTATCAATTTCCTGCCCAGAAATAAAAGCACAATCAAAAAGCAGGAGAAACAACTTTCCCATTAATATTTTAAATTTTCTATATCAAATATAAATTTGAAGATTTTTTTTCTTATTTTATAGATTTTAATATAGGATTTTGTTTCTGTTTCATCAATGAAATATTTTAATTCCTCAGTTTTGGGCAATAGTCATCAGTTCAGTTCAGTTGCTCAGTCGTGTCCAACTTTTTGTGACCCCATGAACCACAGCACACCAGGCCTCCCTGTCCATCACCAACTCCCGGAGTTTACCCAAACTCATGTCCATTGAGTCAGTGATGCCATCCAGCTATCTCATCCTCTGTCGTCTCCTTCTCCTGCCCTCAATCAGGGGCAGTATCCCCAGTATCAGGGTCTTTTCAAATGAGTCAGGTCTTCACATCAGGTGGCCAAAGGATTGGAGTTTCAGCTTCAGCATCAGTCCTTCCAATGAATATTTAGGACTGATCTCCTTTAGGATGGACTGGTTTGATCTCCTTGCAGTCCAAGGGACTCTCAAGAGTCTTCTCCAACACCACAGTTCAAAAGCATCAATTCTTCTGCATCCAGCTTTCTTTATAGTCCAACTCTTACATCCATACCTGACCACTGGAAAAACCATATCCTTGACTAGATGGACCTTTGTTGGCAAAGTAATGTCTCTGCTTTTTAATATGCTGTCTAGGTTGGTCATAACTTTCCTTCCAAGGAGTAAGCGTCTTTTAATTTCATGGCTGCAATCACCATCTGCAGTGATTTTGGAGCCCAGAAAAATAAAGTCAGCCACTGTTTCCACTGTTTCCCCATCTATTTGCTATGAAGGGATGGGAAATAGTCATAACTATGTTGGGAAATAGTCATAATTATATTACACTATAGTTATAATAATTATAGGTCTTTTTCTTTTAAGTTTTCTTCTACTTCCTGCATTGTCTCTGTTTCTTCTAAATTTCTTTTTCTTTCTTTCCTGTTTATTGTTTTCTTCTTCTCAAATTACAGGCTTTCTTCAAAGTGATATTGGTGAAGCAGAGACCTTAAGGAATTCCATTTGCAATGGCAGAAGAAAAGAGCAAAAAGAATATATACATGGAATGCAGCAGAATGGAATAAGTGCAGGATAAAATGAAGTCTCAGTGGAGAGTAGATTTGAGAGTGTTGTTAGCAGACTGAAATATTTAGATAACAAGGTGGTAGATCTATCAGAGGTATAAATTGAAGAGCAGGAGAAAGGGAGGTCTGGCTTGACCCATGTGTTATTCTAGTGGAGATGGGTTCACGTCTTAGCATATTATGGTGAGTAAAAGAGGACCACCAAGATGAGGCTGAGCTAGGATCATTTCTCATACTCTAAGTGTGGACCGGGGACCCTTCCCCAGGGCATGCAGAGCCTGGGGTAGGAAGTTGGGAAGTTCCTGACATAGAACTCAGGCAGTCTCACATAGCAGATAGTACTTGAATAGTGGAAATTTTCAGATAACTGAAAGTCAAAGACACAACAATCAGGTAGAATCATTTTATTTTCTTCTTTTAATTAATTTTTACTGGAGTATAGTTGCTTTACAGTATTGTGTTAATTTCTACTGTACAGTAATATGAATCAGCTATATATGTGTGTGTGTGTGTGTGTATCATATATCAAATGTATCATATATCCCCTTCTTTTTGGATGTCCTTCCCATGTAAGTCATCACAGAGCACTGAATGGGCTTCCCTGGATGCTCACATGGTAAAGAATCTGCCTGCAATGTGGGAGATCAAGGTTTGACCCCTGGGTCAGGAAGATCCTCTGAAGAAGGGAATGGGCACCCACTCCAGAATTCTTGCCTGAAGAATTCCACGGACAGAGGAGCCTGGCAGGCTACAGTCCATAGGGTCACAGAGTCGGACATGACTGAATGACTACACTTTCACTTTCTTTTTTCAGAGCATTGAACAGAGTTCTCTGAGCTATATAGTAGGTTCTCATTCGTTATCTATTTTATACATAGTATCAGTGGTGTATATATGTCAATCCCAATTCATCCCACACACCCCTTTCCCCCTTGGTATCCATATGTTTGATCTCTGCATATGTGTATTTCTGCTTTGCAAACAAGATCATCTATACCATGTTTCTAGATTCCACATACAGGCAATAATATGCAATATTTGTTTTTCTCTTTCAGAAGTAATCATTTTGGTGGCTCTGTCTACCCTCATCAGTGTCTAATCAGTGACTGAAACAAGAGGGGGGATCAAGGTCTCCAATGAAGGAAACTAAGAAAGGTGAGAATTCTGTATAAGAGAGCTGAGGCCACTACCCAAGATGAAGTCTTGATATGAGCAATTGCCCGAAGAGACCACAGAAAAAGAATTGACATGGAAACATGTTCCTACACACTGAGTCATGGCTGGCTAGGAGGAACCAGGGATTATTGAACATCATCCCAAGTCTGGGTGGAGTACAGGAAAAAATATCCAACCTCATCTTCAACTCACTCCCATTATAAACTGGATCTCTGCCTGCTCAGATTTGACCCAGGGAACAGGCTGGGTCTGGGCCAGGATATGTAGCTTGTCGATAGACCTGGTGGTAAGAGCTGAGGGAAGGCAAAGGCAGGTGAAATGAGACAGCAAACTGACATCAGAATTTTGACCTGCAGAGGGCAGGGCCAGGTCAACCAATGATTCTGAAGTTTTACCATGTGTCAGAGTCAACCAAGAAGCTTGTAAAAGTGTGGTTGCTTAGACCCCGTGCCCAAAGACATGGATTTATCTGGGGTAAGAACCAAGCATGTTTACCTATTTAAGAAACTTCTAGAAGAGTTTTAGATACACAGACAGAATCAGTATAAAGAAAAAATAGTACAGAAGAGTTCTCATATATCCTACACTCAGTTTCCCCTATTAACACCTTACACTAGTATAGAATCCCTGTGAAAACCAATGAACCAATACCAAAACATTATTATTAACTAACACCCACACTTTATTGTGATTTCTTTCGTTTTCCCCCATGTCCTTTTTCTGTGTTAGGATTCCATCCAAGATACCACATGACATTTAGTTGTCATGGTCTTCTTAGGCTCCTAGGAGTTGTGACATTTTGTCACACTTCCCTTGATTTTGATGACCTTGACAATCTTGAGGATTACTGGCGAGGTATTTTGTAGCCTGTCTCTCAACTGAGATTATTTTAATGTTTTTTTTCCATGTTCTGTGTGCACGCATGCTCAGTCGCTTCAGTCGTGTCTGACTCTTTGAGGCTCTATGGACCATAGCCCTCCAGGCTCCTCTATCTATGGGATTCTTCAGGTGAGAATACTGGAGTGGATTGCCATGCCCTCCTCCAAGGGATCTTCCTGGCCCAGGGACTGAAGCAACGTCTCCTGCATCTCCTGCATTGCAAACAGATTCTTCACTGCTGAGCCACCAGGAAAGCCCTTTTCTTATGATGAGACTGGAGTTATATATTTTAGCAAGAAAGATCAGAGAGGTTAAGTGTCATTTTCATCATGCCAATATTGATGGTGCATGATGTCAACATGACTTATCACTGCTGATGTTGACCTTGATCACCTGGGTGAGGTCTGTCAGGTCTCTCCACTGTAAAGCTACACGTTTTTCTTCCTTTCCATTCTGTCTTCTTTGGAAGAAAGTTGCTACACACAGCCCATTCTTACGGAGTGGAGAGTAACATTCTACTTCCTTGAGGTTAGGGGACCTACTACATTTTTTGTTATGCTAAAATATACACAATATAAAATTTACCAATCTGACAATTTTTAGATGTATTTATTTTTCTCAGTCTCCCAGTCATTCTAACTTGCACCCAGGTTTGAGAACCACTCAGATCCATGGAGGAAGGAGATGATGGAGAGATACTGAGGTGTTTAGAATCCCACTGAACATCAGACTGGATGTTGACATCTTTAGTGGATAATTTGGGGAGCCACATGTACCCTCCTAACTATCTGACCCTTCTTGCAGTTGCTATAGCTTATCTGTGCCTGAGAGGGAGAAGGTTTTGGGCTGAGTGGGAACATGCAATACTTGAGTAGAAGCAGAAATCTCATCTCTACATCTTTGTTTCTCCCACAGCCTCACATGCAGTAGTTGACACAGAATATATGAGACAGTTTATTAACTGAAGAAAATACTCTATTGATAACACACTGTCAAATTTCACCACCTGATCTAGGTAAGCATACTTCCCTGATACCAGGTATTGTTGACCTGTCCCGGAGCTAAGACTTGTCTTAGACCATACCCCTCTTGAAATCACATGCTCATCCTTTTCTCATGCCAAATTTTGAACCCCTCAAATTGACCCAAGGTGTCCAATCACATGACCACTTGGAGGAAATAGGAAAAGAGTTACTCCTCTCTGTAAAACAACATTCTGTGATCTTCACACTTCTCCAGAGGCCTGAGAACATGGGCCAAAAAGGCATCCACCTCCAGAAGCAACTTCTCAGTAACTGTTTCCTCACTTCCCAATAAACATTCGCTGACTTAAGGCCCCAGATAGGAGGATCAGTGAGGATATTATTATAAGAGCTTGAATTAGAGAGAGGACCAGACATTTGACTATAATAATGGATAAGTTGATAAAGATGAGAGGAAACCTGTTTCTGCAGCCTGTAGTGATGACTTTAAATATCAAAGAGACAAAAGAGAGGAAAGGGTCAACTATTATTCTAAGACTATCTTGATGGCCAACTGGACTTTTATAGTGGTACTGTCTCTCACTGTGAGAAAAAAAAAGCTTAAGCCTGGGGAGATGGTGTCAGAAGAAAAAAAAAAAAATGAAGACTTTAGTCATCACTGATTTTAGTTTCCAACGGTGAAGAGCCAGGGAAGCAGAAATAACTGCAACCCAGAGGGCAATGCAAAACCCAGGAACTGCAGTTTATGGAATGAAGCAGCGGGCAAGTCACTAGTGGAGAGGTTTGTAGGGGGAGAGGAGAAATCGCATTTCCAGGCTCTCTTATGTCTTGGCAGCGGAGACCAGGGGAGACAAATGAGTGCAGACAAGAACACAGCCAGAGAGTGTCAGAACATCTGCCGAGAGGAAGCAGCTTTTCAATGCTGCAGAGCCGAGCCTGAGTTTGCAACACAGGAAAGGAACTTTTGTCAACACAGCTTCCAACAGTTCACTGCAACTCTTTTATGAGATCCTTTGTTCATGCCAGATTCCAAAGACAGCAACAGAGATGCCCTGTTCTGAAGATGGTGGCTAAAGGCAGGCTGAAGAAGCAAGAAGCCTAGAAATGATGAGAGATCCGAGGAGACTTTGAGTCTACAAAGCTATCGTTTGGTTGAAAATAATCTAATATGAGTGCTGCATTTTCATTGGTTGAGAGTCTCCTCTTCCAAAATAATTCAAAATAATGTGCCCCGAGCTTCTCAAGGGGAAAGCTCTTGCAGAACCATTCCTCTCCTGGCAAGGTTTCTGAATGAGCTCAGAAGGCTGCAGGCTTTGGGCAGGGATGGGCATCCCTTTGCCTGGGGCACCTAGGATTTCCATTTAGTTTCGTTTCCACTAATGAAAACAAGCAAAGGCAATCAGCTATGGGGAAAGATACACTCTCTGGCTCTTATAAAGGACCAGGGTCCACATGTCCTGAGACCTGTGACGAACAAGCTTATTAACATGGAACATTTAAATAACTGGGAGAAATACCAGGAGAATTCACAGAAAGCACGCTGGCACATGGCCATTTAGATGCATCTATGTAATCACTCTATACCTACATAACACACACACACACACACACACACACACACACACACGATTCACTGGGGGGGCGGGGGACAACACTACAACGAAGAACAATTTCTGCTTTCCCCGTCACCCTTTCTCCACAGTTATTCTTGGGTATATTCCTGATTTTAAAAATGAGAATAAGAGAAAATATTCTCCAGATAATACCCCTGAAAACTGATATAGAGTTTTAACAGGTTTGTCCCCATTGCCCTAAGAAAGGAATGTGTAAGCTTATGGTCCACTGTTAAAATATGATAACAGATTCCTATGTTCTTGATATCAGAATCTGCCCCTTCTATTCTTTCTGTCACTTAGATAAGGAGTTTAGGAAAGGAGTAGAGATACCTAATGGGAACATCACATACCATTTTAATATGGTACAATGAGAGGGAGGATCCAAGATGGCGGAGGAGTAGGACGGGGAGACCACTTTCTCTCCTACAAATTCATCAAAAGAATAACTGAATGCAGAGCAAACCTCACAAAACAACTTCTGATCGCTAGCTGAGGCCATCAGGTGCCCAGAAAAGCAGACCATTGTCTTCGAAAGGAGGTAGGACAAAATATAAAAGATAAAAAGTGAGACAAAAGAGCTAAGGACGGAGACCCGTTCCGGGAAGGGAGTCTTAGGCGGCCTTGCTTGGGCTAGGGTCCGGGCCTGAGTGCCCTGAGGACAATCGGAGGGAGCTTCTGTGAGGTGCCAACTTGAACTGTGGGAGACCAAAAGAGAGAAAATTAACCGGCCGGAACACACTGCCGGCCGTTCGCAGAACAAAGGGACGGAGAAAGTCCCAAGAAGAGGTCTCAGGCTGCGGACCCGCCCAGCCCCGCCGGAGGCAGGAGGCAAGGGGGAGGGGAAGGTCGCGGCGAGACACAGGCGCAGGCACCCGACCGGCGCGGGTGGGGACTGGGGCTGGGGACGCAGAGGGCGGAAGGCGCGCGCACCCGACTGGCGTCAGCGGAAACTGAGACTGGGTCCGCGGAAGGGAGTGAGTGCGCCACACCTGGGGATAGTGCGCCCATCAAGCCCCTCGCTGCCTGGACCGCTCTGACGGGGAAGGCACAGAGAGCAGGCGCAGCTTTTTGCTCCGCGCTTTTGTGTAACACCCGAGGGCTGGAACCTAGCGCAGCGCGGGGCGCGCTCCATATAGAACAGCCGGGAGCCTGAGCAGCGCAGACGGAGAAAGCAGCGTCAGCCCCTCCCGGCAGCGCCAGCCCGCCCCCGCAGGGCCAGCCCCTCCCCGCAGCGTCAGCCCCGCCCCGCAGCGTCAGCCCCGCCCCGCAGCGCCAGCCCATCCCCGCAGCGTCAGCCCCTCCCAGCAGCGCAACGGAACTAGCTACCTGAATAAGAGTCCACCTACGCCCGCCTGTGTCAGGGCGGAAATGAGGCTCTGAAGAGACCGGCAAACAGAAGCCAAATAAACAAAGGGAACCGCTTCAGAAGGGACTGGTGCAACAGATTAAAATCCCTGTAGAAAACACCGACTTCACCGGAAGGGCCCTGTAGTTATCGAGAAGTGTAAGCTGGAACGAGGAGCTATCTGAAACTGAGCCGAACCCACACTGACCGCAGCAGCTCCAGAGAAACTCCTAGATATATTTTTACTTTTTTTTTTCTAAGTAAGGAAAAAAAAAATTTTTTTTTTCTTTTTATATTTTCTTTTTTATTTTTTCTCTTTTATTTTCCTTTAAAATTCCCTATTACTCCCCCATTACTCCTTAACTTTCATTTACATAGATTTTTACGATTTTTTTAATTAGGGGAAAAAAAAAATTTTTTTTTTTCTTTCTTTCTTTTTTTTGTTTTTTTTTCTTTTTTTCTTTTTCTTTTTTTTCTTTTTTCTTCTTTTTTTTTCCTTTCCATTTTCTCTTTTATTTTCTATTTTTCTTTTTCTCTTATTTCTTTTAAAGTCCTCTAGTACTCCTCTACTACTCTTCATTTTCATTTTCACTACACTATAACCTTACAAAAAAAAAAAAAAGAGAAGCCCTATCTTTAAACCGAAGATTATTCTCTCCCAATCTTGACTCTCTGTTTTCTACCTCAGAACACCTCTATTTCCTCCTTTCCCCTTCTCTTCCCAATCCAATTCTGTGAATCCTTGTAGGTGTCTGAGATACGGAGAACACTCTGGGAACAGACAGCTGCGTAGATCTGTCTCTCTCCTCTTGAGTCCCCCTTTTTCTCCTCCTGCTCATCTCTATCTCCCTCCTCCCTTTTCTCCTGTTCATGTAACTCTGTGAACCTCTCTGGGTGTCCCTAACAGGGGAGAATCTTTTCGCCATTAACCTAGAAGTTTTATTATCAGTGCTGTATAGTTGGAGAAGTCCTGAGACTACAGGAAGAATAAAACTGAAATCCAGAGGCAGGAAACTTAAGCCCAAAACCTGAGAACACCAGAAAACTCCTGACTACATGGAACTTTAAGCAATAAGTGACCGTCCAAAAGCCTCCATACCTACACTGAAACCAACCACCACCCAAGAGCCAGTAAGTTTTAGAGCAAGACATACCACGCAAATTCTCCAGCAACACAGGAACATAGCCCCGAATGTCAACATACAGGCTGCCCAAGGTGACACCTAACACATAGACCCATCTCAAAACTCATTACTGGGCACTCCATTGCTCTCCAAAAAGAAGAAATCAAGTTCCACGCACCAGTACACTGACGCAAGCTTCCCTAACCGGGAAACCTTGACAAGCCAATCGTCTAACCCCACCCACTGGGTAAATCCTCCACAATAAAAAGGAACCACAGACCTCCAGAATACAGAAAGTCCACTCCAGACACAGCAATCTAAACAAGATGAAAAGGCAAAGAAATACCCAACAGGTAAAGGAACATGAAAAATGCCCACCAAGTCAAACAAAAGAGGAGGAGATAGGGAATCTACCTGAAAAAGAATTTAGAATAATGATAATAAAAATGATCCAAAATCTTGAAAACAAAATGGAGTTACAGATAAATAGCCTGGAGAAAAAGATTGAAAAGATACAAGAATTGTTTAATAAAGACCTAGAAGAAATAAAAAAGAGTCAATTAAAAATGAACAATGCAATGAATGAGATCAAAAACACTTTGGAGGGAACCAAGAGTAGAATAACGGAGGCAGAAGATAGGATAAGTGAGGTAGAAGATAAAATGGTGGAAATAAATGAAGCAGAGAGGAAAAAAGAAAAAAGGATCAAAAGAAATGAGGACAACCTCAGGGACCTCTGGGACATGTGAAACGCCCCAACATTCGAATCATAGGAGTCCCAGAAGAAGAAGACAAAAAGAAAGGCCATGAGAAAATACTCGAGGAGATAATAGCTGAAAACTTCCCTAAAATGGGGAAGGAAATAGCCACTCAAGTCCAAGAAACCCAGAGAGTCCCAAACAGGATAAACCCAAGGCGAAACACCCCAAGACACATATTAATCAAACTAACAAAGATCAAACACAAAGAACAAATATTAAAAGCAGCAAGGGAAAAACAACAAATAACACACAAAGGGATTCCCATAAGGATAACAGCTGACCTATCAATAGAAACCCTCCAGGCCAGAAGGGAATGGCAGGACGTCCTGAAAGTAATGAAAGAGAATAACCTACAACCTAGATTACTGTATCCAGCAAGGATCTCATTCAGATATGAAGGAGAATTCAAAAGCTTTACAGATAAGCAAAAGCTGAGAGAATTCAGCACCACCAAACCAGCTCTTCAACAAATGCTAAAGGATCTTCTCTAGACAGGAAATGCAGAAAGGTTGTATAAACGTGAACCCAAAACAACAAAGTAAATGGCAACGGGACCACACCTATCAATAATTACCTTAAATGTAAATGGGTTGAATGCCCCAACCAAAAGACAAAGATTGGCTGAATGGATACAAAAACAAGACCCCCATATATGCTGTCTACAAGAGACCCACCTCAAAACAAGAGACACATACAGACTAAAAGTGAAGGGCTGGAAAAAAATATTTCATGCAAATGGAGACCAAAAGAAAGCAGGAGTCGCAATACTCATATCAGATAAAATAGACTTTCAAATAAAAGCTGTGAAAAGAGACAAAGAAGGACACTACATAATGATCAAAGGATCAATCCAAGAAGAAGATATAACAATTATAAATATATATGCACCCAACATAGGAGCACCGCAATATGTACGGCAAACACTAACGAGTATGAAAGAGGAAATTAATAGTAACACAATAATAGTGGGAGACTTTAATACCCCACTCACAACTATGGATAGATCAACTAAACAGAAAATTAACAAGGAAACACAAACTTTAAATGACACAATGGACCAGCTAGACCTAATTGATATCTATAGGACATTTCACCCCAAAACAATCAACTTCACCTTTTTCTCAAGTGCACACGGAACCTTCTCCAGAATAGATCACATCCTGGGCCATAAATCTAGTCTTGGAAAATTCAAAAAAATTGAAATCATTCCAGTCATCTTTTCTGACCACAGTGCAGTAAGATTAGATCTCAATTACAGGAAAAAAATTGTTAAAAATTCAAACACCTGGAGGCTAAATAACACGCTTCTGAATAACCAACAAATCATAGAAGAAATCAAAAAAGAAATCAAAATATGTATAGAAATGAATGAAAATGAAAACACAACAACCCAAAACCTATGGGACACTGTAAAAGCAGTGCTAAGGGGAAGGTTCATAGCATTACAGGCTTACATCAAGAAACAAGAAAAAAGCCAAATAAATAACCTAACTCTACACCTAAAGCAATTAGAGAAGGAAGAAATGAAGAACCCCAGGGTTAGCAGAAGGAAAGAAATCTTAAAAATTAAGGCAGAAATAAATACAATAGAAACTAAAGAGACCATAGCAAAAATCAACAAAGCTAAAAGCTGGTTTTTTGAAAAAATAAACAAAATTGACAAACCATTAGCAAGACTCATTAAGAAACAAAGAGAGAAGAACCAAATTAACAAAATTAGAAATGAAAATGGAGAGATCACAACAGACAACACTGAAATACAAAGGATCATAAGAGACTACTACCAGCAGCTCTATGCCAATAAAATGGACAACTTGGATGAAATGGACAAATTCTTAGAAAAGTATAACTTTCCAAAACTGAACCAGGAAGAAATAGAAGATCTTAACAGACCCATCAAAGGCAAGGAAATCGAAACTGTAATCAAAAATCTTCCAGCAAACAAAAGCCCAGGACCAGATGGCTTCACAGCTGAATTCTACCAAAAATTTAGAGAAGAGCTAACACCTACCTTACTCAAACTCTTCCAGAAAATTGCAGAAGAAGGTAAACTTCCAAACTCATTCTATGAGGCCACCATCACCCTAATTCCAAAACCTGACAAAGATGCCACAAAAAAAGAAAACTACAGGCCAATATCACTGATGAACATAGATGCAAAAATCCTTAACAAAATTCTAGCAAACAGAATCCAACAACATATTAAAAAAATCATACACCATGACCAAGTGGGCTTTATCCCAGGAATGCAAGGATTCTTTAATATCCGCAAATCAATCAATGTAATACACCACATTAACAAATTGAAAGATAAAACCATATGATTATCTCAATAGATGCAGAGAAAGCCTTTGACAAAATTCAACACTCATTTATGATTAAAACTCTCCAAAAAAGCAGGAATAGAAGGAACATACCTCAACATAATAAAAGCTATATATGACAAACCCACAGCAAGCATCACCCTCAATGGTGAAAAATTGAAAGCATTTCCCCTGAAATCAGGAACAAGACAAGGGTGCCCACTCTCACCACTACTATTCAACATAGTGTTGGAAGTTTTGGCCACAGCAATCAGAGCAGAAAAAGAAGTAAAAGGAATCCAGATAGGAAAAGAAGAAGTGAAACTCTCACTGTTTGCAGATGACATGATCCTCTACATAGAAAACCCTAAAGACTCTACCAGAAATTACTAGAGCTAATCAATGAATATAGTAAAGTTGCAGGATATAAAATTAACACACAGAAATCCCTTGCATTCCTATATACTAACAATGAAAAAACAGAAAGAGAAATTAAGGAAACAATACCATTCACCATTGCAACAAAAATAATAAAATACTTAGGAGTATATCTACCTAAAGAAACAAAAGACCTATACATAGAAAACTATAAAACACTGATGAAAGAAATCAAAGAGGACACAAACAGATGGAGAAACATACCGTGTTCATGGATTGGAAGAATCAATATTGTCAAAATGGCTATTCTACCCAAAGCAATCTATACATTCAATGCAATCCCTATCAAGCTACCAACGGTATTTTTCACAGAACTAGACCAAAGAATTTCACAATTTGTATGGAAATACAAAAAACCTCGAATAGCCAAAGTAATCTTGAGAAAGAAGAATGGAACTGGAGGAATCAACCTGCCTGACTTCAGACTCTACTACAAAGCCACAGTCATCAAGACAGTGTGGTACTGGCACAAAGACAGAAATATAGACCAATGGAACAGAATAGAAAGCCCAGAGATAAATCCACGAACCTATGGACAACTTATCTTTGACAAAGGAGGCAAGGATATACAATGGAAAAAAGACAACCTCTTTAACAAGTGGTGCTGGGAAAACTGGTCAACCACTTGTAAAAGAATGAAACTAGAACACTTTCTAACACCATACACAAAAATAAACTCAAAATGGATTAAAGATCTAAATGTAAGACCAGAAACTATAAAACTCCTAGAGGAGAACATAGGCAAAACACTCTCCGACATAAATCACAGCAAGATCCTCTATGACCCACCTCCCAGAATATTGGAAATAAAAGCAAACTAAACAAATGGGACCTAATGAAACTTAAAGCTTTTGCACTACAAAGGAAACTATAAGTAAGGTGAAAAGACAGCCCTCAGATTGGGAAGAAAATAATAGCAAATGAAGAAACAGACAAAGGATTAATCTCAAAAATATACAAGCAACTCCTGCAGCTCAATTCCAGAAAAATAAATGACCCAATCAAAAAATGGGCCAAAGAACTAAACAGACATTTCTCCAAAGAAGACATACAGATGGCTAACAAACACATGAAAAGATGCTCAACATCACTCATTATCAGAGAAATGCAAATCAAAACCACAATGAGGTACCATTACACGCCAGTCAGGATGGCTGCTATCCAAAAGTCAACAAGCAATAAATGCTGGAGAGGGTGTGGAGGAAAGGGAACCCTCTTACACTGTTGGTGGGAATGCAAACTAGTACAGCCGATATGGAAAACAGTGTGGAGATTTCTTAAAAAACTGGAAATAGAACTGCCATATGACCCAGCAATCCCACTTCTGGGCATACACACTGAGGAAACCAGATCTGAAAGAGACACGTGCACCCCCAATGTTCATCGCAGCACTGTTTATAATAGCCAGGACATGGAAGCAACCTAGATGCCCATCAGCAGATGAATGGATAAGGAAGCTGTGGTACATATACACCATGGAATATTACTCAGCCGTTAAAAAGAATTCATTTGAATCAGTCCTAATGAGATGGATGAAACTGGAGCACCTTATACAGAGTGAAGTAAGCCAGAAAGATAAAGAACATTACAGCATACTAACACATATATATGGAATTTAGAAAGATGGTAACGATAACCCTATATGCAAAACAGAAAAAGAGACACAGAAGTACAGAACAGACTTTTGAACTCTGTGGGAGAAGGTGAGGGTGGGATGTTTCAAAAGAACAGCATGTATACTATCTATGGTGAAACAGATCACCAGCCCAGGTGGGATGCATGAGACAAGTGCTCGGGCCTGGTGCACTGGGAAGACCCAGAGGAATCGGGTGGAGAGGTAGGTGGGAGGGGGGATCGGGATGGGGAATACGTGTAAATCTATGGCTGATTCATATCAATGTATGACAAAACCCACTGAAATGTTGTGAAGTGATTAGCCTCCAACTAATAAAAAAATTAAAAAAAAAATATGGTACAATGAGACCTTTCCTTTATTTGTCCCTGAACTCCTCAGAGAAAATATCCACTTCTAGTCATGTGTTGTAAAGTTGGTTCTGTTTGGGGGAACTCCTATGAAATTCCAACTCTGAATTCAAAGTGGGTGTAAGGTAAGAACCGAGGAGGCAAATGAGATACGAGCTACCCAAGAAGACTTTTATTCCATTTGAGTTTCTGTATTTACTTTTCTTCAAGGCTGTGTTTATACTTCTTATCTCGATAGCTTCAAAATTGTTGATTACTTGCCTCCTAGAAGAAAAATCAAGTGAAGCATATTTGTAATATTGTCCTAGGCAGTTGCAAACAGCAGAATCAAATTTAGTGGTTTCCACTGTAAAAAAAAAAAAAAAAAATTACAGGTAAAGACAAAGATATTAGCTCAAATAATTATTTCCTAGAGAAGTGGCCGAAACCATATCCCAGAACTGGTCTGAGAACCAGAAATCTATGCTGTCCTAGCTAAACACTAAATGCCAAGAAGTCGACTCTACTGAACCATTACTGCTGCCAGCCACAATGCAGTAGGAACTCAAGTCTACAGCACTAGAACGCACTGTCATTTGAAAGCCAAATGCCTTGGTTATTATCTGTGCTGGCACAAACAGAAGCTCCATACCAGGAATTTTTCCTTTTTTGCTTATCTCCAAATTCATGGAACCTAAGTCTTATGATAGTATGCTTACTGCAAAGAAGGCTGGGGATTCGATTTCAGGCTTCAGCATTGCAGGACTCATGCAGGAAGCAGGACTCTTGAGGCAGGGGTTTCCCCAAATGCAGAGAAGTTCTTTCACAGATGATGGAAAGATATGGTTACAACAGATGTTTACTAGAACAGTGGCTGGGTATATCACTCTTTTATTCTGTCAGTTCTATTTGTGTTCCAGTCACTTCTCCAGCCCGTGACTTCATCAGCCAGATTTCATACTATGCCTTCCAATATTCTGATACTTGAATATTTTCATGTGTAACCTAATGGGCTTTCATTCCACAACCTGAGCTGTATTGACTAGGTCAAAAGTTCTCTGTTCAGATGAAAGGATAAAGAAGATGTGATATGTACACACACACACACACACAGACACACACACGCACACAAAATAGAATACTACTCAGCCACAAAAAAGAATGAAATTATGCCATTCCCAGGTGGCACCAGTGACAAAGAACCTACCTGCCAGTGCAGGAGATGTAACAGATGCAGGTTCAATCCCTGGGTCAGGAAGATCCGCTGCAGGAGGGTAGGGCAACCGACTCCAGTATTCTTGCCTAGAGAATCCCATGGACAGAGGAACCTGGCAGGCTCCAGTCCATAGGGTCAGAAAGAGTCAGACATGACTGAAGTGACTCAGCACACACACACATACAGCAACATGGGAAGACCTAGAGACTTATCATACTAAATGAAGTGAGTCAGACAGAGAAAGACAAATGTCATATTATATCACTTATATGTTGAATCTAAAATGTGACACAAATGAATTTATCTGTGAAACAGAAACAGACTACAGACATAGAGAACAGACTTGTGTTTGCCAAGGAGGAGGTGGGTGGAAGAGGAAGACTGGGAGCTTGGGATTAGCACATGCAAACTATTATTATATACAGGATGGATAAACAACAAGATCATACTCTATAGCACAGGAAACTAGAAACAATATCCTATGATAAACCATAATGGAAAAGCATATGAAAAAGCATATGACAAAATATGTTTAATAAATAAGATGACGTGTAAAAAAAGAAAAGAAGTTCACCGTTGAATGCTCCAAGCCTTCAATTTTAGTTATAATTTTAGCAATACTACTCTATTCAAACACATAATTATCTGTAACATATTTATAACTTTACTATCCTGTACCAGACCACTTTTTTTAGAGACTTTCTTTAACACCATTAATGCCCTTGCTCTTTTTTTTTTTTTTATCAGAATTGTTTCCCATGCTCACATATTCTCTGGCACCAAACTCATAGATTCTGGACCCAGGAGTTGCAGTTATGGCTTTATATGCCTAAAAGTCTATATTTAGTGAAAGACCTGTGTATGAATGGGGCTATCTATTTCACAAGCTAAACAACAAAACCAAGAGCAAACCTAACCCTATAAAAGGAAAATTGTATTCCACGAGCAGTGAATACTTTTATAATGCGCTGGGCACTGAACAGCAGGCTATGGACTGAAAGAGAAATAATAGAGATGCTACATTCCAGGGTGATAAGACTGAGTCTAGTAAAATGGCAGACATGTGCAGTGTGATGTAAGAGGAAGGGAGCTCCACAAAGCTGCCAAGGTCTGGCTGTGCAGCTGATGAGGCGATTGTGTGAAGCAGGGGAAAGAAAACATTTGGGGTCATAATTTGCACATCTTAGGAGTGACTTTTTCTGCCAGTGTCTTTCATTTAACAGTATTTGTATGGGGGACTTCCCTGGTGGTCTGGTGGTTAAAACGTCACCTTACAATGAAAGGAGTGCAGGTTCGATCCCTGGTTGGGGAGCTAAAATCCCACATGCCTCATGACCAGAAACATAAAAAAAGAGAGAGAGAGAGAGAGAAACAATATTGTAATAAATTCAATAGACGCTTTAAAAAATTATCTATTTATTAAATAAATAAATATATAAAAGTATTTACATGGATGGAGCAAATGTGACAAAAAGTTAACATCCGGGGCATCTGAAAAAAAAAAAAGAAAAAAAAATGAAAAAAAAAAAGTTAACGAGAGAATAAAAAGCATTTCAGCCATTCAACTTCATAAACAGATTGTGCCTTCCTAATACCATCTCTATATCTGGTTTGTGGGCAAGGAATTTACATCTCTAGGAAGTCTCAGTCTACTAAATATTTGACACATTCTTGACTTTTCTTACTGATAATGTCATATCTGCATGTAGAGGAAAATCAAGCTGGACTCTTATTCTGGGCTTAATTCCTACCAACAAGAACAAGAGAGTTCTTTGTTTGATTGTTTTTGAGAGTTCTTAAAATGAAGATGACTGTCACTTTGAAAGAAAGTGATCCTCTTGGAGTTTCTAAAAGTGAAGTGTTGGCAACAGAAATAAAAGTACAATGGATTTTAGATTAATGAATTAGTTTCATTGAAGTATAGTTATGAGAATGTCTCCTATACAACAAAGTGATTCAGTTATACACATATATATTCTTTTTCATATTCTTTTCCATTATGGTTTTTAAATTTTGTTTATTTATTTTTGGCTGTGTTGGGTCTTTATTGTTGTGGGTGGGCTTTATCTAGTTTCTGCTAGCAAGAGCTGCTCTCCAGTTGTGGTGTGTAGGCTTCTCATTGCGCTGGTCTCTCTTGTTGTGGAGCGCTGGCTTTAGACACAGACTCAGCAGTTGTGGGGCACAAGCTTAGTTGTCCCGTGGCATGTGGAATCTTCCTGGATCAGGGATCAAACCCATGTCCTCTGCATTGGCAGGCAGATTCTTAACAACTGGACCACCAGGGAAGTCCTCCATTATGGTTTATTACAGGATATTGAATATAGTTCCCTGTGCTATACAGTAGGACCTTGTTGCTTATCCATTTTATGTATAATAGTTTGTAACTGCTAATCCCAAACTCCCAATCAATCCCTCCCCTACTCCTCTTCCCTCTTGGCAATCATGTTTGCTCTCTCTGTGTGTCTGTTTTATAGATAAATTCATTTGTCTCATATTTTAGATTCCACATACATGATATCACATAGTATTTGTCTTTCTCTTTCTGACTTACTTCACGTAGTATGATAATCTCTAGGTACATCTATGTTTCTGCAAATGACATTATTTCATAGAACATCATATTCTTAAAAAGTCAGATAGAATGTGGTTATAATCTCATGATCAGGGTTTCTAAAATGTGTTCAAGGGAGTTGAGAGAGTCTATAAATTCTTATAATTGAATGAGAAATTAGACTAAAGGGAAGTAAAAAGGAAGAGACATCTAAAGAAAGCAGTGTGCCAACCCAGAGTTCTTCTTATGCACCCAAAAGATAAAAGGTGGAGGGTTTAAAAAAAAAACAAGAGAAATATGGGAGACTGGTGTCAGTTTCATTCCTTCATTGCCTAATGCCTTATACCCAACACTGTGGGTTGGAAAAAAGGCATAGAAAATTCAAAAAGTATTTGCTCAGTCATCACAACTAAAGTATTTGCTCAGTCATCACAACAGGGCAGTGACGTGATTGACACAAAGACATCAACCAACACTATTCTGGAAGATAGAAAGTTTCTTCAATGGCAAAAGACATGAAAACTTACAGACATGCCCATAGAAAGTGGGAACTAATACATTATACTCCGTACTGGGTGTAGAACATCCTGGATCTCCCAAAGTTCCACACAGAAACATGGAGCCAAGGAGGAGTGGCATGAGAATTCCTCCTTGACTGGGTTTATACCCTCCTGGCCACCTACTGCTTGACTGTTGAGAGTCTGACTGCCACCTGGAGTAAATACATTATAAAAAAATGGTGGCTCAGTGGTAAAGAATCTGCCTGAAATGCAGGAGATGCAGGGGACATGGGTTTGATCCCTGGGTTGGGAAGATCCCCTGGAGGAGGGCATGGCAACCCACTCCAGTATTCTTGCTGGGAAAATCCCATGGACAGAGGAGCCTCATGGGCTACAATCCATGGAGTCGCAGAGAGTTGGACACAACTGAGTGACTAACATGTTTCCTAGTTCTGAGATTGTTGAAAACATATACACGTCCCCTTCTGCCAGCCCTGAGATTTGTAAGTTTGAAGAGGCCAGTCTCCCCCTTCTTAATGTAGGAAGCTTGTTTTTTCTTAAGCAAAATTATACCTTTAATCATAGTCAGTTATTTACCATTTTAGTTGTATCTTCACAATACCATTTCAATTAGTTGACTGAGTAACTGTGGGTTATCTTGGAAATGATGGCATGTAGCTATCTGTTTTTCAATCATATTTAAACAAGCACATCGCATCAAGCCTCTATGCAACCAAACATTTATCTTCTGTACAGAAGTTTCAAAAAGAAATTGCTTCTTGTACACTTTAATCAATGGATGTTTTATACCTCATCGAGACACTTGTGATTTCCACTTGAAGTGTCTGGTCCAATGAGAAAATTATTTTTGAGTGGCTATCTTGAGACACATTTTAAAAACCCCAATTAGTTGGCACAAATCTCAGAGCTCCAAGGTCAGAGCTGACAGTAAAGGAAAGATTAATTCACAACATTTAATGCATAATTATTCATAATTAAAACTGTAATATGGACCCAGGTAATCTTTATCCATTTTTCCAGGTAAGGTCAGGATTGAGCTTTCCTTAATTCCATCATTATTGTGGCCATTCCCCCCCACATTTAAGACTTCTTCCTTCTTAAGTTCTTATTGTTCTAAAAATCGGCTGCCTCTGACAAAATATAAAACGCAAAGAATTTTATCTCCTTATTTTCACTACCCCTACCTTATTTCACTACCCCTACCACCCATTCACATCTGAAATGTCTCAAGTATCCAATTTCTGCTGAAGGAACAGCTTTGGTCTCAATTTTCATTACTACCTGGACAGGATATTGCAATTTCATTTTCTGCTATCTCTTTCTTCAGGTATCTCTTACTACCCTTTGGCTTGAAGCAACAGAAGCAGCCAAGAAATTATAACTGTGACCACTTCCAATATTCAATCCAAGATGCCAAATTGTGTGGAATCAGGGAGACAATTGACATACTTGACAAACTTACTTCCTTTATTCCTAGCCACATTTTTTTTTTTTTTTGCAACAATAAAGGTCCACTTGATATTGTACAGTTCTTGTGTTAACACCTTTGTGGTTTCTCTAATTCTTATCAACTCAGCTCTCTGGACACAAGGACTTTGCAGCAATTCCACTTAACAGTTATTCAGTGATATGATCCACAAAAAGACAACAATGGACACACCTGGAAATGTGAAGCTTCTTTGGAGATGGCTAAATGAAGGAAAAGATCCACAACATACCCCTGGCTGAAGGTACAGCTTTTTAGCTTCCCAAAGTTCCCTACAGGGACATTCAGGGTTGGATGGCACAACCAACATGGGCCAAGGATTACACTAAGCACAAGGCATTCCCCTTGCCAGTCTTATGGAGGACTTCAAAAAGTCCTCCACAACCTATGTGATTATTCTGGACATTACCTGCCATCTCAACAGCTTCAAAACAATTATAGATCACTTCTGAGCATTTGCTACAGGTTTAGATGAAGAGAGGGCTTCCCTTGTAGCTCAGTCGGTAAAGAATCTGCTTGCAGTGCAGGAGACCCGGGTTCGATCCCTGGGTTGGGAAGATCCCCTGGAGAAGGAAATGGTGACCCACTCCGGTATCCTTGCCTGGAAAATCTCATGGACAGAGGAGCCTGGTGGGCTGCAGTCCATGGGGCCGCAAAGAGTCGGGCACGACTGGGTGACTAACACTCAGTTACTTACTTAGATGAAGAGAGGGTAATTTTTCAAAAGCATCATCTGGCAGTCCCATGCCTTAAGCCTATCTGATGTTTGCCCTGGTAGCACCCAAGTCAAATGTCTTATGTCACCCTGGAATTCTTTTTCCTTCTGTGTATCACATACTGATTGTGAACATCAGGGTAGAGTCAATCAGGCAGAGAGGAATTTCAGAGCTATCTTGGGCTTCTTTCTCATCCTTGCAATCCAATCAGGATCCAAGTTGTGTGAATTCTTCCTGTAAACTGTTAAGTCCATTCCTTTTTCTCCAGTCCCATAGTTCCTACTCTAGGTCAGACCTCCATTACTTCTTACTCAAAACTAATCCAGTGACTTCTGAGCTGATTTCTGTTCCCCTAAGCTCTCTTCTCTTCTCTCTATACATTCTCCACATACCTTTACCAAACAGACCTCATTATCTTCTCTTTCTGTACACAGTATTCCAAGGTGAGCTCATCTATTCTCTTGGATTAAAATATCATAATTTTGTTAATGAGTCATAATTTTATCTCCAGCCAGAGGCACTCTCTGAATCTCAGACTCACACATCCCACAGAGCCTACTTGATGTTTTCACTTGGATGTCTTATAAGTATCTCAAACTTGTTGTTCAGTCACTCAGCCATGTCTGACTCTTTGCGACCTCATGGACTGCAGCACTCCAGGCTTCCCTGCCCGTCACAATCTCCTGGAGCTTGCTCAAAGTCATGTCCATTGAGTTGGTGATAGAATCCAAGCACCTCGTCCTCTGTCATCCCCTTCTCCTCCTGCCTTCAACCTTTCCCAGCATCAGAGTCTTTTCTAATGAATCAGCTCTTGGCATCAGGTGGCCAAAGTATTTGAGTTTCAGCTTTAGCATCAGTCCTTCCAATGAGTATTCAGGATTGATTTTCTTTAGGATGGACTGATTGGATCTCCTTGCAGTCCAAGGGACTCTCAAGAGTCTTCTCTAACACCATAGTTCAAAATCAATTCTTTGGCTCTCAGCCTTGTTTATGGTCCAACTCTCACATCCATACATGACTACTGGAGAAACCATAGCTTTGACCAGATGGACCTTTGTTGACAAAGTAATGTCTCTGCTTTTGAATATGCTGTCCAGGTTTGTCAAATTTAACATGTTTAAAACAGAACAATTCATTTCCCATCCAAAATGTATTCCCTTCCCTCAATCTTCCCTATCTTAGTAATTGATATCAGTTCAAAGATGTGTTCTGCTGTGCTTAGTTGCTCAGTCGTGTCCGGCTCTTTGTGACCCCATGGACTGTAGCCCATCAGGCTCCTCTGTCCATGGGGATTCTCCAGGCAAGAATACTGGAATGGGTTGCCATGCCCTTCTCCAGGGGATCTTCCCAACCCAGGGACTGAACCCAAGTCTCTCACATTTCAGGCAGATTCTTTACCATCTGAGCCACTAGGGAAGCCCAAGAATATTGGAGTCGGTAACCTATCCCTTCTCCAGAGGAACTTCCTGACCCAGGAAACAAATTGGGGTCTCCTACATTGCAGGCGGATTCTTTACCAGCTGAGCTACCTGGGGACACTCCAGTTCAAAGATAGTCATCCTAATTCCTCCTTATCCCTAAGTTCCAGCATCCAATCTATACAGTAAGTCATGATGATGAACCTCAAGTATTCACATTTCTTCATCCCCATAGTCACCATCTTAGACTAGGCCACCATCATTCCTCCATCATATGTCACTTAGACTACTGAAACAACTGCTGCTCTGGCCTATAACATTTTTTTCTTGCTCCTCCTTAATCCATTTTTGATGCCATATCAAGAATACTCTTTAAAAGAGTGTATAAGTTGGGTCACATCACTTGTTTCAAACCCCTTAAATGTCTTCCCATTTATTTAAACTCCTGGTCATAGCCTACAATGCCCTATCTCTCCAAGCTCAACTCAAACCATCAACTCCCAATTTGTCCAATAAGCTCCAGACACACTGAACTTCTTAAACTCATTCCTTCTTCAGGCCTTTGCAAATACTGGCCTTTCTGCTTAGAATGCTATTTTCATCAGTATTTGCATGACCAACTTCTCATCTTTTATCCATGAGCTCTCTTGTAGACACTCCTGAGGCCTTCCTATATCTAAAGTAGGACACTCTATTCTTTAGCAAAACCATTTGTTTCCTTCATAAGACATAATTTGTAATAATTATATTTGCTAGTCTATCTCTGTTTTATTTTTACTTTATGTGTAGTTCCCACATCATCTGGCATATACTTAGATCTCAATTGTCTACTATTGAATAAATTATTTTATATTTCTCCTTTGCTCAAAAACTTTTGCTGCTTCTTACTTGTCTACAGGGTAGGCTACACTCCAGAGTGGCCTAGGCCACCATCATCCCTCCATCATCTGTCACTTAGACTACTGCAATAACTGCTGTCTGGTCTATAACATTTGGTGCTCTTCACCATATGAAACTAATCTACTTTTTCAGCATCTTACCTACCATTTCCAGCTCCATTGTGTATCATTTAGTATTTTGCTCATTTGCAAACAATGGAAAGACACAATTCCCAGTGGTTTCAGTAATGGGAATACTTGTTTCTCATGCAGCCAAAGTCTGAAAATAGGTCGCTGGAATGGCAGTGTCTCAACAGTGCCACAGGGAACACAGGCTTTATTCGTCTTGCTGCCCTGTCACTGTCAATATGTGGCTTTTGTTTTCATGATTGCAAAAGTGTTGCTGAATCTCCAAGTGTTACATCCACACTCCAGATCAGAAGCAAGCCTTCCCCTAGACAGTTGTATTCTATCTTTTCAGAAAAAGAAGCCATTCCCAGAGATTCTACCCCATCTCATTGGCTAGAACTGTGTCACATAGCCACCTCTGACTGCAAGGGAGACTGGGGAATTGAGAATTTTTAGCCAGATACATTTTCTGCCCTGGACAAAATCATGGCCCTATGAGTAAGGGGGAACGGATATCAGGTAGTCTCTATTAGTATGTATCTTGCCATGCATCATCCTGTTCTCTAGTTATCCTGGACTATTTTTCATAGTTCCCTGAAAAACAATGTAATTCTACAAAGCTTTTTATCTCTTTGCATTGGTTTTTATCTTTACTTAGAAAGTCATTGTGCTTCTCAACCTAAAATATTCTACTCATCCTCCAAGATGAACCTTGAATGCCTCCTATCAGGAGCCTTCATTCATCCTCTGAGGCAAGATTCTCTTTGATTTCCTACAAGGTGGTGTAGGAAACAAGGGCCTTGTCTTATGGTTGCATTATCAGCATTTAATCAAGTGCCTGGAATATCATAAACCATGAAACAGTGTTAACCAAACTGACAGAGGGAGAAAGTCCACAAGTACATGTTTCTCTCTTTTAATCCTCACAATAATCTCATGAAGAAGCTATTACCTCTGTTTTATAGATAAAGAAATTAAGCTTCAAAGAAATAAAGTAACTTGCCACACAGCTAATAACATGATCCTTTTCCTTTGCCCCCTGCCCCATCTCCTGCCACCTTTTTTTTTTTTAAATCCAGGGATCAGCAAACTAAAGCACATAAATAGGCCATTTGTTTCTGAAAATTAAGTTTTATTGGAACACAGCCATGCCCATTCCTTTATGTATTATCCGTGCTGCTTTTGCATGTTACAACAGAAAATTTGAGTCAGTGAGACATACCATATAGCCTGTGAAACCTAAAGTATTTACTCTCTGGCTCTTTATAGATAAAATGTGCTGACCTGTCTCTGTGCTATGCCATACTGACTCATGAATTCAGTTGAAAGATAAATGCCATAAAAAGAAAGGTTTAAAATTATTATTTTTAGAGTAACCTTATGAAGAAGAAAAAAGGAGGATCTCTGCTTGAGGAAGATGTAGCATTAAAGCACAGCAGAAGGAACAAGGAAATTCAGTAGTTCTGACTTCTTTCTGTGTTCAATGAGAAAGAGGACCAGCATTCAAAAGAACTGGTCTGAAAAAGAATTGATTAACCATTATAAGAATAAATCTTACTTCACAGGGCTGCTGTAAAAGTGGAATGAGCTAAAGCATGAGATAAGGCACAATGCCCAGCATATAGTCAAGGTTCAATAAACAGTGCCTGTGCTCCAACGTGGCCCAGTCCTCATCAGGTATTGTTGCTTTTCAATGTGACCTTTCCTTATCATCAGGACCACTCTTTGAGGGTCAACGGAAGAAAGAAAGGCCATCTATACTATTTCAAGTCCAGAATTCCATAAGATTGGAAAATCACCATGATCTATCTTGGTCCCATTTTCTCCTGAGAGCCATTCCCATATCTTGGAGGAAATTGCAGTCTCGGGTAGGAAAGCAATTAAGTTTTAGCCAATTCGCTTATCCTCTGTCTGTCTAGCCCAAACAGCCCCATTTATTACCATCACTGCCCTTTCACACAGGAGAAGTCAGGTGCTGGGGAAACAGGATGAGAATAAGGTAGTCCCAGGGTGACTTCAGTGAACTACAGAGGAGTGCTCATCACAATTCTCTCAGATTCCTTGGAGGAAATCTTTCCAGATATATGAGGAGAGGGAGAAACCTGCCTAGTTAAAGCCTTACATAACCTCAGTGCAGAAACCAGCTGGGTCCTAGTAAATGCAATATAGTCATCTCATTTAAGTCCAGTGCATTTACCAGAGGTTACATTATTAATGATCTGAGAAAGAGTGCAAATTGTAATTTTAAGAAGATAAGCAAGAAAAAAGCAACAGTCATTCAGATCAAAGATAGCAAAACATTCAACACAAACCGTCTATGTCTTTCTGACCAAAAATAACTTATTCACAATAGGAGGTTTTGGCTTTTAGAGAACTGAGCCTGGATGTATGTTTTCTGTGGTCACTTGTGTTATAGCTCAGGTTAAACTCTGGAGAAAGTATGTTAGGGAGTTGAGTCTTCTTACACATTCTTAATGATTGTAAAGTGTCTGGATTTACTGCATGAAAAATGCAGACTGTAAAAACAGAGTGGTGCATACTATATAAAAAAATGCTGTTTGTTCTTCTTTAATAGAATACAGTCAAATTGTGGCAATGTTTAGTCAAAAGTTGCAGTTGGAAAGCAAAAATAAAATATCCTTTAATAATGCAGTCAAACAGGAGACATCCAGTCATTAAAGTTTTGCTTAAGTATACTGCCAGCTATGACTCAGAGCAAACCAAACACACCAAACGCCATGTAAATGATAATTCTCAGAGATTCAGGAGCTCCCCACTGTTGACATGAATAATTCTGACAACCCTGCAAGTACTAATAGTTAAGACATCAAAATAAAACACAGCATCAAGGAGAACCTTAATAGAACCAGTTTTGCTTTTGCTGAGAAGTGCAGGAATCCATGAAGCAGCCATCTTTTTTTCTTCCTGTCTCTTGACTGAACATCCTTGACTGCATAGATTCTGAAAACTCAGCAAAATATTGGGAAATGCTGCTACTAGCAGCTTCCCAGGTCTCTGAACCAGACTATGGGAGTATATATTGATAAGCTCATACCAATTTACTGTGGCCGATAAATATCATTTCTCTCTGCAGTGCCATTTTCTGAAGTGTGCATTCTGTTTCTATAGCAACTTTCATTTTGTTAACCTGTTACTCACATTAAAAGTCTGTTATTTTTAGCATAACATTTCCAGAAGTCTTTGACAAAGAAAAATGGGAAAAGGTTGCAGCTTAAAGATGAATGTGATGTCCAATGTGAATTCTAATATGTAGCATGTTTGGTCAGTATATCATCTATTGTGAGGTTGCAGAAATATAGATTTTTTTTCAGTTGTATGTTTATGGACTTTGTAGGAAAAAAACATACTCTTTTTTTTGGAGCAAGTTACCATATAAATAAATAGCAATATCCAAATGAATTTATTTTCTACAAAGTTTCACTTATATAAAATCCAAGGAGAGAAACTTATTGCTGAGGATTTTTTGTGCATGGTAGAGTCAAGGCTTTTGCTGTTGAATTGCAATTTTAAAGATACTGCTATAATGCTGGGACGTGTGGGGCTAAAGGGATGAATTACGGCTATGGAAATGTCATGTAGTAAGAAATCAAGTTGGGGGGAGCGGCTCTGTAGATAGCTGACAATCATGATAAATTGTGACACAGCCTACTTTTTGACCTTCCCAAACAAATTGCTTCCTCTTTTTCCAAAATATTGGGTTGTTTTTTTTTTTTTCACTTCCCCTGTCAAAAATGAAGTTCCATGTAGTTTGATACACCATGGCTGGGAATGAGCAACTTTATGAACACTGAATGGTTCCCTGCTTTGGATTTGGGTTGGAAAGACGTTGACCTTCATTTATTATAAGTCATCCTGGAAATTAAATTTGACTTGATTTCTAGACAGGAACAATTATTTTCTAATGCTACAACTAATATTCTGTAATTATTAGAAAGGCAGTGGAATGTAGTGGATAAGGGTCTGGCTTCTGGAACCGGACTGCCTGAGTTTGAATCCCAGCCTCACCAGTCACTAACTGTGTGACCTTTGCAAATTTATTTATCTGTGCCACATCTTAGTTTCCTCATTTGTAAGACAGGGATGATAATAGTACCTATTACAGGGCTGTTAGGAGAATTAAATAATTTGTACATATAATAAGCTTAAAAGAGTACTCAGTCCATAGTCAACTTTATCAGTAGTATCATTATGTTTACCCCTTAACCTCAAGCTGTATAGCTTTCTTTTACTGCCTTAATTACAACACACACACACAGACACATGCACACAGAGTTACTTATCCTTTTACAGGCTGGTAGTACAGCTGAGTATAAACTAATATGTTGTTTTCTAATAAGGAAATTGCCAAAGGTCACATAATGACTGGTGAATCTGAGATTCATACCCAGGTAGTCTGGTTTCAGAAGTTGGGCCCTTATCCATTCCACTGCCTTTCTAATAATTAGAGAATTTTAGTCAGAACTTTAGAAAAGAGTTGTTTACATCTAGAATTCAAGTCATAGATGCACTGTATCCCCTGCCTTCAGTAAAATACGCATTACCCTAAATATTGCATCCCTGTATGAGTTCTCCATAGACTCATGCTGATGGGAACTAAAGGACACTGGCCAGGCCCTAGACTCAGTCTTTCTCTACCCCAAGTTTATTGAGGTATAATTTACATAGAATAAATTTCGTCTCTTTAGTGTACAGTTCTACACCATTTGACAAGTGCATATAGTAACCACCATTATATTGTAAAACATTTTCATCATTTCCCTAAATTCTCTCCTATCCCTTTGGAGTCAATCCCTCTTCCCGCACTCTTCAGTTCAGTTCAGTTCAGTTGCTCAGTCGTGTCTGACTCTTTGCGACCCCATGAATCACAGCATGCCAGGCCTCCCTGTCCATCACCAACTCCCGGAGTCCACTCAAACTCATGCCCATCGAGTCGGTGATGCCATCCAGCGATCCCATCCTCTGTCGTCCCCTTCTCCTGCCCCCAATCCCTCCCAGCATCAAGGTCTTTTCCAATGAGTCAACTCTTCGCATGAGGTGGCCAAAGTATCGGAGCTTCAGCTTCAGCATCAGTCCTTCCAATGAATATTCAGGACTGATCTCCTTTAGGATGGACTGGTTTGATCTCCTTGCAGTCCAAGGGACTCTCAAGAGTCTTCTTCAACACCACAGTTCAAAAGCATCAATTTTTTTTGCGCTCAGCTTTCTTCACAGTCCAACTCTCACATCCATACATGACCACAGGAAAAACCATATCCTTGACTAGATGGACCTTTGTTGGCAAAGTAATGTCTCTGCTTTTTAATATGCTATCTAGGTTGGTCATAACTTTCTTTCCAAGGAGTAAGCGTCTTTTAATTTCATGGTTGCAATCACCATCTGCAGTGATTTTAGAGCGCAAAAAAATAAAGTCTGACACTGTTTCCACTGTTTCCCCATCTATTTGCCATGAAGTGGTGGGACCAGATGCCATGATCTTAGTTTTCTGAATGTTTAGCTTTAAGTCAACTTTTTCACTCTCCTCTTTCACTTTCATCAAGAGGCTTTTTAGTTCCACTTCACTTTCTGCCATGAGGGTGGTGTCATCTGCATATCTGAGGTTATTGATATTTCTCCCGGCCATCTTGATTCCAGCTTGTGCTTCTTCCAGCCCAGCGTTTCTCATGATGTACTCTGCATAGAAGTTAAATAAGCAGTGTGACAATATACAGCCTTGGCATACTCTTTTTCTATTTGGAACCAGTCTGTTGTTCCATGTCCAGTTCTAACTGTTGCTTCCTGACATGCATACAGGTTTCTCAAGAGGCAGGTCAGGTGGTCTGGTATTCCCGTCTCCTTCAGAATTTTCCACAGTTTATTGTGATCCACACAGTTGAAGAATGTGGATTGTCCACTGGAGAATGGAATGGCAAATCACTTTAGTATTCTTGCTTTGAGAACCCCATGAACAGTATGAGAAGGCAAAATGATAGGATACTGAAAGAGGAACTCCCCAGGTTGGTAGGTGCCCAATATGCTACTGGAGATCAGTGGAGAAATACCTCCAGAAAGAATGAAGGGATGGAGCCAAAGCTAAAACAATACCCAGTTGTGGATGGGACTGGTGATAGAAGCAAGGTCTGATGCTGTAAAGAGCAATATTGCATAGGAACCTGGAATGTTAGGTCCATGAATCAAGGCAAATTGGAAGTGGTCAAACATGAGATGGCAAGAGTGAATGTCGACATTCTAGGAATCAGTGAACTAAAATGGACTGGAATGGGTGAATTTAACTCAGATGACCATTATATCTACTACTGTGGGCAGGATTCCCTTAGAAGAAATGGAGTAACCATCATAGTCAACAAAAGAGTCTGAAATGCATTACTTGGATGCAATCTCAAAAACGACAGAATGATCTCTGTTTGTTTCCAATGCAAACCATTCAATATCTCGGTAATCCAAGCCTATGCCCAAACCAGTAATGCTGAATAAGCTGAAGCTGAACGGTTCTATGAAGACCTACAAGACCTTTTAGAACTAACACCAAAAAAAGATGTCCTTTTCATTATAGGGGACTGGAATACAAAAGTATCAAGTCAAGAAACACCTGGAGTAACAGGCAAATTTGGCCTTGGAGTACGGAATGAAGCAGGGCAAAGGCTAATAGAGTTTTGCCAAGAGAACACACTGGTCATAGCAAACACCCTCTTCCAACAACACAAGAGAAGACTCTACACATGGACATCATCAGATGGTCAACACCGAAATCAGATTGATTATATTCTTTGCAGCCAAAGATGGAGAAGCTCTATACAGTCAGCAAAAACAAGACCGGGAGCTGACTGTGGCTGAGATCATGAACTCCTTATTGCCAAATTCAGACTCAAACTGAAGAAAATAGGGAAAACCACTAGACCATTCAGGTATGACCTAAATCAAATTCCTTATGACTATACAGTGGAAGTGAGAAATAGATTTAAGGACTAGATCTGATAGACAGACTGCCTGATGAACTATGGACAGAGGTTCGTGACATTTTATGGGAGACAGGGATCAAGACCGTCCCCATGGAAAAGAAATGCAAAAAGGCAAAATGGTTGTCTGAGGAGTCCTTACAAATAGCTGTGCAAGGAAGAGAAGTGAAAGTAAAGGAAAAAAGGAAAGATATTCTCATTTGAATGCAGAGTTCCAAAGAATAGCCAGGAGAGATAAGAAAGCCTTCCTCAGTGATCAATGCAAAGAAATAGAGGAAAACAACAGAATGGGAAAGACTAGAGATCTCCCACTCTTAGCCCCTAGCAACTGCTGATCTATTTTCTGCCCGTATGGTTTTGCCTTTTTCAGAATGCTATATAAATGGAATCATACAGTATATAACCTTTTAAGTCTGGCTTATTTCACTTGAAATAATACATATGAGATTTATTCATGTTGGATGTGTCAGTAATTCATTGTTATTACTACTGAATAGTATTTCATTGTATAAATGTCCACAGTTTTAGAACTTAGTCTTAAGGACCTGGACTTTTTTTTTCCTGCTCCAAGAGTATACAATTCTAAACCAGATAAACATTACATAAGGACTCTTGAACATAGTGGAAATAACTGATGTTACTTGATATAGGAGAATTCCAGGAGCTTGAGCCATTGGAACCTCTGAAATAGTTGCCTTTCTTTTAAGTATAAAATAGTTGATTTGTGAAATCTCTCATCTATGGTTCCAGCGTGTACCCTATGCACTGTAGCCTGCCAGGCTCCTCTGCCCATGGAGTTTTCCAGGCAAGAATACTGGATATTGGAGTGGGTTACCATATCCTCTTCCCAGGGATCTTCTCGACCCAAGGATCAAACCTGCGTCTCTTCCATCTCCTGCATTGGCAGGCAAATACTTTACCACTATGCCTCCTGGGAAGCCCATGGGTCCAGAGGGGAGGGCAGAAAAGGGAAGAATTAGAAAAATTAGCTGAGACATAAATCCTATCTCTGGAGAGATTAATTAGTAGAGAAGAACAAATGCAATAAAGTACAAAAGGTAGACAGATCCATCTTAATCAGTTATAATCATAAAAATTGTACTTTTCTCCTTCTTATCAATGTCCTTTACCAAACAAGAAGCAAAGGAGATACATGAGGTATATGATATGTGTCAAGTATAGGACTGTGATGATCCTCATTTTGAGTACACCTAGGGTGAAAATCACATCATTCACCTTTGCCATTTTTCCTTTGGGTACATGGTATATGGTAATTGTGAGGTGCTTTTAAAATATTTGCTCAATAAATGAAAAATTTGCCGTTTTCCAAGAATGTTACCAAATAAGGTGTTGTAAATTTGGCCCATGATCTCTTAAAACTCATATCTTTTCATGGCTGATCTGGGCTCAATACAAAAATTTTTGGTAGTGGTCTTTCAGTTGCACCATACCACCTTCCTAAGACTTCCCAATTCAATCATAATTCTTCTAGAGTGTTCACAGACCAATGACTTGATTTTCTCTGTTGCCGAGGATGGGGAAAGAAGCATTTTTTGATCACTGCCTTCCATGATTCACCCCAAGTATTTGAGAATTAATTATCTGTCTGTCTGAAGGAATACTTATTACTGATTTTTAGTTATTATCTATTTTCGAAAGCAAGACTGAATATTGTCAGTCATTTGACCCTCAAGTCATAGTCACATAAAAAAGCTAACCTTTTCCCTATTAGGATATTTTCCAATGCAGTAAAATATTCTTGCCGTAAATGATACAAGTAAGTATAGGAAGAAAAATTGTTTGATAATCTCTGGGTAAAGGCTAATTACTCCCATGAGTGAGACTAGAATTTTAAGTATAAAATTTTGATATTTGTTAAATTTTTCAGCGTTTAATTTCCTTGACCAGTGAGTGCCTGCATACTCAGGTTTACCAGCATGAATTACAACATGTGCAGAAAGGAACATCTCTGGCTCCACTCACTTGTGAAGGGGTTGCTTAGCTTTTCTGCACATTCTATTCGCTGAGCTGTAATTATCATCTGGATTCACCAAGTTCAAGTACTTACATAGAAGCAGATTTTGAGGGGACCTTTAGTTAAAGCTCTAAAACTTAATAAAGATGAATTGAGAAAAACTGAATGTACACCGGGGGAGAAAACCATATTATATTCAATTAACTTTAACATGATCGTATACAACAAAATATAAATAATTAGAGTTATAATTCTGGAACTTCAGTGTAGATTCTTTCTTTCCACTTTATTCCAAGATGGATTTACCATATTAGTCACAGGAGATGAAAAGATATATGTACAGAATTCTGAATATCTACATTCTCAACCAACTATTTGTGTCGTGAGAGTCAGATCAATGTGAGGACTTTGATCGCTCTGCTTAGAGTGAAACACAAGCTTCTCTTTGTGCTTCTGTATGTGGTCCACACTTGGAAGAGACTGGATGGCCTCCAGGGCCCCTTGCTCCTAGTTCACTTGCTAACCTTCAGCCTTGGTATTTTTCCAGTTGATTGCAAGTAAATTTAAGGAAGTACTAATCCAAGGCAAAGAATATAAAAAGAAATACCTATTCCCTCCACAGACAATAGCACAGCTCTCCAGTGTAGTGAGTACATGCACATGCTCCGTTGCTTCAGTTGTGTCAGACTCTTTGCAGCCCCATGGACTGTAGCCCTTCAGGCTTCCCCTGTCCATGGGATTCTCCAGGCAAGAATACTGGAGTGGGTTGCCAAGCCCTCCTCCAGGGGATCTTCCTGACCCAGGGATTGAACTCGGGCCTCCTGCATTACAGGCAGATCCTTTACCACTGAGCCACTGGGGAAGACCACCCATATACTTGGGAAAGAAACATCCTCAGAGAGACAATTCAAAAGAGATCTAAAACCTAAAGCCAAAGAAAAGATGACTAGGAACTTCTTCTAACCAATATGAAGTAACAGGGATTAGATTTATCTCCTTATTTGAAAGAATAATACTAGATAAAATGTTTGAAACAGTGGTTTTAAGTCACTGGACATCAGTCTATGAAGGATATTATCCCTGAGAGATGGGAACCTACTATCATCCCAGCTTACTGTTTTGAGACAGTTTCCAGGCTCTGGTGTGTTGAAGGCACATCCAGGTGGAATGAATCAAACTCCTCAAATTGAGGAGATATTGCTAAAAGGCCTGGGAGCACAAAATATGGACAGTTAACATAGCACTGGAGAGAAGAGAGCTGCAGAGAGAGAACTTCTGTAGATTTCTAGAAGGTCCCTCTCAAGTGTTCAGCAGAATGCCCCTCATCATGTGCATATGAGGAAACTACCCACAGCATTTAAGGAGACAACCCAAGGTCAAAGAAAAAAATCATCCCAACTGATTACTGGGAACAATACTTGGTAATAACACAGGGTTGTTAACAGCGTCTGTTCTTACCAGCCAGGCTGACAATTTTCATAATTCATGGAGTGTTGGGTAGAGTCAGATGAATTTTACCTTGGTAATGAAGACTGATTAGCCCAAGACTAAACGCTCCTCCATTCTTCACAAGTAGATGTGAAAAGCAAGTCCAAAAAGATTAAAGTAACTTAATCTCACAATAAGATCAAGAATATTTAGAGGAATACAAAAATATCCAGTATCCAAAAAAGTAAAAGTAAGATTCACAATGTCTGACAGTCTATTAAAGATTATCAGGCAAGCAAGGAAACAGCAAAGCAGAACTCATAATGAGAATAATGAATCAATGAAAACAGACCCAGAACTGGTACAGATATTTGAAGTGGTAGACAATGACATTAATAGCTTCTAACATAACTCTTCCCTTGTAGGTCAGTTGGTAAAGAATCTGCCTACAATGCAGGAGAGCTGGGTTCAATTCCTGGGGCGTTAAGATCCCCTAGAGAAGGGAATGGCAAACCACTCCAGTATTCTTGCCTGGAGAATCCCATGGACAGAGGAGCCTGGCACGCTACAGTCCATGAGGTCGCAAGAGTTGGACATGACTTAGCGACTAAACCACCACCCATATAACTTTATTTCATGTGTTCAAAGAGTTAGAGGAAAAACTGTACATGTTAACTAGAAACATTGAAAACATATTTTTAAAAGACCTAAATCAAAATCATAAAGATTAAAAACAACAATGTGTGATACAAAAATATATACTAGATGGGATCAAAGGGAGATTTGATGTTGCAGAATAAATGATTAGTGACCTCAAAGACATAGTATTAGGAACTATCAGTAACACAGACACTAAAATACAGAAAAGAAAGTTTTACAAAATAAACAGATCACCAGAGAGTTATAGGACAACTTCATACACCTAGTGTACATGTAATTGATATACCTAAAGGAGAGGAATGATAGATGGGAACAGAAAAAAGTATTTGAAGAATAATAGCCCTCCAAATTTCAGATTTAGCACAAACTAAAATCCTAGAGATCCAAGAGGATCAATGAACCTGAAGTACACACACACAAAAAGAAATAAATAAAGAAAACCAGACAAAAGCATGCCACAATCAAATTCTCAAAACCAATCTTAGAGAGAAAATCTTAAAAGCAGTAAGAAAAAAAAGGTATGTTGGATGACAGCAGCTTTGTTAACAGAAATAATGCAAAAGGACAGTAGATAAACACCTTTAAAGTACTAAAAGAAGTAAATTGTCAACCTGGAATTCTCTATTAGCAAAAGTAGCATTCAAAAATGAAGGTGAATTAAAGACATTTTCAAAGATAAATGTGCTGAAAGAATTAATCACCAGAAGACTCATAATACAAGAAATGTTAAAGGAACTTAATTAAGTAAAAAGAAAACCATACCAATGAAAATCTGAATCTACTAAAGAAATGAAACACATCAGAATGCTAGCTACTTGTGTAAATATATGAGATAACTTTGCTATTTAAATCTCTTTAAAAGATAATTGAATGCTTAAACAAAGGTAAAAATAATGTAGCATGGGATTCACATGACATGTAATAGTAAAACATATAATAACAAAAGCACAAAGCCAGGAAAGAAACAAATGGAAATATATGGTTTAAAGTTCTTATACTTCATGTACAGTGATGTACTATCAAATGAAGATAGACTGTGACCAATTTAAAATGTATACTAATACATAATAAAGTAACCACGAAAAGAGCAAGGCAAAGAGTTCTTGCCAATAAGCCAACAAAGGGATGAAATGGAATTATTAAAAAAATAAAATCTAAAAGAAGGCAGAAAAAGAGGAACAAAGAACACATGCAACAAATAGAAAACAAATATCTTGATGGTTAATGTAAATCTGAATACACTAACCGCATTAATGTAAATAGTCTAAACAACCCATTAAAAGGCAGAGATTGTCAGATTGGATAAAAAGCAAGATCCCACTGTATGCTTCCTACAAAATACACACTTAAATATCAAGGCACAAACAGATAAAAAGTAAAATGATGAGACACTACCCAAAACTACTCAAAAGAAGGCTGGAGTGGCAATATTAATAATTACCTAAGAGATGTGAGGGCATATATTCACACAAAGATTATACACAAATGTTCATAAAACCTTTATTTGTAATGGCCCCAAACAGGAGACAACCCAAATGTCCATTATGTGAATGGATAAACAAATTGGGGTATTTTCATATAAGGGAGTATCATTCAGTAATAAAAATAAATGAATTATCAATGCATACAATATCATGAATGAATCTCAATATACAGTATAATTCCAAGATCACAGTGGTATCACCTGCTCTGATCCATTCCAGCACTTTTCATTCTTGAGGATGAATTTAGTGTGAGGGAGGGAGGGAGACAGAGAACAGCTTTGAACTCACACTTACAATTAGGCAGATTTTAAATATATATATATATATATACACATATATATATATGCATAGCAGCAAAAAATGGAAATAGAATACTTAGATATAAATAAAGCAAGTGATAAAAAGAGCAAGTTGCGTAACATGTAATAATAAAAGCAAGTTGAAGCCAGATGTGAGGTTAGGAAGCAAAATGTTTAGTGTAAAGACCTATGCAATCACAAGAAAGGAGTGATGAATTGGTCTCTAAGTTTTCCAGATCAACTCAAAGAAAAAAAAAGTAATTCTGTGTGACCAAAAATATAAAAACAAAAAGGCTATCAGAGGTAGAACGCAGAGTTCAGACAGGAATTTCTTTCATGGAGTCATCTAAAAAAGAGATAATTAATGTAACAAAAAAAAAAAAATCCAAACTTCATCAGAAACATTTTACAATAAATACAACAGAACTACTTTTATTGAACTTTTCCTTGCAATGTCCCTCAGTATAGATCAATGACGGGCTTCCCTGATAGCTCAATGGTAAAGAATCCACCTGCAATGCAAAAGGCCAGGGTTCGATCCCTGGGTCAGAAAAATCCCCTGGAGGAGGAAATGGCAACTCACTCCTGTATTCTTGCCTGGGAAATCCCGTGGACAGAGGAGCCTGGTGTACTACAGTCTGTGCATTCACAAAAGAGTTGGACAGGACTTAGTGACTAAACAACAACATATATCAATGACATAAAGTCAAAGTGTGATTCAATAACAGAATTGAGGGAGGGGAGGGGGCAGAAGGCAGGAACAGTTTGTAAAAACAACATGGTCCAAAAAGCAAAGCAAACAAAAAACCCCAACATGGTCTAGGTGTGTGGCTCTCTGAAGGTCTACACTGATGAAAGGATACACTTTAGAGTCTTGAAAAGAAATCGGTGTTTGCATGTCTCTTGACTGTCCTCTATTCATAGAATGAGGGGTGCTTTTTTTGTCATATTAGTCAAGATTGAATTCAAGGTTATACTCCTTGAATGTATCTAAATCCATATATTCTATTTTGCTGGTGAAATGTACAACTGAGCTACATTTATTTTAAACACTTAAAATGGGAAAATTGTGCAGTCAAATGAGGGCAAGTACTAAGTTGCTCATAGAGGTAATCAAAAATTACATGCAGAGAGGCCTCTGGATTTTCTAAAAATAATTTTGAAAAAAAAATTTTGGCTCTTTCCTTCCATATGAATTAATAATAGGTGATTGAGAATCAAGAGTCATAGCATAGAATAAGCATGTAGGAATTTTAGCCTAAAAATCTTCAAAGTGGCTATTACTAAATACCAACTTTGATCATAAAAGACATAGGTGGATGATAAGGAAGTAAGTAGATGTAGTAGGATGGTAGTTACATTTGTTGATGGATATAATGTTTAAATTCAAGTCAGTGAACATCTTAGGAAACCCTCCCAGAAGAAGACTATCAAATGTGATGGCATTTTTTAGCCAGAAGATATTTACATTGTTTTGGAATGAGGGTGAGGGTATTCCGTCCATCTAGACAGTAGCGAAATCCCTGTGGGTGGAATCTTCTGATCAGTCTCTGAGTTATCTATTACTATCATTGTCCATGCGTGTGTGCGTGTGCATGTCACTTCAGTGATGTTCAATTCTTTGCGACCCCATGTACTGTAGCCCACCAGGCTCCTCTGTCCATGGGATTCTCCAGGCAAGAATACTGGAGTGGGTTGCTTTTCCCTCCTCCAAGGGATTTTCCCAACCCAGGGATTGAACCCGGGTCTATTATATCTCCTGCACTGCCAGAGGGGTTCTTCACCACTAGCGCCATCCAGGAAGCCCTATCATTGTGCAAGTTTTACTTATTCTTTCCTGCAGGACTCTTTCCTGTTTTATCCCACATTGGCCCCTTATCTGTCATGTAGGTTTCCTTGTATCAGACCTATATTACTCATTACAGTAAGTTTTCAGAAACTGTAGGCAATCAATTCTAAAGACTATTCTGAAAACGCCCCACACTTTCTGTGATTCATTTACTATCCCAAGAATGGTTTGCCTATTTTTTTCATGACTTTTCTCCCTTTGGCCCTTTTCCTACGGACCTCTTACTGCTTCAGTAGAGTAATGGCTTGGGGGCAGTAGTGTAAACACCTCTGTTTTATCAGCAACAGGAATCTCCAGATTTGTTGTTGCTCAGTTGTGTCTGACTCTTTGAAACCCCATGGACTGTAGCACGTCAGACTTCCCTGTCTTTCACTAGCTCCCTGAGTTTGCTGAAACTCATGTCCACTGGATCAATGATGCCATCCAACCATTTCATCCTCTATCATTCTGTTCTCCTCCTGCCTTCAATCTTTCCCAGCATCAGGGTCTTTTCCAACGAGTTCTCTTTGCATCAGGTGGCCAAAGTATTGGGGCTTCAGCTTCAGTATCAGTCCTTCTTCAGTTGTATAGAATGCAAAACAGTCCTTTACATGCTTCCTGTGTGACACTCCAGCTCCTGCAATAAGGGTTTCCTCATTCACACCTGCAACTTTTAAGGTCGGAAGTTACTAGTTCAAAGTTCTTACTTGAACTGTAAATAAGTTTTAAGCTTTTCTTAAAGAGTGACTTCTTAAACAGTGACTCTCTCAGGACTACTAAAAATTATCTTTGTGTGGTTCTGCACTGAAACCTTGCCATGCATCGTCCCATGTGGTGGTGGTTTAATTGCTTATTCTTGTGACCCCAGGGACTGTAACCCACCAGGCTCTTCTCTCCATGGGATTTCCCAAGCAAGAATACTGGAATGGGTTGCCATTTCCTTCTCCAGGGATCTACCCAACCCAGGGGTCAAACCCATGCCTCCTGCATTGGCAGGTGGATTCTTTATCACTGAGCCACCTGGGAAGCCCAGGACTAAGGCTAAAAGAAGCCTCTCTACTTGCCCCGTGGCCACCTCCTCTCCACTTCACATTTGAGAGGGTCTCTTCATTTACATCCAGGAAATTTGCATCTACACAATTAGGTCTGTAGGGGTACCCTTCCTTATTTGCTTTTGACCTGACACTCTCATCCATCCCCTGCTATGTCCATAGTCAGAGAGATCCCTATTTGCCCTCTGTTATATAGAGATATTGCATTCTTACCACTGCATCTTTGCCCATGGCAGCCCAAGGAATTCACACCGTGTTTCCCTATCCTTTATAACTTACTATCCTTTAAATTTCACTGGAAGCCTGATCTCCAGGACTCTCCCTCTATGACTTCCAACATTCTCATCAACAGCATGTGTATGTATGTTAGTTGCTCAGTCGTGTCCAACTCTTTGCGACTCCATGGACTGTAGATTGCCAGGCTTTTTTGTCCATGGAATTCTCCAGGCAAGAATACTGGAGTGGGTAGCCATCTCCTTCTCCAAAGGATCTTCCCAACCCAGGGATCATCAACAGCATTCCTCTGCACAAATATGTGTGAAAACTGGACACACAAGTGGATTAGATTGGAGTAGTAGATCTGTACTGCATTAGCTGTGCCATCTTGGGTAAGTCATTTAGTCTATCTTACCCTCTCTGAAATTAAAAGACGCTTTCTCTCCTTGGAAGGAAACTGATGATCAACCTAGATAGCATATTAAAAAGCAGAGACATTACTTTGCCAACAAAGGTCGTCTGGTCAAGGCTATGGTTTTTCTAGTGGTCATGTATAGATGTGAGAGTCAGACTGTGAAGAAAGCTGAGTGCCAAAAAATTGATGCTTTTGAACTGTGGTGTTGGAGAAGACTCTTGAGAGTTCCTTGGACTGCAAGGAGATCCAACCAGTCTATCCTAAAAGATATCAGTCCTAGGTGTTCATTGGAAGGACTGATGCTGAAGCTGAAACACCAATACTTTGGCCACCTCATGCAAAGAGCTGACTCATTGGAAAAAGCCCTGCTGCTGGGAGGGATTGGGGGCAGGAGGAGAAGGGGACGACAGAGGATGAGATGGTTGCATGGCATCACCAACTCGATGGACATGGATTTGAGTAAACTCTGGGAGTTTGTGATGGACAGGGAGGCCTGGCGTGCTGCAATTCATGGGGTCACAAAGAGTCAGACATGACTGAGCGACTGAACTGAACTGAACTGAACTGAACCCTCTCTTTGCTTATTAATAAAATGAGGATTATGTACTTAAACTCCTTTTAACTCACCCAGGTTCAAGATGTACATGGGAAAGAGCTTTAAGAAAGTTATATTCATTTTTTTCCCTGTGTGACTCATACTGTTTTTGACACTCATTGATCCCCTCTAAATGCAAGTTTCTCTGTATCAGATCTTCATCCCTAATTATAGTAAATTCTCAGAATCTGTCTACAATCAGTGTGGTTGCCAGGTCAGTAGAATCAACATTAACTTGGAGTTTGTTAGAAATGCAAATTCTCAGACTCCACCCCCAGGACTATTGTCAGAAATAGTGAGGTGGACCTAGTCATCTATGTTTTAACAAGCCTTCCAATTGATTCTGGTTCACACTGAAGTTTGACTGGCTAATTACCTTCTAACATTTCTATTCATCTGCACTTGTACTATTCACTGTGAATGTATTTGCTACTCCCTTGAGACTGGAAACTTTCTGTGAGAAGAATATGCCCTGAATATCTGTCACCAGCACTCGCTAAAATCCTGTGGAAGGGTTATTTCAAGATAAATTATCTTAATATGAGTCTGTATTGCAGCCTGAAAATATCAGTTAGCGTTTTCATTTTTACAAAGAAGATCATTTGGATTCATAATACTCACAGAAATGTAGTTAATTGACCCATTTATTTTTCATGAAGTGTTGAAAAACTGCCAGGCAAGACAGTGCCAAATACAAAGCTCAGTTGGCAACTCCTACATGCCTCCATCCTCAGACGATTTTCCCGGGACTTCAAACGTCAGAAGATGAAATGAGGCAGGAGGGAGGAGAGGAAGGACTTAATAAAACAAGCCCTGAACTTCTCCCAGGACCTCAACATTACAGGAAGTATAGCACCCAGCGGGATGGCAATGATGTGCCAGGCTTGACAAATTAGGATAAATTAACAAAGCCAGCTCCTGAACTATATTCTGATTTTAATTTATACATTTTTTACAAAGCTGGACTATGAATAAAATGCAGCTAAACAGCTATTGTGAATACTCTGGAAAATTTGTAAAGAATAACTGAAACTTTGGAAATCAAGACCTTTTTAAATTCTAGATGGAGAGTCATATTTTCCACCTGATATCACTATATGCAGAGGTTTCTGATATTCAGTGAAGTACTGAAAAATACATATTAGTAGAAAGAAAAATGATGACAATTTTGTCTTTTTCATATACATTTGAATATAGCACAAGGCTCATCCATATTGGAATTGTCACTGCTATAATCTAGTTACATAAGATAATATTAGATATTATTTTTGGTTTCTTTTTAAATAAAAAGCCTAGTGAATATCTGAACATAGTTTCATCTGGCTTTCATAGGCAAGAATATGTTCTATATATTGTGCATACCTCACCCTGAAGTTCTGCCAAATAATAAGAAAACTATATTCTCAGATGATCTTTCTGTCCCAGCAGAGTAAATGTCCTAGGGATTTCTTGTCATTTCATCTTCTGAAAGTTTAGCATTTAGAAAAGTACAAGTCCATGAAGGACTCTCAATATTAGTTTTTATTGGCATCTCTGTATTTCTGGTTTAATTTTAAAAGAAGACAATGGAAAACTAAGAAGGAATATCTTTCTGACTTATGTGATTATAAAAAGGTCTTGCATTGCACTCATGAGGCAAGTAAAAGCAATCTTTTCCATTATTCTGTCAATATTGACTTTTAGGAAATTGTTCATTTCAATTTAGGCTGGTATCCTATGAAGCAGCCTTAGTAATAAAGCTCCAGATCCTTTCTTGTTGACTAGTCACTTTAATTTTACCTTTTATTTAATATCAATTTCTTTTTCTTAATTCCATGTTGTTCTTTTTTCCACATGTACTGGTCTTTCAAATGAATTTTCTTATTTTTCAGGTTTCCCATTATTGTGAGCTGATTTTTTAGCATTGAAAAACATCAGGGGGTTCTGTTTCCCCTGAGTCATAAAGACTTTTTTTTTTACTCTTACTACTCTGAAAATTTTTCCTGAATCTTTATCCTCCAAGTATTCCTGATACATCTAAAAAATTGTATAATTGAATTAGAGAAGCTTTCTAAGTAGTAAACGATCCAGGTAGTTTTAAAGAACTAAAAGAAATGAAGGAGAATGGCAAGAGAAGACAACTGGAGCTACCATTCCAATCACAAATATCAAAATAAAAATCATTTCATAGTAATAGAGTCAAATTCTCCTAATTTTCATACCTATAATGCCTGTCTAGTGGATCAGGAAAGATTCAATGGGAGAGCTAAAAGGTACAGTCATGAATGTTTAAATATATAATGGTTTCAACCTCACCTCCTAAAGATTTCCATGGATCTCTGACCTGTGTCATCCCTGTGGAGCTTTGCTACTTTGATCCTTAGGTCCTGAGCCTGATTCTCCATTTTGTTCCTCCTCCCTGTCTTAGAAGGACAACCTCTTTTTATGCTGCTGAGAACAGCATCTGACTTAACATTTAGCTCTTAATTACTGATTAATCTATTAATATTTTGGTATTGCATGTTCTTTACCTAATGCAATGGCCCCCAACAACAGCTATCCAACCCCAGATTCTTCAAAGTACTACCCCTCCAAACATCTCAAATGCCTGAGGTATTGTTCCCACCATCGCATTCCACTCTGCCAATATCCCCTATGAGTCTACTGCAGAAGTAAATTTTAACAATTGTACAACCACAGCATGCCAAAGCCTTTCTGTACTCCACCTACCACCAGTGTTGAAGTCTGTTTTGCCAGCCAGCCTGCAGCTAATCCATCTATACAGTAAATCGCTTACATATGAACCTTCAAACTGCAAACTTTCAAAGATGTGAATGTGCTTTCACGTGTCCAATCATGTAAGTTAATGTGTCTGGCGTACACTGCCGTGTGCATGAAACCTCTACAAGTGGTTGTGCTTTTGTGTACCCTGTTGTACACTACTGTATAGAGTAGTACAGAAACTTTATTTCAAGTCTAGGATGTCTGGTGTTAGTGTTAGTCGCTCAGTCATGTTTGACTCTTCTGTGACTGCATGGACTGTAGCCTATCAGGTTGCTCTATCCATGGAATTCTCCTGGCAAGAATACTGGAGTGAAACGAGTACAGCCACTATGGAGAACAGTGTGGAGATTCCTTAAAAAACTGGAAATAGAACTGCCATTTGACCCAGCAATCCCACTGCTGGGCATACACACTGAGGAAACCAGAACTGAAAGAGACACATGTACCCCAATGTTCTTCGCAGCACTGCTTTTAATAGCTAGGAAATGTAAGCAACCTGGATGTCCATCAGCAGATGAATGGATAAGAAAGTTGTGGTACATATACATAATGGAATATTACTCAGCTACTTAAAAGAACACATTTGAGTCAGTTCTAATGAAGTGGATGAAACTGGAGCCTATCATACAGAGTGAAGTAAGCCAGAAAGAAAAACACCAATACAGTATATTAACACATATTTATGGAATTTAGAAAGATGGTAATGACAACCCTTATATGCGAGACAGCAGAAGAGACACAGATATAAAGAACAGACTTTTGGACTCTGTGGGAGAAGGTGAGGGTGGGATGATTTGAGAGAATACCATTGAAGTATGTATAATACCATATGTGAAATACATGACCAGTGCAAGTTTGATGCATGAAGCAGGGCACTCAAAGCTGGTGCACTGGGACAACCCAGTGGGATGGGGTGGGGAGGGACATAGGAGGGGGTTCGGGATGGGGGGGACACATGTACACTCATGGCTGATTCATGTCAATGTATGGCAAAACCCACCACAATATTGTAAAGTAATTAACCTCCAATTAAAGTAAATAAATAATTTTTTTAAAAAGAATACTGGAATGGGAAGCAAGTGTAAAAGCAGCAGCAGTGATGTAGCTGGTACTGCTAAGAAGTGTCAAGTGATGACGATGGAAACAAAAGTGAAAAGAATTGAGAGTGGAATGACAAGAGAAAGAAGTAACTGAAGAACAGAAGAGAATCATGACACAGGAAATGACAAAGGGCTTTTCTTTTAGGAGAGACCATTAGGCCTCTTTTGAGGCCCAGGACCTGAAAGTAGAACAGTACCGTGTCATCTGATGAGGAAAAAAAAGAGCTACTAGCACACAAACACACACACACACGTACTCAGACATAACTGCATGGCTTTTTCAGGCTGCCGTCTATGGGGTCGCACAGAGTCGGACACGACTGAAGCGACTTAGCAGCAGCAGCAGCCTCTGCTATTTCTATTTCTCTTTCCTTTTAACATTAGTATATTGAAAGTAAGCTAGATAATTCTCTAATAAATATTGGTATTATTTATTATTTATTTGTATATAACAAGTGGCTTATTTTGTTAACGAATCCTTTGAACCTGAGACGAAAGTGAAAACTTTCGGCAAAATACCACCACATCCATAATATACAAAGAGACCTATAATTGAATTAGCACAAGTACATTTAAGTAAAAAATCAATCCACAGAAAAGGAAATTCAAATGGAAAAAAATGTTCAATCATATGAGAAATTATGAAAATTCGAATTAAAAACAGATATTTTTATTCATCAGATAATACATGTGTCTAAAAATTGATATTACTTAGTAGTGATAAGAACAAAAATAGGCACATCACTCATTGCTAATGGGAATGTGTCTGAGAACATTATTGGACAAATTGGGCAATATTTAATAGCATTAAAATTAAAAAGAAAGTGCCTATTTCTTCAAAATTAACTTATAGATTTAATGTAATGCCAATGAAAAACCCAGATAATAATTTGTATAAATGGACAAGCTGACTCCAAAACACAAATTAAAATGTAAAAGGTCAAAAATCATCAAGGTAATCTTGAAGAAGAAAAACAATTAGAAAGTGTTCATTACCAATAGCAATGCTTATAAAGAGACAGGAATTAAGATAGGGTGGTATTGGTATAAGAATCAACTAGTAAGCAAATAGAACATAGTAAAAAGCTGAGAAACAGACCATCCAGATCAACTAGTTTATAACCAAGCCAGCCATGAAATGTAGTAAGAATGGTGGACTTTTCAATAAATAGTGCTAGGTCAAGTAATTACATTTTCATATGGAAAAAAATAAATCTTGACTCCTACTTCATCTTATACTGAAAAATGAAATTCAAAAATAATAGAAACTAAAATAAAAAACAAACTCCAAATGTCAGAGACCTAAATGTTAAAGGCAAAACCATCAAGTTTCTGAAATAGCACTATCCAATACAGCTTTCTGAGATGATGGAGATACTGTCTTTCTGTGCTAACACAGTATCTACATGTGGTTACTGAGCACTTGACACTTACCTCCGGTGACTGAGAAACTGGATTCTTAATTTTATTTAATTTCAATTTAAATAGCCACACATGGCTCCCATATTAACACTGCAGTTCTGAAAGGTAACATAGAAGAATATCTGTGATAACTATTTGATATGTTAACTTGACTAGGCTGAAATATAGCTTCAAAGGAGATTCTCTGGCAAGAGTGAGGCAATGGAAGGGAAGCAACAACCATTTTGTAGCATGCTCAGGTCTAATCTGGGTGCTGTTGTAAAGGGATTTTTAAATTTTTTTTATTTTATATTGGAGTAGAGTTGATTAACAATGATGTGTTACTCTTAGGTGTACAGCAAAGTGATTCAGTTATACATCTATTTATTCTTTTTCAAATTCTTTTCTCACTTAGGTTATTACAGAACATTGAACAGAGTTCCCTGTGCTATACAGTAGGTCCTTGTTGGTTATCTATTTTAAACACAGTAATGTGTACAGTACATGTCAATGCCAAATTTCCAATTTATACCTCCCTTCTCCTTTCTCCCTGGTAACCATAAGTTCATTCTGTAAGTCTATGTTTCTGTTTTGTAAATAAATTCATTTGTATCACTTTTTAGATTCTGCATATAAACAATATCATATTTTTATCCTTCTCTATCTGACTTATTTCACTTAGTACGATAATCTCCAGGTTCATCTGTGTTGCCACAAATGGCATTGTTTCATTCTTTTTAATGGCTGGGTAATAGTCTATTGTATATATGTACCACACCTTCTCTATCCATTCATCAGTGGCCATTTAGGTTGCTTCCATAGCTTGATTATTGTAAATAGTGCTGCAATGAACATCAGTTCAGTTCAGTTCAGTCGCTCAGTTGTGTCCGACTCTTTGCGACCCCATGAATCGCAGCACGCCAGGCCTTCCTGTCCATCACCAACTCCCGGAGTTTACTCAAACTCATGTCCATCGAGTCGGTGATGCCATCTAGCTATCTCATCCTCTGCCATCCCCTTCTCCTCCTGTCCCCAATCCCTCCCAGCATCAGGGTCTTCTCCAACGAGTCAACTCTTCACATGAGGTGGCCAAAGTACTGGAGTTTCAGCTTCAGCAATGAACATAGGGGTGCATGAACATAGGTGTTCTTTTGAATCATGGTTTTCTCTGGACATATATCCAGCAGTGAGATTGCTGGGTCATATGGTAGCTCTACTCCAAGTTTTTTAAGGAACCTCCATACTGTTCTCAATAATGGTTGGATCAATTGACAGTGCCACCAACCCTGTAGGAGGGTTCCTGTAAAGGGATTTTGCAAATGTGATTCAAGTTCATAATTAGTTGACTTGTTTTTTTAAAATGTAAGTATAATTGATTTATAATGTCATGTTAGTTTAAGTTATACAGCACAGTGATTCAATTATATATACATATAATAAATGTATTTATTCTTTTTCAAATTCCTTTCCCTTATGTGTGTGTGTGCTCAGTTGTGTCTGACTCTTTTGGGACCCTGTGGACTGTAGCCCACCAGGCTCCTCTGTCCATGGAATTTTCCAAGCAAGAATACTGGAGCTTGCTGCCATTTCCTACTCCAGGGGATCTTCCTGATGCAGGGATTGAACCAAGGTCTCCTGAGTCTCCTGCATTGGCAGGCGGATTCTTTACCACTGTGTCACCTGGGAAGCCCCTTTCCCTTACAGGTTATTATAAAACATTGAAATATCGAATATAGTTCCCTGTGCTATACAGTAGGTCCTTGTTGGTTCAGCTGACTTTAAGTTAATCAAAAAGGACATTACCATTGTGGACCTGATTTAAACAGCTGGCAGAGCTTTAATAAAGGGCTTTAGGCCTTTCTTGAGTTCAGCAACTCCAAATGGCACCCGGGTCTGCAATGGCTCTCCCATTCCTCCTAGATGTTCCTTCCTAACTGCTGCCTGTGGACAATAAACGTAACACAGGCTGTGCTGTCCCAGACTGCTGGAGGTCTGCCATTCTACCTTCTTGCCTCTGAGTGAGCTTCAGCCGGTGCCCATAAAAGGCCAGGTTGCTCATAATCCTACCTTCCCAATTGCCTGCCCTACAGATTTAGGGTTTGCTTAGCTAGTCCCTACAAAATGCACTAATAATAAGGAAAATCACTGGACAATTGCCACCCATTACAATTAGGAACCTCTCTTTATCAAAAGACAGTGAAGAAGCACAGCCCAGATTGGAAGAAGATATTTGAAATATATATACATCATGTCTCAGTTCAGTTCAGTTCAGTCACTCAGTCGTGTCTGACTCTTTGAGACCCCGTGGACTGCAGCACACCAGGCCTCCTTGTCCATCACCAACTCTTGGAGCTTACTCAAACTCATGTCCATTGAGTTGGTGATCCCATCAAACCATCTCATCCTCTGTCATCCCCTTCTCCTCCCACTTTCAATCTTTCCCAGCATCAGGGTCTTTTCCCATGAGTCAGTTCTTCACATCTGGTGGCCAAAGTATTGGAGTTTCAGCTTCGGCATCAGTCCTTCCAATGAATATTCAGGACTGATTTCCTTTAGGATGGACTGATTGGATCTCCTTGCAGTCCAAGGGACTCTAAAGAGTCTTCTCCAACACCACAGTTCAAAAGCATCAATTCTTCAGCACTCAGCTTTTTTTCTAGTCCAACTCTCACATCCATACATGACTACTGGAAAAACCATAGCTTTGACTAGATGGACCTTTGTTGGCAATATCTCTGTTTTTTAATATGTTGTCTAGGTTGATCATGTCTAGAATATATATATTTTTAAATGCCTCCAGAGATAGGGATTTTAAAGAAGTGATAATGTTGAAAGGAAGTCACTAGGATGAGCTCTCATCCCATCGGATTGTGTCCTTATAAGAGGAAATTTGAACACAGACACATATGGGGAAAGACCATATGGGGATACAGGGAAGACAGGGTCATTTGTAAGCCAAAGAGAGAGGCCTCAGAAGAAACTAACCCTTCTGACATGAGGATCTTGGACTTGCAGCTTTCAGAACTGTGAGCAAATAAACTTCTGTTGTTTAAACTGAAAACAACCAAACAAGAAAACAAAAGAAGCCTCCTAGTCAATAAGAAACAGATGCCCCATTTCTTCTTTTTTTTTTTCAATGAATAAAAGACTTTAACAGTCCATTCACAAAGGTGCTCAGTTAGAACCACAATGAGATACACACCAACCAGAATGGGTAAAATCAGAAGCAGAAGAGTAAAGTTTAAAAACCTTATAGTACCATGTGTTGACCAAGATGCGCAGCAACTGGAAATTTCTTATGCTACTGATAGAAGTATAAATAGTAAATTTACTTTGGAAATCAGAACAGAAGGGTGTGTTTGTGCTTGTTCAGTTTATCAATATCAGAATTTTTTATCTATGATTAGTGCTTTTTCTGTTCTGTTGAGAAACTTTACCAACTCCAGGATCATATATTCATACATTCATTATGTGCTCTGAGGCATTTTCCAAGAAGCTTTATATTTTAAGCTTTAATATTTAGGTCTACAATTCATATCAAATTAATATTTATATATGTAGGAGGTAGAGGTTAAGAATCATTTTTTCCCATACAATATTTAGTTGCTCCAGACCCACTCAGTTATTGCTCATTGAAAAGACTCCCATATCCTCCATCAAAGTGCATTGGCATCTCTAGTTCCTTATACCTTAAACTAAAAATAAAAGTTGCATGATACATAGGATTATCTAATTCTTTGGTAAAATAATTTTTTAAAGTTTGGATATTTTAGTATGAGAATCTAGAAGGATATAGAAGTTACACACTGAACATTGAACATCAGCTTCGTTGAAGGAATGGAGGAGCAGATTATAAATTATTTCTTTATATGCCTTAGTATTACTTGATTTGTTGTTATGTGGTGTCTCTTTACTCTTGTAACTTACATAAGTTTTGATAAAATGATGAGGCAAGACAAATCATCAGAAGCAACACAAGGAATGTGATCTTTCCCTCTTTTGAAATGTCTCTTCTGGGGCCTAACATCTACCTAGCATCAAAGATGATTTGTGTTTCTGTCCTGGTTGCCACTCTTAATCAACTTGTCATCAAGTAGTGGGATCGCATGACGGTCTTCTTTGCAACTCCAGTGCAGCCCCTTCCAGGGCCATGGAAAGTTGCAAACAGATGAAAGACAATAAACAAAGCAGGGGTTTCTCCTCAGTTTGGCTCCTCAAGTGACATTTGTGAATTAATTCTTTTATGGTAAATAGTTATTTCCTTTGCATGAATACTAGATCATTATATGCTCTCTTTCATTTTAAAATCTCATTATTAATAGGAGTATAAACCTTTTAAACTAGATACAGAATAAGATGAGTTCAAAAGGCTAGCTTTGAAAACTAGCTCAGCCATTAACATGGACTGTACTGCTTATAATCTGAAAACCATGCTGAGGATTCATCTATTTCTCTCTTTTAACTTTTGCATCTAATTAATCTTTGTCTGAAGGGCATGTTCCTGGTATTCACAAGCATGCCTCAGTGGGGCTAATGTGCAGCAGAGTGACCTTGACTGAGAAAACAATTTTCACCCAATCTTTTTCCAGCCAATTATCTCCAAAGGTACAGAGAAGGAGTATTTATTATGCTCTCCTCTCTCACAAGGGAAGAACATCGAAAAATTAATTTTGTTTCCCTAGGAGAGATTGTAAACCTTCACATAATATATCATGAAAGGGCAAAGTATTGTTGACATGATTTCAATATATCTCTGAATTTTCAGGCAGCCCTAAGAGGATCTCCAGATACTGTTTAGTTGTCTTTAATGTATGCCTAGTAAACAGGAAACTCCTAGAATTAAAACCTAAATATTGATATGGGAGCCTTGTAAAACACATGTGGAATTTTTACATATGCGGTGTAGAAGTTGTACTAATGAGCACTTAACCAAGTGGCATTTGGGGCCCCCAAAAAGAAACAAGGTTGGCAAGAAATTGCTCAAATAAATTTAAAGTTTTTCAACCAACAAACTCCAACACCAATAATGCTATACTTCTGTCTTATAATTGGCACCAACACCAGGGACGTGAGAAGGTAGAAAAAAAAGTGTTGAAAATCCATAGCCTGATGAAATTTTTTTTTAGATTAAGAGAACATTTTAAAATCTATTTATCCAGACTATAGTCAAGTCTCTAAAAAGTACAGTTAGATCATGGAAGGTCCCAAATGTCTTGCTTTGGAGTCTGTGGTGAATCTATCTGCTGATGTCATAGATCAGATATTGCCACAGATTCCCCAAAGGAATAAAATTCAATATCTTGTACTGGTAAAACTCAGTGAAAAAGTAATAAAATAATCATAGGAAATCATATATTGCATTGTGCCAGGTATGATTCTATACATTTCACTTATTTTTTGAACACATAAATTACTTAATCCTCAAAGCCACATGTTAAAAATATTTTAGCATTTGGTAGTTTTATGGAGCAGACACTTTATTTATAACCAGAGCAGAGGGTACAGAAAGGAAGTAGGTGAGGTTGGAAATGAAAGCAGGGGTTGTATCATGAAAGTTCTTGAATGTCTTGCTAAAGAATTACACTTCATCTTATGCAAGTAGAATAAGTTCAAACAGGGGTGTGAGAACACAAAATTCCATCTCTAGGCACTTACTCAAGAGAAATTAAACATATGTTCATAAATAATCTTGTTCAGGAATATTCACACAACTTTATTTGTAACAGCAAAAATGTGGGAATAAAGTAAATGTCCATCAATAAGTAAATGGGTAAGCATATAGGGCCATATAATGGATTCAGCAAGAAAAAGAAACTAATTACTGATATATGCAACAACATAATTGAATCTCCAAAGGCAGGATGCTGAGCAAAAAAAGCCAGGTATAAAAGAATGCTATATGATTCCATTTATATGGAAGTCTCAACACAAGAAATTTAATGTATAGTTGCAGAAATTATAGTGGTTGCTAGGGGCCAGGGAAGAAGGTGAGGACATACAGGATAGGGGCATAAGAAAACTTTTCAAGATGATGGAAATTTTCTATATCTTGATTGTGGTGATGGCTATATTTGTCAAAATTCATGGAATGCTACACTTATAATGGATCTTTTTTCACAAAAATTATACATCAATTAAATTGCTATTTTGAAAAGCAAAAAAAAAAAAAAAAAAAAAACCAGGGGTGTGACATGATCAGATGGATGTTAAAGAAAAATGAATCCATGAAAGGAGAAATGCCATATAAGCATCACTATAGTGCAACAAGGTGGCTCAGATGGTAAAGAATATGCCTGCAATGCGAGAGACCCAGGTTTGATCCCTGGATCAGGAAGATGCCCTGGAGAAGGGGAAGGCAGCCCACTCTAGTATTCTCACCTGGAGAATCTCATGGACAGGGGAGCCTGCCAGCTACAGTTCATGGGATTGCAAAGAGTTGGACATGACTGAGTGACTAATGCATGCATACATACATAGATGCCACAAAGGCATTTGATAAAACTCAGTCCCTAATGGTGATAAAAATTTTAATTAAATCATAACAATCATTAATAGTACCTATATAATACATGAAATATCATTGTTTTTATTAAATATATGTTGTACAACTATATATTGCCCTATATTATGAGAGTTGGACTATAAAAAAAGCTGAGTGCTGAAGAATTGATGCTCTTGAACTGTGGTGTTGGAGAAGATGAGAGTCCCTTGGACTGCAAGGAGGTCAAACCAGTCCATCCTAAAGGAAATCAGTCCTGAATATTCATTGGAAGGACTGATGCTGAAGCTGAAACTCCAATACTTTGGCCACCTGATGTGAAGAACTGACTCATTGGAAAAGACCCTGATACTGGGAAAGATTGAAAGCAGGAGGAGAAGGGGATGACAGAGGATGAAATGGTTGGATAGCATCATCAACTCAATGGACATGAGTTTGAGTAAGCTCCGGGAGTTGGTGATGGACAGGGAATCCTGGTGTGCTGCAGTCTATGGGGTTGCAAAGAGTCGGACACGACTGAGCGACTGAACTGAACTGATATTATGCCATATTGTATGATACACAATTAAGCATTTATTTAGCAATTCTTATGAACCAATTTAGCAATTTTATTTTTATACTTTTAACATACTTTAATGAACTTAATTTTGAAAAAGTCCTTTGAGGTAGTGTTATTATTGCCATAATATTCAGGTGAAGAAATGAGCACTAAAAATTTCAGTAGCTTGTCCAAACAAGTACATATTACACAGTACGTAAGTGGCAGACCCAGAATTTGAGCCAGGATAGTTCTTCACATGATGTATACCTCAAACCAAAGGCCAGCATCATGTTTAACAGTGAGAAACTCAACAAATTCCAATTAAAGCAAGAATAAGGCAAAAATATCCATTATCATCAGAAATTATTATGTTCTGGTTTCCAAGATGTTAAGTCGCTTCAGTTGTGTCCTACTATTTGCAACCTTATAGCCGTGGCCCTTCAGGTTCCTCCATCCATGGGATTTCCCAGGCAAGAATACTGGAGTGGGTTGCCATTTCCTCCTCCAGGGGATCTTCCTGACCCAGGGATCAAACCCATGTCTCTTGCATCTTCTGCATTGGCAGGCAGGTTCTTTACCACTAGTGCCACCTGGGAAGCCCATAATGTTCTGGAAATACTAGTAAATATAAATAGACAAGAAAAAGAAATCAGGGGAATAAATGTTGAAAGACAGAAGGTGAATTTTTTCACAGCTTTTCTTTTTTGGCTGTGCCACATTTTTTTCTTTTTTTCGCAGGAGCTTGTGCAGCATACAGGATCCGCAACCAGGAATTGAATTCATGCCACTTGCATTGATAGCACGCAGTCTTAACCACTGGATCACCAGGGAAGTCCCTGAAGGTGTGTGGTTTTAAGTCACTAAATTGGTGGCAATTTGTTACTACAGCAGTAAGAAACAAACACTGAGCCCAATAAGAGAGTTCCTAAAATGAACATGTAGCCAAGAGTGTCACGTGAGGCTAAAACAGCAAGTCTGAAGTCTTTGCATTTAGCAACATGGATATTACTGTTGTCCTTAGTGAGAGCCTTTTTAGTTGAGTGATGGGACCAAAAGCCAGATGGGAGTAGATGGGGAGAGGAAAGGGAGGCGAGGAAAGTTCTATATTTTGGAATCACAACTGGAAAGAAGTGAGCATCTGAGGAGGCAAAGAAAGTTATTTTCCATTCATAACACTCTGTATTAGAGAAAAGAATAATTCTTGTCTTTGGTTTAAAAAGTAGTGAAAAACGTCTAGTTTTATATGGTATAAATAAAAAATTATTTAAATAGCAAATGAAGAATAGATTGGATAGCAAAATTTGAAAGCAAAGGGATCAACTAGGAGGTTAAAACGTTAGTGTAAGTGAGCAGTTATGACTTCAGTTGAGCTAATAGCATTGATGGAAGAAAGGAAGAATAAATATAAAAGATATTAAAGATGATCTTCTTTTCCCCATCAAGTTATAAATTCATGAAAGTAGGGATGTTTGGTTTATATTTTCTCTACCTTCCTCTGCCCCAGTGGGAACCAGGATCTACAGACAAGCTCCCCCTTTTTAACCCAGACATTTGCTCAGCAGGAATTCCTGTATGTTCCATCCCATGAGAGATATAGTACAGCGTGCAGGATTAATAGAATGTTGCCCATATCTGTGGAACTGAGGTCCAACCAGGGCTGCTGTGGTAATTTAGAAGTATTAGTTAGTGAAAAAGGAGACTAAGCTAGGACAGGAAAGTCTAGGAAAATTAGAGGTTTGCCTTAGCAAGGATGGCTAGACAGAGAAATTGACGGTCCTAAGGGTGTTGCATGTTTAGACTACAGGGGAGCAAAACTTTTTACTCCAAAATATCTCTTTGGCATGAGGAATATTTCAAGCTGAAAATAATCAAAGCCTCCAAAACTTAGGAAGAAAGTTTGATCTTCCCCCTAACTGCCTAAAAAGAATGAAGATAGAAGGCTTGGTCCTAGAACAGAGCTATCATTTCTGCAAAGAATATGGTCTAGGTGCAGTAGGGGAAACTCTAGGCAGGGCCTAAAAATCAGAGTCCTCTCTATGTCCCATTGTACCTCTGCAAGGCCCAGTAAACACTTATTTACCAAACTTTTGCTTTTCAATCTCAAGCAAATTGCCTTTCTCCCCTTTGAAGTCCCAAACCACTAACACCCAACATCCTCTTTTGTCTTTAGCTGAAGATGATGTTTAAGATGAGAGTGTTAACCATTTTGGTGAGTTACTCAGTTTTCCTGGGTCTCTCCCACGTATCTTCTTCTTGTTTAGTCTCTAAGCCATGTCTGACTCTGCAACCCCATGGACTGTAGTACATCAGACTACTCCATGCCTGGGATTCCCCAGGCAAGAATACTGGAGTGGGTTGCCATTTCCTTCTCCAGGGGATCTTCCCAACCCTGGGATCGAACCAGTGTCTTCTACATTGCAGGCGAATTCTTTACCACTGAGTCACCTGGGAAGCCCTCTCTCATGTATAAAGTGAAGTGAAGCCGCTCAGTTGTCTCTGACTCTTTGCGGCCCCATGAACTGTTGAGTACGAGGCTCCTCCATCCATGGGATTCTCTAGGCAAGAATACTGGAGTGGGTTGCAATTTTCTTCTCCAGGGGATCTTCCCGACCCAGGGATCAAACTCCAGTCTCCCACATTGCGGGCAGATGCTTTAACCTCTGAGCCACCAGGGAAGCCCCTCTCTCATGTATACATGTTATTAAACTTCTGTGTGATTTTCTCCTGTTAATCTATCTCATGTCAATTTAATTCTTAGGCCAGCCAGAAGAGCCTAGAAGGGTAGAAGAAAATTTCTTCCTCACTGACAAAGCATTCTAACTTTGGAGACCTGGGTGGTGGGGTTAACTGGATGAAATTTGATGACATCATGTTTCTGAACACTATCCACTCAATCTCAGACCTCAGGTAGTGGTGGAGGATACAGGAAGTTAGGTACATTAACTTCAGAGAATAATTTGACAAGAATTTAGCAGGAATTAACCCAGTTAAGTGATAGATAGATTCAGGGGGAGCTGGTGGGGCTATTTTGGCCAAGTTATTGTAAAGGAAATAAAACCTTAATATTCATTAGAAGGACTGATGCTAAAGTTGAAGTTCCAATACTTTGGCCACCTGATGCTAAGAACTGACTTATTGGAAAAGACCCTGATCCTGGGGAAGATTGAAGGCAGGAGAAGGGTGCGATGGAGGATGAGATGGTTAGATATCATCACCAACTCAATGGACATTAATCTGAGCAAACTCCAGGAGATAGTGAAGGACAGGGAAGCCTGGTGTGCTGCAGTCCATGGGGTTGCAAAGTCAGACAACAATGCAACTGAACAACAGCAACAATTGTGTAGGAATTGGGGGAAAACATACATCCCTAGCATACCTGACCCTTAGTGTATCAAATCAAAACCTAATTCTAAGTTCTTCTTGATGATGAGCTGGAGTTTCATTCAGATACTTGTGGCATCTGGAATTCCCTCGGGGCCTAAGACATGACTTCACAGGTAGTCACCAATTTCTGCCACAATGCATGCCTGCATTTCTAGGAGTAGAGCATACAGTCCTGAAACAGGTCATATTTCTCCTTAAGGAACAATGTAATCATTGGGATTGTGTTTCTAACCGAGAATATGATATAAAATAAATTATAAGCATAAACAATAGTATGCTATAAAAGCCAAGATGTAACAACTACAGACCTCTGTAACAATTTAAAAGAGTAAAATTATGTGTTAAGTCCTATATAATGGGCAGAAATATATTTGCACATTGATTATGCAAAAGGGACTCTGATGTACCATAAAGACTACATATAGCACATAAAACTACAGCTCTCATGAATCATGAATTTGACCAAAACTATTATGCTAAGTATAACTAACATTAAACATTTACTTAATAATTTCATGTGTCTTCTTAAAAAAAATTCAAGGGCTTTTTAAGAGATGGTTTTGCCAACATCCCTTTGAAGAGATATTGCATCCAACTCTTTGTGACCCCATGGACTGTAGCCCACCAGGTTCCTCTTGTACATGGAATTTTTTAAGCAAGGATACCGGAATGGGTTGCAATTTCCTCCTCCAGGGAACTTTGCATTAGTAATGCATTGAAGATTATTTCACTGTCCTTAAAGATGCCATAATAACAGTAAGGTGATATTATTTAATCCAACATATATTTATCATGTCTATTAAAACCTGGGCCCTGTGTTAGGTACTAGAAACATAATGATGACAGAATATGCCTTTGTTCACAGTTCCTCAGAGTTGGCTTCTTCTGGTTACCTATCCCTTCAGAGCAATGATATTGCAGCTTTGGTTCTCATTTACATCTCTCTCTACCCAGCTAGGCTGGGAGTTACTTGAGAATAATAACCTCCTTTCTTTATCCACACATCCTCAGCTCTTAACAATATGCCCCCTCCCCAAAGAGTAAAAGTCAATGATATTTTTTTTGTAGAAAACTACTGGATATATGTTGCCTGTGATGATTTTCTTTCCTTTTGAAATTCAGGAGGGATTCAACATGATTGATTTTACCTACTCTTAACTCTTCTTAGGCTATTCAAAGGTATAATGCCAACTGTTCAGGCTCTAACCAGATATCAGACCAAAGTACTGATGATAGGAGAGAGAAAAAAAAAAAACAGAAGTGGTTGTTAAAGGCCTCTTTCTTAGTGCTCACAGCTACAGAGAAGAGAAAGCTATTGACAGCTATTAGGAAGACTTCACACTTCATTGGAAAACCATAAAAAACAATTACCAGGTCTTTGGCACAGATTTTTCAAGAGGAGCTTCAAAACATCTCTCACAGAATTGCTAAGACAGGCATAAAACTGGAAACCCATTGTCTATTCTTTCTGACTTTATACTTAGATTTTGATGGTAAGATTCCTAAAGACTAGGTAAAGAGAGAGACAATGAAGCATGGATGTTAATTAGTAAGCAAGTTTTCCTGGGGCTCACCAAAAGATAGAGATTGCCATAGAATAAGTGCACCCCTTCCAGAAAAAAAAAAAAAAAATAGCGGGCAGTCAATAATTAGAGCTACAATGTTAAGCAAGGCTTGATGAAGGGTAAAAATTGAGTTTGAACATGGGAAGAGATTGGCAGAGGTGAGGACCTCAGTACAAACATGTATTTATAGGTGACCCCATGTTTCCTAGTCAGTGAGAAAGCCAACTTGCATGCAACAGATTAGATATGTTATTCACTAACAGGTTAGATTCATAAGATGGGGCAAAATCAGCAGAAACTTGAAACAGGTTCCTGAGTTGACTCAGTATTTTCCTTGATTAACAATTATATTCCAAGTATGGACTGGATAAAGAGCAGGGCTATGTGGGACTCTTGGGCACAAAAGGCTTTCTGTATTCCCCATTCCTTTGATTATTGGAAATAGGCTTCATCCAGGCTTCATTAACTTTCCTGAGTTCCAACAGGCAAATTCAAGCAATTGTTTATCAGGGAAGGGAGGGGACAGAAGAGAAGAGGAGGGAGTCAAGAGAAACAGTAGTACAGCCTTGGGGCAAATTCCTGTTTCCCCCTCAAGGGACATACATAACAATATCTTCTAGCTGTTTTGCAGATACTGAAACTCCCACTAGATGGGTGAAGTTAACTCTATGCTGGCATATTGAGTGCAGCTCTTTCACAGCATCATCTTTCAGGATTTGAAATAGCTCAACTGGAATTCCATCACCTCCACTAGCTTTGTTCATAGTGATGCTTTCTAAGGCCCACTTGACTTCACATTCCAGGATGTCTGACTCTAGGTGAGTGATCACACCATCGTGATTATCTGGGTCGTGAAGACTTTTTCTTGTACAGTTCTTCTGTGTATTCTTGCCACCTCTTCTTAATATCTTCTGCTTCTTTTAGGTCCATACCATTTCTGTCCTTTATTGAACCAATCTTTGTATGAAATATTCCACTGGTATCTCTAATTTTCTTGAAGAGATATCTAGTCTTTCCCATTCTGTTGTTTTCCTCCACTTCTTCGCATTGATCACTGAGGAAGACTTTCTTATCTCTCCTTGCTATTCTTTGGAACACTGCATTCAAATGGGAATATCATTTCTTTTCTCCTTTGCTTTTTGCTTCTCTTCTTTTCACAGCTATTTGTAAGGCCCCCTCAGACAGCCATTTTGCCTTTTTGCATTTCTTTTCCATGGGGATGGTCTTGATCCCTGTCTTCTGTACAATGTCATGAACCTCCATCCATAGTTCATCAGGCAGTCTGTCTATCAGATCTAGTCCCTTAAATCTATTTCTCACTTCCACTGTATAGTCATAAGGAATTTGATTTAGGTCATACCTGAATGGTCTAGTGGTTTTTCCCACTTTCTTCAGTTTAAGTCTGAATTTGGCAATAAGGAGTTCATGATCTCAGCCACAGTCAGCTCCCGGTCTTGTTTTTGCTGACTGTATAGAGCTTCTCCATCTTTGGCTGCAAAGAATATGATCAATCTGATTTCGGTGTTGACCATCTGGTGATGTCCATATGTAGAGTCTTCTCTTGTGTTGTTGGAAGAGGGTGTTTGCTATGAGCAGTGCGTTCTCTTGGCAGAACTCTATTAGCCTTTGCCCTGGCTAAATTTTCCTGTTACTCCAGGTGTTTCTTGACTTCCTAATTTTGCATTCCAGTCCTCTATAATAAGAGGACATCTTTTTTGGGTGTTAGTTCTGTTAGGTAGTTAGAATAGGTAAAAGGAGCCCAAAATGGCAGTGGCTAAAAGACCTGGAAGGGAAAAGCCCATGAAAATAGAACAAAGGAAGGCCCGAGGAGGGCCTTTTGCCCTGATGAGTGGTGGCATGTAAGGAGTTAACCAACTTCCAGTTCTAAAAGGTCTTGTAGGTCTTCATAGAACCATTCAACTTCAGCTTCTTCAGCATTACTGGTTTGGGCATAGGCTTGGATTACCGAGATATTGAATGGTTTGCCTGGAAATGAACAGAGATCATTCTGTCGTTTTTGAGATTGCATCCAAGTAATGCATTTCAGACTCTTTTGTTGACCATGATGGCTACTCCATTTCTTCTATGGGATTCCTGCCCACAGTAGTAGATATAATGGTCATCTGAGTTAAATTCACCCATTCCAGTCCATTTTAGTTTGCTGATTCCTAGAATTTCGACATTCACTCTTGCCATCTCCTGTTTGACCACTTCCAATTTGCCTTGATTCATGGACCTAACATTCCAGGTTCCTATGCAATATTGCACTTTACAGCAACAGACCTTGCTTCTATCACCAGTCCCATCCACAACTGGGTATTGTTTTTGCTTTGGCTCCATCCCTTCATTCTTTCTGGAGGTATTTCTCCACTGATCTCCAGTAGCATATTGGGCACCAACTGACCTGGGGAGTCCCTCTTTCAGTATCCTATCATTATGCCTTCTCATACTGTTCATCGGGTTCCCAAGGCAAGAATACTGAAGTGGTTTGCCATTCCTTTATCCAGTGGACTACATTCTGTCACATTCTTCACTCAATATGCCAGCAAATTTGGAAAACTCAGCAGTGGCTACAGGACTGGAAAAGGTCAGTTTTCATTCCAATCCCAAAGAAAGGCAATCCCAAAGAATGTTCAAACTACTGCACAGTTGCACTCATCTCACACGCTAGTAAAGTAATGCTCAAAATTCTTCAATCCAGGCTTCAGCAATATGTGAATCGTGAACTTCCAGATGTTCAAGCTGGTTTTAGAAAAGGCAGAGGAACCAGAGATCAAATTGCCAACATCTGGTGGATCATCGAAAAAGCAAGAGAGTTCCAGAAAACATCTATTTCTGCTTTATTGACTATGCCAAAGCCTTCAACTGTGTGGATCACAATAAACTGTGGAAAATTCTGAAAGAGATGGGAATAACAGACCACCTGACCTGCCTCTTGAGAAACCTTTATGCAGGTCAGGAAGCAACAGTTAGAATTGGACATGGAACAACAGATTGGTTCCAAATAGGAAAAGGGGTATGCCAAGGCTTTATATTGTCACCCTGCTTATTTAACTTATATGCAGAGTACATCATGAGAAACGCTGGGCTGCAGGAAGCACAAGCTGGAATCAAGATTGCTGGGAGAAATATCAATAACCTCAGAAATGCAGATGGCACTACCCTTATGGCAGAAAGTGAAGAGGAACTAAAAAGCCTCTTGATGAAAGTGAAAGAGGAGAGTGAAAAAGTTGGCTTAAAGCTCAACATTCAGAAAACTAAGATCATGGCATCTGGTCCCACCACTTCATGGGAAATAGATGGGGAAACAGTGGAAACAGTGTCAGACTTTATTTTTTTGGGCTCCAAAATCAATGCAGATGGTGATTACAGCCATGAAATTAAAAGACACTTACTCCTTGGAAGCAAAGTTATGACCAAACTAGATAGCATATTAAAAAGCAGAGACATTACTTTGCCAACAAAGGTCCATCTAGTCAAGGCTATGGTTTTTCCAGTAGTCATGTATGGATGTGAGAGTTGGACTGTAAAGAAAGCTGAGCGTCAAAAAATTGATGATGTAGAACTGTGGTGTTGGAGAAGACTTTTGAGAGTCCCTTGGACTGCAAGGAGATTAAACCAGTCCATCCTAAAGGAGATCAGTCCTAGGTGTTCATTGGAAGGACTGATGCTGAAGCTGAAACTCCAATACTTTGGCCACCTCATGCGAAGAGTTGACTCATTGGAAAAGACCTTGATGCTAGGAGGGATTGGGGGCAGGAGAAGGGGACGACAGAGGATGGGATCGCTGGATGGCATCACCGACTCGATGGACATGAGTTTGAGTGAACTCCGGGAGTTGGTGATGGACAGGGAGGCCTGGAGTGCTGCAGTTCATGGGATTGCAGTCGGACACGACCAAGCAACTGAACTGAACTGAACCGCTGAGCTGCTACACACAGTATTCATCATATTTTGGTCTCTGGAACTCTACAAGTATGCTTAGCAGATCAAATCATTTTTTTAAGCTATAAGAAATGGTAGATAACATGGAAATAAAGTCCACCATAAAATAAGTTACAATCAGACAACACTATACTAAAAACAGTCTATTATGTCTCAAGGCTCCAAATACTTGTTTTGTGACTTTGAATTTTTTCAACAAGGCTTCTCATTTCATTATGAAAATAAATGCTTAGAGTGAGAATGTACAAATAACATATAGGGCATTGTTAGAGGAAAAAATTTTCCTCTACCCTTCTAGGTTCTTCTGGCTGCTCTAAAAGTTAATTTGACATGAGATAGATTGACAGGAGAAAATCAAACAAAAAATTAATAACATATATACATGAGAGAAACTCAGGAGAATTGAATAATTTTCCAAATAGCCAAAATCCTCACTTTGACTAAAGACAAAAGAGGATGTTGGGAGTAGTGTTTTAGAACTTCTAAGAGGAAGAAGACAATTCACATAGAGATAGAAAAGCTTAACTGTTAGCTAAACAGATGCTTGTTGGGCCGTGGAGAGACAGGGGGATCCAGAGAGAAATTTTAACAGACTTTGCTAGGTTCCTCCTTGTCTACCATACCTAATTCATACCATAGTTGATCACTCCCTTCCTGGAACATTATTTTAGGCACTTAGGAAGAAGGTCGAAGGTTCTTTTTGAGTCTCTGAGTCTTAAAAATAATCATCCTAAATTAATCCTCATGCCAGAGATAGAATTTGGAAGTGGCGAATTTTGCTCCCTTATACCACTGACCTTGACACCTAGTAAGTCACAAAAAAAGCAATTTAGTAGAGTATGATGTACAAAATCAATCTTCCACAGGAGCCAAAAATGAACATGGCTCAGATGTGCTGGCCTCCATTTTTCCTTTACTTGTTGGGTACCTATTAATGACTGACTGTAATATAAAAGTAAATGTCAGTTGGATGCTAAGTAAATTAGCATTTGTGGTTCTACAGTTAGATTTTAAGACGCATACAAAATAAAATTGAAAATCATCATGTCTAGCCTCTTTACAAAAAACTTCAGAAAGTTTTACTCTACTCTCTCATTTTCATGTTACTGTATTTTAGCTCCCTCTTGTTTTAAACACCCCAAAGTTAGACTTCTTTTCTTCTTTCTCTCAATTCTCTCAATTATTCTGTAATTATTTAGAATTACTATCATCCTTACCAATTTCTTTGCTCACCATTGTTTTTTGTATCCTACATGTTCCTTCTGGATAATTGTTGAAGCATTTTCTTTTGTTTTTTCAGCAAGGTTCTGTGAATAGTAAACTTTCCTGGTTTTCATATAACACTAATGCCTTTTTCTGACACGGAATCCTAGTGTAACAAATACACAGTTTCAACCTCAAAAATTTGGAAGTGCTATTCTTCTGTCATGATGGACCAAAAGCTTGGCGTCTATCTTTCTAGGTAAGCTCTCTCTTCTCTTGAGCTGCTTTTAAAATTTTCTCTCTCTCTTTGTTATTCTACACAAGGATTACAATGTATCCAGGTACTGAGTTTAAAAAAAAATTCTGCCTGGGACTCGGCATGCAACTTTAATTTGTATTTTCCTCTTGACTCAACTAATGAGACTTATTTTTCTTAATTTCCAGTAGATTGTTTTTTTCTGATTACATATTTATTGTATTTTTGCAGTGGAACAAAAGAATGTTTCTTGACTTTGTTTTATTTTTTTATTTTTGGAATTAACTGAGCTTTTTGTTTTGTTTTGTTGTTCTTCATAAACCAATGTGCATGTGTGCTCAGTTGCTAAGTTGTGTTCAACTCTTTGTAACCCTATGGACTGTAGCCCTCTAGGCTCCTCTCTCCATAGGGTTTCCCAGGCAAGAATTCTGGATCAGGTTGCCATTGCATACTCCAGGGGATCTTCCCAACCCAGGGATTGAATCCTCAACTGTTACATCTCTTGCATTGGCAGGCAGATTCTTTACCACTGTGCCACCTAGGAAGTCCTCATAGACCAACACAAGGGTTTTTTTTTGTTTTGTTTTGTTTTCAATGACTGCTTAATTGGGTCTAGAAAAGATTAATTATGTATTTTCACAAGAGTTTGATATGTGTGTATTAGATCTAGCTCTTTAATTGCATTTGGACTTTATATCATCAGAAAACAGGTGGGGTATACTTAAATTGGATAGTTTGAAAGTAGTTTAATAAAGTGAAAGTGAAAGTTGCTCAGTCATGTCTGACTGTTTGTATGGACTGCACAGTCCATGAAATTCTCCAGGCTAGAATACTGGAGTGGGTAGCTGTTACCTTCTCCAGGGGATCTTCCCAGCCCAGGGACTGAACCCAGGTCTCCCAATTGCAGGCAGATTCTTTACCAGTTGAGCCACCAGGGAAGCCCACGAATACTGGAGTGGGTAGACTATCCCTTCTCCAGAGGATCTTCCCAAGGAGTTGAACAAGGGTCTCCTGCATTGCAGGCAGATTCTTTACCGGTTGAGCTACCAGGGAAGTCAAAGGGATATACAATGGTATATGCAGAGTAGAGGGAAAGCAAAAAAATAGAGCAGTAACTCAAATAGTTGAGGGGCATGCCATTGCCATGTATTGGCTGGAAGGTAAAGGAGAAGGAGTAGTTACAGAACTTGAGATGTTAGGCATCATTCCATTTCTATGGGATGAGGCAAAAGTTTACCTTCTGTAACTTCTTCTTGCTGACATAGGGCACCATATTCTTTGAGTGGAAGATGTTGACATTGGTCCGTAGAATTTCTTTACTGACAATTTTAGTTGTGTGGTTATGTATTAGGCAGAATAACCTACAATTATTTCGATGCCAGATGGTTAGATGGCCTCACCGACTCGACAGACACGAGTTTAAGTAAGTATTTAGAGGCCAGTTCTTGAAATTGTGCTAGCCATAGATTCAGCACTGCTCAAGATGGCCAGCTTATGTCATGGTTATAGTCTGGTTGCTATGCAGTTAGCCTTTTCTCTCTGGTGGCAGTTATAGTATCTGTAAAAAACTCAGGATTGTGCATCAGACATTGAGTCTGTGACTCTATCATCTTCATCATTACCTGCTTGATCCTGATCTTTAGTGGCTCTGGGAAGCCTTGGAGACTTCAGCTTTTCTACAAACAAGAGGCAGGGGATACAGAGGGGCCTTCTTACTTGGAGGGTCCCATAAGGTTTTGCTTGGTTCCTTTTGTCAGTAGGTCTGATGTCTGGTCTTCTTCAGGGACACTTTTTATGGATATTTTCCCTGCATATGTGTAAAGTTTTCTTGCTTATTTTCATTTTTTTATAATTTAAAATTTTGTAGTTGAAACTTGAACATTTGAAGTAATATAATGTGGTAACTCCGAAAATCAAATTATTTCCTCTCCCAAGTGTATGTTGTTGTTTACTTGTAGTTTTGCTTTTTGTTTTTTTAGTAAGTTTTCTGAACTAATTCTGTAAAGTCTGTATCTTTGTCTATGTGGCCACTGAAGACTTAACTTGGTTAGATGAGTACTCAGCTAATAATTGGACAGAGATTTTCTTAAATGCCTGAGGTCAGTTAATCTCTTCCAGTATTTGCTGAGGGCTCTGTGCCTGTGTTGGAGTATGCCTTCAATACTCAAGCCAAGTAGTTTAAAACTTTGACTTGGCCTTCATTTCCTACCTGTTGCAACCTCAAGATCAGCCAGAGGTGAGAGCTTAAGGCCGCCTCAGATCCTTCCTATGAATGTGCATAGCCTTGGGTGTGTAAATAGCCTGAGGCATGAAAACAGCTTTAGGCATATGCCAGGACTTATAGATTTCTGGGAATATATCAGAGATTTTGAAAGCCCCTATGGAATTTCATTCCTCAGCTTTTGCTTTCAAGTTTTCTGGTTAGTGCATTGTTTGCCTCTACTGTTATCCAGTGCTTCAGGCAGCCATGAAACTCAGCAATGGTCTGTAATTGCTTTTTGATAAATGTTCCTGAGTGATAAAGCTTTTCACACTGGCAAATTCAGATAAGATACAGCTTGCAAACATGGTCTTGTAGGGGACCCACCAGGCAGGTCACAAATTGACAATTTAGGGGAATGATGCTTGGAAAAAACTCCAGCCCTATTCTTCTCTCCTATAGTTGCCAGTCTTCACCATCAATATGAGTTGTTATATTTCAAGGCAGCTGTGCTTCTGGAAATCAGAGAATAGGACTGAGAAAAGTTAAAATGTTCCAATGCCTTGCTATTTTCAACAAGATCTCCTAACTGTTTCTCTTTAAGAAATATTCCCTGGGTTGCTACGACCATATAGTTAATTTCCAGAGGTCTTAAAAAGCTGATTTTGATCATTTTTGCCAGTTTTCTCATTGCTTTTATGAAAGAGTGAATTTTTGGAAGTCTTACTTTGCCATTTTTACTTTATAAATATAAATGTACACAATACCCTTAATCTTCCCTTTCTTAAGTAGTATCTATAATCTGAGTAATGATAAATTTAGTATAGTCTTCTTTCCTCTTCATTTCCTTGCTTCCCTTCTACCACGCAATTTTAGTTAATTATACTATATTTTTGTTTACCATTTATAGTTAACTATGCTTCTATGACTTTATTTGCAACTTTAAATTATCTCCTTGGACTCCCAGCAATTACAGATGAAGCAGATATGTGTAATACTGTATAGTTTCTTTCTCCCTCCCCCAATCAATTTCCACTAGTTACATTGTCTTAATTTGGGTTCCCTCAGAGGCAGACAATGTGGCAATGATTCAAGTATAACTTCTTTATTTGTGAAGAACAAGAAATGTAGGGAAGTAAGGAAGTATACAGGAAAGGCAAAACAACCAATACAAGAATTATTATGCCAGTTATTTATGTAAGTGACTAGAGCCTAATAATACAAAGAATTTCTGGGAAAGATTGTAATACATATGCCTTGGCGTTGTATGTATTCACCAAATCCATCAATCATTTGTTGAGGGTTTCTCCTGGGGGGTTTTTAATTCCACTGTAGTTCTTTTATGCTGCCCTCAGAAAAAAGACACATATATCATTAGATGGAATCAGCTAAGACAAGCTAAAGTGGTAAAGCTGAAGTGATATAAATGGGACACTAAAAGAGTCCCCTACATATTACATCATTTCTCCATTATTATATAAAACTTTTACATTCTGTTTTGTGCTTCCTTCCTCACATGTGTTTTAAGCTTGTTTATACTGTTAAATATATTAATAATTCATAGTAAGTTCTTTTTCCATAATTTCTCTATTAATCTCTTTATTGTCTTAAATTTGTCCTCCATTAATTTTCTCAGGAAGTGCTCATAGCAATGATATTCCCTGAGCTCTTGAATGTTCAAAACTATTTGTCTTTATCCTTTTGTACTTTAAACACAATTTGATTGGATAGAATATTCTTGGCTCACATTTCTGCCAAATTGCTACAAGAAGCTATGAGCATCAGTGATGGTTTCTTACATGTCTTGACTTAATCTTTGCACTAAGCTGAATAGTATCTCCCCAAAATTCATATCTACCTGGAACCTCAGAATGTGACCTGATTTGGAAATAATATCTTTTCAGATATAATCAAGTTAAAATAAGATCATACTGGATTAGAATGGACCCTATTCCAAAAAGAGATTGGAGTGATGGCTATAAAAGAAGACTTAATAAGTTTTAAAGGATTGAAATCATACAAAATATGTTCTCCAACAACAATGAATTAAGTTAGAAATCAATAATAGACGGTTTGAAAATTTAAAAAAATATGTGGAAATTAACCAATATACTCCTAAATAATCAATAACCAAGAAATTGCAAAGAAAATGATCTAATAATTTGAGATAATGAAAAATGAAAAGTCAACATACTAAAAAAATAGCACTTAGAGGGAAATACATGCATATATCTATACATATTACTTTCTCCAGGGGATCTTCCCAACCCACGGGTCAAACCCAGGTCTCCTGAATTGCAGGCAGATTTTTTACCATCTGAGCCACTGGGGAAGCCTATGTGTGTGTGCACACACACACATGCATACATATATGTGCACATATGCACATGCACACATATGTATGTACATGTATGCATATGTGTGTGCATATACACATGTATGTGTGCACATATGCATGTACATGTATGTACACATGTATATATGTATATATACACATATGTGTATGTATATACACACATATACATATACTTACATTAAAAAAGAATGTCTAAAATCAATAACCTAATTTTCCACATTAAGAAATGATTGCAATAAGAAATCAAGTAGACAGAAAAAGATTAGGACATATTTGACTGGAATAAGAAAATAGAGAAAATCAAAAAGACCATAACTGATTCTTTGAAAAGATCAATAAAATTTACACACTAGCTATATTGAGCAAGATAAGAGAGAAAACTCAAATTGTTAAAATCAGGCATGAAAGGGGAGACATTACTACTGACCTTATAGAAATAAAAATATTATAATTCTGTCAACTGCTGCATGCCAACAAATTACTTAACCAAAGTGAACAAATTCTTAGAAAGACACAAACTACTGAAACTGATTCAAGAAGAATTAGAAAATGTGAATAGATGTATAACGAAAGAGATGTATAAAAACTAAAAACCTGAATTAGTAGTTAATAAATTTCTCCCAGAGAAAAGCCCAGCAACAGATGACTTCACTGGTGAATTCTACCAAACATTTAATAAAACATTAACACCAATCCTTCACAAACTCTTCCAGAAAATTCAAGGGGAGAGAATACTTTGAAATCATTTTATAAGGCCAGAATTACCCTCATATTAAGTCCAGACAATGTAATCAAATAATATCAGATCAAGAAATTAATCACATTAAGAAATGACAAGAACACAGATTAAGAAATTAAAGATTAATATTTCTTTTAAATATGAACACAAAAATCCTCAACAAAATATTAGCAAACCACTTTCAGTAACATATAAAAGGATTTTACAACATGACCAATGGAATTTATTCCAGAAATGTATGAGTGGTTTAATATCCATAAATTAACCAGTATAATACACAATACTAATAGAATTAAGGCCATTAAAAATAACCATCTCAATATGCAAAAAAAATAAGAAGTATTGGGAAAAATATCCAACTCCCTTTTATGATGAAAACTCTGAACAAACTAGAAATAAAAAGGAACTTCCTCACCCTGTTAAAGAATATCTGTGAAAACTCCACAGATAATATCATACTTAATGGTAAAAGACTGAAAGCTTTCTCTCTAGTAACATCAGAAACGATACCAGGATGTTTATTCTTGCCATTCTATTCAATACTGTACTGGAAGTTATAGCCAGAGCAATTAGGCAAAAAATAAAGAATAAAAGAAAGAGGGGAGGGAAGGAGGAAGGGGGATAGAAAAGAAGTAAATAAAAGGCATCTAAGCTGGAAAAGAAAAAGCAAAGCTATCTTTATTAAGAGATGATATGATCTCAGGTATAGAAAATCCTAAAGAAACCACAAAAAAACCTATTAGAATTAAAAAAAAAAACAAATTCAGCAAAGTTTCTGTGTACAAGATCAATACACAAAGATCAGTTGTATTTCAAATTACTAGAAATGAAACATCTGAAAAATAAATTTTAAAAAGTTCCATTTACAGGCTTCTCTGTGACTCAGTGGTAAAGAATCCACCTGCAACGCAGGAGCCACAGGAGACATGGGTTCAGGCCCTGCGTCAGGAAGATCCCCTGGAGGAGAGCATGGCAACTCACTCCAGTATTCTTTTTTTTTTTTTTTTCCAGTGGGTTTTGTCATACATTGATATGAATCAGCCATGGCACTCCAGTATTCTTGTCTGGAGAATCCCATGGATGGAGAAGCCTGACAGGCTCCAGTCCATGGGGTCGCAAAGAGTCGGACAGGACTGAAGCGACTTAGCTCGCAGGATGTATCCACACACTGGTGGTCCAGCAGACATGGGTTTGATTCTTGTTCCAGGAAGATCCCACATGCTGTGGCGAAACTAAGCCTGTGCGCCACAACTGCTGAAGCCCAGGCACCTAGAGCCCATCCTTGGCAACAAGAGAAGCCACTGCAATGAGAAGCCATGCCCTGTGACTAGAGAGTAGCCCTTCCCCTCCACCACCACCCCCCACCATCCCCCACCACCCCCTACCCCAACTCATCACAACTAGAGAAAGCCCTTCAAGGGCAGCAATGAAGACCAGAGCAGCCAAAAATTAAATAAATAAATAAATCTCATTAAAAAAAGAAAAATTCCATTTACAAGACCATCATAAAGAATAAAATACTTAGGCAGAATTTAACCAAGCAAGTGGGTAGAAGACTTCTACACTTAAGACTATAAAGCATTGCTGCAAGAAATGAAAGGAAACCTAAACAAATGGGAAAACAGTTGGTGTTCTTGGATTTGAAGACTTAATAATGTTAACTTAATGATGTTAAGATAGTAATACTACCCAAAGCTATCTATAGATTCAGTGAAATTTCTTTGACTACCCCAGGATGACATTCACTTGTTTATTTTTATTCATTCTTTCATTTACCTATTTGCTTCTACTCAATAGAAATAATTAGTTGGTGTCTTTTTTTGTGAATGCAAATCATCTGTGATCTGGAGTATTAATTAAATGTTTATTGTCTCTTTAGGCTTTCCTGGTGGTTCAGCTGGTAAAGAATCCACCTGCAATGGTCAACCTGGGTTCGACCCCTGGGTTGGGAAGATCCCCTGGAGAAGGGAATGGCTACCCACTCCAGTATTCTTGCCTGGAGAATTCCATGGACACAATCCATGGCGTCACAAAGAGTCAGACACGACTGAACAACTTTCACTTTATATGTTAGACTCAGTTTCACTTTAAATGATCATTTCTCTATATATTTCCTGCTCGAAAAGGAAACTCTGAGAGATGTTGGCAACACAATGGTAACTAAATAGTTTTTCTTTCTCTTTCATCTGTTAATATCACACCCTCTCCCCCAGTTTGGCACCAGTCCGCGACCTGGCAAATTCATTTCTTTTACCACACAATTGCCCTCATGATAGAATCCTCTGTACACAGCACAATGGCCTCCCAAACTTCTCCCCAGCCCTTTCTCAAATTGAAGCTAGCTAGACCACCAATTCTCTGGCCCTGATTACTATCTAGTTCATTTGCATGCAACTTGCTTCATTACTAACATGGGAAAAGGTTAGCAAGAAAATAAAGCAAGGGTTTTGGACAAGGTAGGATTCACATAAACTTTTCTGCTACTCCACTGGGTCCCCACTGCATTCTATTATCTTCGATTGTAAGAATGTATAAGTTATTTGATCTTTGTCATATTTCTATAAATATTAAAGTACTCCTATTATATTTTCCTAAGTTGGTAAATAGCATCAACCATAAAATATTCCCATTTATCATCCCATTATTGTCTTTCTCCTTTTGTAAGATCTCTCAGTAAAGGAAACTGTTATTTTATAATCTTTATGAGTGATATCTGATAAAATTATTCTTGCTCTAAAATAATGAATTATCTTTTGATTTTACCAAACCTCATCAATACATGCTTATCTCAGCAATATAAAAGCTTCACAAATTGCACTATATTTACCTCATTCATTCAAGTGTATTTTCTTAAGCATATGCATCAAGCACTGTGCTAAGTGCTGAGATATGGTTCCTGAATCCCAGTAGCTCCTAGTCTTATGAATAATGTAATCAGCCCTGGAGCAGTGACATGTATGAAGTAGTAGAAAAGCATGGAGGGGATCATGCCTGGAGGCATCCAGGATAACTTCACGAGGAGGTTGATATTCACCATTTCAGTCCTCTGGTAAATTACTAAAATTTTAATAAAAAAATAAAAACCTTATCCTTTAAATCTAAGATGTGTTTCTTTCTAGTTTTCCCTTTTGTCTTCACTCCTAACTGTATCCTATCAATGTTATTTTTCTGCTAAGTACTGTTGAGACTGTGCAAAACATATATGATTTTCCTTACCGACTTTTAAGCCCCTATTGGGCTTCCCTGGTAGCTCAGATGGTGAAGAATCTGCCTGCAATGCGAGGGACCCAGGTTCATTGCCTGGGTCAGGAAGATCCCCTGGAGAAGGGAATGGCATCCCACTCCAGTATCCTTGCCTGGAGAATCCCATGGACAGAGGAAGCCTGGTGGGTACAGTCCATGGGGTAGCAAAGAGTCAGACATGACTGAGCGACTAACACTTTCACTTTGAATCTGAATCTTATTATGAGCTGTGGCATGGCTCACATGGTAAAGAATCTGCTTAGAACACAGGATACACAGATTCGGTCCCTGGGTTGAGAAGATCCCCTGGAGAAAGGAATGGCAACCCACTCCAGTATTTTTGCCTGGAGAATTCCATGGACACACGACTGAGTGACTAACACTTTCACTTACCTGCATAGACAATAGAATATGTGACTCCCATTAGTCAGAATGCTAATATATCTTTTTTTCAAGCAAGAAGCCATGAACAGTGGGCCTCAAGATCCATTTGACAGATCCAAGCCACCTCTGCATCTAGGAATTAATCTCAGGTGGATTTCTAGGCAACACAAATGACATGAAATTTATATCTGGTATTTTCTTTTAGAAAAGATCTTCTCCCACCCCCAACATTCATGAACCTTCCCCTTTAGAGGAGATCAGCTATAGAACTACTATAAATGGTTACCAAGCATTTTCTATAGGAGCTTATGGAATACCTTGAACTTTGGTTCATATTTCGGATATGAATATAAACAAGAAACAGCAGAAATAGCCTGGTAACCAGATTCTGATCTATCGCTCTTTTCTATATGGATATTTATTTTATTAACCCTGACTTTAGGATATGACAGCTCTGTGGCAACACTATTCTACACAACTTCCTTCCTTCTTCACAGTGCTAACCAACTTTAAGTCAGAAATATTCCACTTCATCCTAGAATGATGTATACTTTGGCCATCTGATGTGAAGAGCCAACTCATTGGAAAAGACCCTGATGCTGGGAAAGATTGAAGGCAGGAGGAAATGGGGGTGACAGAAGATGAGATGGTTGGATGTCATCACCGACTCAATGAACATGAGTTTAAGCAAACTCTGGGAGATGGTGAAGGACAGGGAAGGCTGGTGTGCTGCAGTCCATGGGGTCACAGAGTTGGACACAACTGAGTGACTGAACAACAACAATCCTGGAACAAAATCTACAATGACTCATCCTCTGATGACTGTGATCATGTCAGAGTCACTTAGATGCCGTGAGAATCATTTATAATAGGGAACTCAATAAATAACAACATTTCTTACATTTCCCTTGGCATGATGCCTTTTTCTGTGACATCAGGGAACTTCAGTAATGAATGCTTATTTCTCTTCTTGCTTAAGTTTCTGCTATCCCAGCCAATCACACAAGAAAAAGACTGGTTTGGCTTGAATCAGTCCTGAAAGTTAGATTGCCACAAAATAGTCCCCAATAAATCATACTACCCTGCATTCATGACTTGTACAGTCTTCTCTAACGCTGAATGAAGGTTGACCTTCAAACTTAATTGGACCAATAGAATGTGACAGAAGTGATTCTGCACAGCCATAGACCTCTGAGGTCTTAAAACTTCTTATTTTGTTCTCTTGGACAACTAAGATGATCATGCTGCAAGAAGGCTGGAGTGAAAAACCACCTGGGAAGAGAAGTTCAACCTCCTAGCTCTTCTAACAGAACTCAGCCCCCACCAGCCCTCTTCCGCTCAACACAGCTGCATAAGTGATTCCAGGCAAAACCAACCTGAGAACCACCCAACTAACCCATGGAATGATGAGAAGTAATAACTTGCTGTTTAAAGCCATTAAGTACCACCACAGATAAATGAGATGGTTATGGTCAGTAAAGGTTTCAGGACCTGGGATCTAGCTTCCCTTACAAGGCTGAACTACTTGGACTAAACAGTTCTAGGCTCCTGCATGGACCTATAGTTACAAGGAGAGTGGGAGCCAAATTTTTCATCTGAGCCTGCAAGGCAGAGTTTTACGATGATGAATATTTCTCAGTTACAGTTTATATTAGTATGTACAGAGTCTGAGAGTGCAGCAGAAGACATGACCTGCTTTTCTAAGAGCAACTGGCAAAGTGCCTAGTGAGCAAAGGAGAATACAAAAAGCTCTGCAACTCCAAGTAACTCTGTCCATGTTTGATTATTTCATTTGGCAATGGCAATGTCCCAGCTGTGCTCTGATGTCTCTGCAGCTTACATCTGTGTTCAAATGGGAAGTCTTCCTAATCTCTCTCTTCTGCCTTTTTCTTATCCAAGTTCCTTGGTTTTCCTGCCCAATTTATGATTGACAAAGCTTTGGGTGAAGTACTTCTGTGCTTAGAGTGTTATTTATGTTATTCACCATACTGGAAATAAGTTAGAACAGCTTCATTTTGCCAATACAGCCACCACCAAAAAGAGAACCTAACCATGAAAAGAGGCAGAATAGTACAAAGGCAAATCACATAGGTTCTGGAACAAGATTGCTGTGCTTTGAATTCTTGGTCTGTCAATTACTAACTGTATGATCTTGGATATATTATCTAACATATCTTTGCTATATCTTTCTTATCTGTCAAATGTGGATGGTAATAGTCATATATAACTTGGAGATATTTTAAGTGAAAATGTTAGCTTGGCACTTAGTAACTATAGTAGTTTGGCTGTTAGCATTATTTTGATTATTGTCAAAGAAGAACTGAGTATAATAGTTGTGAACCCAGATCTTTGATAAACTAAACACTTGACCCTGAGTAAATTAATATGTCTCTGGGTCTCAGTTTTTTCATCTGTGAAATAAGTACAGTGAGGGACCTTTCAACTCTAAAATTCAAGAAATCTATGAAATGTGAAAAGAAAGGCTAATTTTGACCATTCAGATCATAACCACCGAGGGGAAGGCATTTATTTTCCTTGCCAAAAAGGGACCAGAGAAGGCTTGAAGCATGCCATTGTTTCATCCATAAATCAAGGCCTCATTTTGTTTGAAAATCTGATTTCAATTGTAAACAGGGCTATTTCTCACCTGAGATCTGATGAATAAGGAATGGCAGAAATTGAGGATTAAATATATACATGACATCCAATGTTATATATATTAGCCAGTTGTTAACAATATCATATATGTTAACAATATCATATATCATACATATATATATACACACACACACATATATATATACACACACACATATATATGTATATATGGGGGCTTCCCAGGTGGCGCTAGTGGTAAAGAACCCACCTGCCAAAGCAGGAGACATAAGAGACATGGGTTCAATTCCTGGGTCAGGAAGATCCCCCTGGAAAAAGACATGGCAATCCACTCCACTATTTTTGCCTGGAAAATTTCACGGACAGAGGAGTCTAGCAGGCTACAGTCCATGAGGTCACAAAGAGTCAGACACAACTAAGCAACTTGGCATGGATGCATGCATATGTACATATATGAATCCTTTATATGTAAATAGAGATTTATTATAAGGAATTAGCTAATGATTATGGAGGCTGAGAAGTCCCAAGATCCACAGTCAGCAAGCTGGAAACCTACAAGGGCTGATGTGTAGTTCCAGTCTGAGCCCAAAGGCCTGAGAACCAGGAGAGCTTATGATATAAGTTCCAGTTCAAAAGCTGGTGGGGTCAAGGCCCAAAAACTCGTCTTTCAGTCTAAGTTTTAAGACTGGAAAAAAACTCAATGTTCCAACTCAGTCAAACAGGAGGAGTTCCTTCTTACCTAGCCTTTTTGTTCTACTCAAGTCTTCAACTGATTGGATGAGGTTCACCCACATTCAGGAGGGAAATCTGCTTTACTCAGTCTAAGGATCCAAATATTAATCTCATCCAGAAACATCCTCATGAACACCCCCAGAATAATGTTTGCTTAGTGGCCTGGGCAAGTTGACATATAAAATTAGCCATTACCGTTATCTTCCTATAACTCCCAATTCTTGTATTTGTTTTAAAAGTCAAGGATCTTCAGACATTTGGGGAAACATCTACACATGAGTGGAAAAAAGTTAAAATAAACAGAGAACTAGTTTTCTAGAGAGAGAGAGAGAGAGTTTTAGAAGCAGAGAGGGATTAAAGAAAAGCAGTGTGCACAAAGATTTGTAGCATTATTACACATGTAAAACAAGAGGATACAATAGTAAAGGAATGATCCAAGATTAATAAAGTTCTCTTTGAAATTAAAAATATGTTTACTGGAATATCAAGCTCAATAAATGGTTGTTATATAAAGTTCAGATTCCTAAAAGACAAAGTGAATGAAATTATGAAAAATGTAACAGTGCAGAAAATCACTTATATATTTTAGAGACATATACCAAAAAGTACAGAGGATAAAATTTATCAATAAATAAGAAACTTTCCAAAATCCAAGGACAAAGATGATTCTTTAATTGGGAAGTCTAATTTAAAGATCCACCAGGTTAAATTAAAAAACACTGTGACATGAATCAGCCATGGAGTTACATGTATTCCCCACAAAACGCACTGCAATGTTGTGAAGTAATTAGCCTCCAACTAATAAAAATAAATGAAAAAAAAAAAAAAAACAAACACTGTGAGATTTGAACATATTGAGAATAAAGAAAAAAAAAATTCTAAAAACTTCCAGAGAAAAATAGGTGATTTTCATAAGCATGAGGATTACCTTAACCTTAACTTCATCATACACATTGGATGTCAGAAGAGAATGGAGCACTCTTTTAAACACACCATTAAGTAATGATTTTCAAGTAGAATTCCATTCCAACCAAATCATCTGTGTGTACTTAGTTGCTCAGTTGTGTCTGACTCTTTGCGACCCCATGGACTGCAGCCCACAAGGCTCCTCTTTCCATGGGGATTCTCCAGGCAAGAATACTGGAGTGGGTTTCCATGCCCTTCTTCAGGGGATCTTCTCAACCCAGGAATCGAACCCAGGTCTCCCACATTGCAGGTGAATTCTTTTACTGTGTGAGCCACCAGGGAAGCCCACTAGTCACTAATATAACAATTAATTAATAAATTGACAGCCAATCACAGAACTGTCTCACTCTAAAACAAAAAAGAAGCTATCAATCAATTCTGTCATTATGATATGTAGGCTCTTATGTATTTTTTTATATTAATAAAAGCTGAAATAATTTTCTGTTTTGTTTGAACATAAATAGCAGCTTGCTTTCCAGCTTAAGAACATATCTGTATTCTCTATATGTATCCACCTAGGGACCCCACGTCATTGTTTTTAACAACTGTGTCATATTTCAGAGTATTAATGCATGGCAATTTATTCACTCATCTATCAAAGGACATTTAGACTCTTCTCTAATTCTTGTTCTCTTTTATAAACAATCTGACAGTGAACATCCTTGTACAAATCTCTTGGTGTCTGGGGTTCTAATTTTCTGCACAAAATATTTGTTTATTTATTTTTCAGTCATTCATTCTTGCTTATGGATGGATGTTCCCAGGGCCTACATATTTCTCTGTCTTAGCTTTCTGTGAGTGTGACAAGTTTTGTTATGTCACTCGGGGTTCATGATCTTTTCTTTCCTTCTGTGTTGTACTGAGTAAGATTAAGGGGCCTTCTGACAAAAATCTCTAAACTATCATTTTTATGATTCATTTCATTCATTTCTTAGACATTTATTCAGTATTATAGAATTATGATTTCCTATCTCAAGGACAGAGATAGGACTGAATTCCCTAAGATGCTTTTCTTGACAAATAACTTAAAGGTAAAAATCAAGCTGCTAAATCTTTACCTTTTATTGTCTGTTAGCTTTGAGTTATTCTACAACTTGGGCTGTGAGGGTAAATTAGCTGTTTTAGTCATTTAAGCTAAGAATTGGTCAGCAGTTAGCTCCTAAAAATCTATTCTTAAGAATTCTAAAATATCCATAATCCTCCTTACATTACATCCTTCTTAGAAGTCTCTTTTTATAAAAATTATCTTTCTGTGTTTAGTGATTGCTCTTGAAAGAAAGTCACAAACAAGAAATGCATTCAAATGCCTAAATATGCCATCAGTGATTTAAGGAAAGACCAAGAATCAGTGACATTTATTGGTGTCATAGATTTATGCATTATATAATTTAATCCTCATCATAAATATTAAAGGCAAATATTGCCTTCATTTTATAGAATTTCTAACTAAAGTGTGGGAAGAAAAAGTAACTTTCTCCTAGTCTCGCAAGTTGTAGTGATACAAAGGACCTCAATATATCACACAATCTTGTTCAGTGCAATGAACACAATGTCAGTTTGAATCCCAACTAGACGTCTCTTTAATAGTCTACTCTTCAGCAAATCATTTTCTGTTTCCTACATCTCCATTTTCTTCTCTGTAAAGTAGTGAAAACAAATTTTTGTACAGTCCTAAAAAAAAAACCTGAGGAAGGCTTTCTTTTCTCTCCTTGCTATTCTTTGGAACTCTGCATTCAAATGGGTATATCTTTCCTTTTTTTCCTTTGCCTTTAGCTTCTCTTCTTTTCTCAGCTATTTGTAAGACCTCCTCAGACTACCATTTTGCCTTTTGCATTTCTTTTTCTTAGGGATGATCTTGATCACTGCCTCCTGTATGAAGTCCTGAACCTCCATCCATAGTTCTTCAGGCACTCTGTCTATCAGATCTAATCCACTGAATCTATTAGTCACTTCCACTGTATAATCATAAGGGATTTTATTTAGGTCATACCTGAGTGGTCTAGTGGTTTTCCTTACTTTCTTGAATCTAAGTCTGAATTTGGCAATAAGGAGTTCATGATCTGAGCCACAGTCAGCTCCAGGTCTTGTTTTTGCTGACTGTATAGAGCTTCTCCTTCTTTGGCTGCAAAGAATATAATCAATCTAATTTCAGTATTGACCATCTGGTGATGTCCATGTGTAGAGTCTTCTCTTGTGTTGTTGGAAGAAGGTGTTTGCTATGACCAGTGTGTTCTCTTGGCAAAACTCTGTTAGCCTTTGCTCTGCTTCATTCTGTACTCTAAGGCCACATTTGCCTGTTTCTCCAGGTATCTCTTGACTTCCTACTTTTCCATTCTAGTCCCCTATAATGAAAAGGACATCTTTTTAGGGTGTTAGTTCTAGAAGGTCTTGTAGATCTTCACAGAATTGTTCAACTTCAGCTTCTTCAGCATTACTAGTTGGGGCATAGACTTGGGTTACTGTGTATTGAATGGTTTGTTTGGAAATGAACAGAGATCATTCTGTCATTTTTTATATTTCATCCAAGTACTGTATTTTGGACTCTTTGTTGACTATGAGGGCTACTCCATTTCTTCTCAGGGATTCTTGCCCACAGTAGTAGATATAATGGTCATCTGAGTTAAATTCACCCATTCCAGTCCATTTTAGTTCACTGATTCTTAAAATGTCAATGTTCACTCTTGCCATCTCCTGTTTGACTGCTTCCAATTTACCTTGATTCATGGACCTATGAATAGGTCCTATGAATAGGACCTATGAATAGGAACCTATTCCAGGTTCCTATGGAGTACTGTTCTTAACAGCATCAGAGTTTACTTCCATCACTAGTCACATCCTCAACTGGGTGTTGTTTTTGCTTTGGCTCTGTCTCTTCATTCTTTATGGAGTTATTTCTCCACTGTTCTCCAGTAGTATATTGGCCACCTACCTACCTGGAAATTTCATCTTTCAGTGTCCTATATTTTTGCTTTTTTATACTTGTCATGGGGTTCTCAAAGCAAGAATACTGAAGTGGTTTTCCATTCCTTTCTTCAGTGGACCACATTTTGTTAGAATTTTCCACCATGACCCATCTGTCATGGATCATAGTTTCATTTAGTCAGACAGGGCTGTGGTCCATGTGATCAGATTGGTTAGTTTTCTGTGATTGTGGTTTTCATTCTGTCTGCCCTCTAATGGAGAAGGATGAGGCTTATGGAAGCTTTCTGATGGGAGAGACTGACTGAGGGGGAAACTGAGTCTTGTTCTGATGGGCGGGGCCATGCTCAGTAAATCTTTAATCCAATTTTCTCTTGATGGGTGGGGCTGTGTTCTCTCCCTGTTGTTTGACCTGAGGTCAAACTATGGTGGGGGTAATGAAGATAATGGTGACCTCCTTCAAAAGGTCCCATGCATACACTGCCACACTCATTGTCCCCGACCCTGAAATAAGCCACTGCCGACCCACACCTCTGCCCACCCACACCTCCACCAGAGCCTCCTGGACACTCACAGGCAAGTCTGGGTCAGTCTCTTGTGAAGTCACAGCTCCTTTCTCCTGGGTCCTGATGTGCAGAAGGTTTTGTTAGTGCCATCGAAGAGTCTGTTTCCCCAGTCCTGTTTAAGTTCTGGTGGCTCTATGGTGTGGTTAATGGTGACCTCCTCCAAGAAGGCTTATGCAATACCCAGGTCTGTTGCACCCAGAGCCCCTGCCTCTGTGGCAGGCCACTGTTGACCCATACCTCTGCAGGAGACACTCAAACACTCATAGGCAGGTGGCTTAGTCTCTGTGGGGTCACCTGGTGCACACAAGGTTTTGTTTGAGCCCTCTGAGCATCTCTGGTGGGTATAGGGTTTGATTCTAAATGTGATTTTGCCCCTCCTACCATCTTTCTGGGGCTTTTCCTTGCCCCTGGAAACAGGGTATCTTTTCTTGGTGGGATCCAACATTCTCTGTTTATGGCTGTTCAGCAGTGAGTTGTAATTTGGGCATTCTCGCAGGAGAAAATAAGCACACATCCTTCTACTCTACCATCTTGATTCTGTAGGCTTGACTTTTCTCCAAATTGTTCTCCCTCAGTCTCTTTGCTTTTTTTTTTTTTTTTGAAACTACTTCATTACCTTCAATCGGCAATTTCAGGTAAAGTAATTTTGTACAGAGGCAACTTCCACATCCCTTACATCTTACTTCCCATTATGGAAACTTATTTGCCCAATTGCCATCTGAGGAAGCCAAATTCAAATCAGTCATTGCCAACTGAGCTTACACTTGGCTGCCTCCTCTGGAAGGAAATATTTTCTTGAAAACTGTCTAAGCCAGTCAATGTGGGCAGATTCCGAAGAAGATGAGATGGCTGCACGTTTCTGTCAACCAATTCAATGCTGAGTAACAAATTCTATGAAGGAGTAAGGACATCCTGGGAATATTTTGCATCTCTCTAGCTTGGAGTTAACCCTGGATGCCCCTTCCCAGGCCCCGATGGCTATGACAGGTGCCAAGCCTGTGGGGGAGGAGCTTCTGCCGTCCAAGCTGAGCCAAAGGCCGTGCAGGGGAACTTCCATTCCCAGATGCCTAGTTGGAGCCCAGGTGCCGGGTTCCTCCCCTCTCAGGCTGCCAACCGACAGGTCCGCAGTTGCGATCAGGATCCTTGGTGGAGAACTAATTAGAAGGAAACAATGGATGCAAGGAGCTCACTTAGGAGATTGTCCAAGTAAGAGGTGATCATAGATTGGACTGATGAAGCCATAGTAGAAATGGAGTTGAATGGATATACTCATTTTATTTTGGAGATGACAACAAAAAAGAGTTGGCAATAGTTAGGAGTGATAGATAAGATACAGGGGATGCAGAAAAGAAAAATGTCAAGGGCGACTCTAGTCTTTGTTATTTGCCTGCTTGCTTGATTTTGCACTACCAGGAGAACTATAGTACTACTCACTGAAATAGGGCACAATAGAGGAAAGTCATACAGAAGTGATTGTGAACTTGGCTTTGAAGTTGCTGCATTTGAAAATATTTAAGAAACAGAAGTAGAAATACCAACTAAAAAGCTGGAAATCAGTGATCTGGGTCAGAGAGGTAAATATAGCCAGAGAGTCACTGCATATAAATGGAGATTAGAGCCTTGAGCATGGATGGGATGGCTTAGGGGCAGAGTAAAGAGGAAAAGAGAGAAGATCCCAGAATTGAGCTTTGAGGAAGGCTCTAATACTTGTCAATTGGTGGAAGAAAATGCACAAGTGGAAAAGATTATAAACATTTATGAACGGTTTTTATATGTTTCTGTGGCAAAATATTTTCTGGGTGAAAAATGACCTGACCCATCTAAAATCTTTCAAATTTAATTTCTCTTAAATACAATAGTCAAGCAAACAAATAATCTATGGTTAAATATGGCCTCTTGACAACCATATTGTGACTTTTAGGGAAATTAAAGTGTATCTGGGCATAGATAATGCTTGGAAGAATTAGGTGAGTGACAGTAAAGCACCACTCCTACTCAGGTTGGAAAAATAATTCTTGGGATGGGGGGAAGAAGGAGAGACAGAGGGGAAGTGAGGAGAACAGAGGCTGGAATAATTCTGAGCCTTTCATTTTGGGTTAGTGTTCTAGGGAGTTGGAAAGTCCCAATGGGAAGCCTGAGGACCAAAGGGCAAAGGGATTTATACCATGTAAGTCTGCTTGGATTCCCAGGGTGACAACAAAGTCTAGGAGAGAAAATGGTTGTGTAGGGGCCATGCAGAGAGGAATGAGGTACCTCAATGTGGCCTTGAACAGACAGATGGCTAACAATCCAACAATGCTTTGGCATTTGACAAGGATATTAGGAAAGGGTCTTCCTCTTCAATTCATTGTTGGTCATATGATTTGTGGGTCTAAATTTGGTATTACTTATCAACACAAATTGGGCTTCCCACCTGACAATGCAGGAGATACAGCTTCCATCCCTGGATTGGGAAGATCCCCTGGAGAAGGAAATGGCAACCCACTCCAGTATTCTTGCCTGGTAAATCTTATGGACAGAGAAGCCTGGGGGGTTACAGTCCATGGGGTCCCAAAGAGATGGACACAACTGAGCAACTTTGCACAAGCACATGATCAAGATAAATACTGTGTATGTTTTAAACAAGAAATTCTGTGTAACAATTTAATCTGACAGTGATAGAATTCAGTTAAGTTCAGTCACTCAGTCGTGTCTGACTCTTTGCGACCCCATGAATCACAGCACGCCAGGCCTCCCTGTCCATCACCAACTCCCGGAGTTCACTCAAACTCTGTTTGTGATGCCATCCAGCCATCTCATCCTCTGTCGTCCCCTTCTCCTGCCCCCAATCCCTCCTAGTATCAGGGTCTTTTCCAATGAGTCAACTCTTCGCATGAGGTGGCCAAAGTATTGGAGTTTCAGCTTCAGCATCAGTCCTTCCAATGAACACCCAGGACTGATCTCCTTTAGGATGGATTGGTTGGATCTCCTTGCAGTCCAGGGAACTCTCAAGAGTCTTCTTCAACACCACAGTTCAAAAGCATCAATTTTTTTTGCGCTCAGCTTTCTTCACAGTCCAACTCTCACATCCATACATGACCACAGGAAAAACCATATCCTTGACTAGATGGATCTTTGTTGGCAAAGTAATGTCTCTGCTTTTTAATATGCTATCTAGGTTGGTCATAACTTTCCTTCCAAGGAGTAAGTGTCTTTTAATTTCATGGTTGCAATCACCATCTGCAGTGATTTTGGAGCCCAAAAAATAAAGTCTGACACTGTTTCCACTGTCTCCCCATCTATTTCCCATGAAGTGGTGGGACCAGATGCCATGATCTTAGTTTTCTGAATGTTGAGCTTTAAGCCAACTTTTTCACTCTCCTCTTTCACTTTCATCAGGAGGCTTTTTAGTTCCACTTCACTTTCTGCCATAAGGGTGGTGTCATCTGCATTTCTGAGGTTATTGATATTTCTCCCGGCAATCTTGATTCCAGCTTGTGCTTCCTGCAGCCCACCGTTTCTCATGATGTACTCTGCATATAAGTTAAATAAGCCAGGGTGACAATATACAGCCTTGGTGTACTCCTTTTCCTATTTGGAACCAATCTGTTGTTCCATGTCCAGTTCTAACTGTTGCTTCCTGACCTGCATATAGTTTTCTCAAGAGGCAGGTCAGGTGGTCTGGTATTCCCATCCCTTTCAGAATTTTCCACAGTTTATTGTGGTCCACACAGTCAAAGGCTTTGTCATAGTCAATAAAGCAGACATGGATGTTTTTTCTGGAACTCTCTTGCATTTTCGATGATCCACCAGATGTTGGCAATTTGATTTCTGGTCCCTCTGCCTTTTCTAAAACCAGCTTGAACATCTGGAAGTTCACGGTTCACATAATGCTGAAGCCTGGCTTGGCGAATTTTGAGCATTACTTTACTAGTGTATGTGAGATGAGTGCTAGAATTACAGTGGCACTATTTTGAAGTCCAAAATTGTATTTAGTCAATGTGGAGATTCTGTGAGGTACCTGCCATTCTTTATTAGATACTCTTCTGTGGTAACTGCCTAGAATGGACTCTGCTGCTTACAACAAAGGATTCTGAATTATACACTAAGAATCACAGAATTTTGAAGTTGATAAGACATTTAGAGCTCATTTTCTCCAAAGCCTTTTCAGCCCTAATAACCCATGCTTTTTGTTTTTCCATTTGAAAATATTTTTCTAGAAAACAAAATTATCCTTGACTTGTTCAGCCTTTTCATAAATAAAAGACACAAACTGCAAATTATTAACAGTTCAGTTGCTCGGTCGTGTCTGACTCTTTGCGACCCCATGGACTGTGGGATGCCAGGCTTCCCTGTCCATCACCAACTTCCAGAGCTTGCTCAAACTCATGTCCATCGACATGAACAGTATGAAAAGGCAAATTATTATGGACTAATATAATTCTAAACAAAGGCAAAAATGGATATTGTATTTGCTCTATACAAATACAGTGTGGATAAAATATCAGATTTTCATCATCATTCTTGTAATATTAAAAATAGAGAGTATTCATTATTACTTTTTTGGTTCTAGTTTGAAAGATCCTGCTATATCCTTTTCATTTTTTTTTTTTTTGTTTTGATGAATCAAGTACAGCTCAAGAATGTGAATACTTTGTCTAAGATGACATACATAGCTAAATGAATGCAGAACTTGAATGAGATCCTGCCTTTGGATAATAACACACTTTATCAGGCACCAAGGAAAGATATAACACCTCTCCAAGACATTACCATGATTCATGGGTGCCCACTCTGGGCCTGGTACTGATTTTGGCACTGAGGATATACCAAGGAATAGGAGGCATAAGATCCTGCCTTTATACTAGTTGGAAAACACAGATAGCAAATGAGAAAATTGAGATAAACATAATTTTGGGTGGTGCTGAATGCTGTGTTAAATAATAATAATCAGAAGGGTAGAGAGTGTTTGGAAGGTGAGGATGCTGATTTAGTATGGGTGGTCAAGGAAGGCCTCACTGAGGAAGTGCTCTTTGGGCTGAGACAACTAAACTTGTGGGAATCATCTTGATATATATCATCATGTAATACCTCCTAAACTTATACAGTGTTATATGTCAATTATATCTCAATAAAACTGGGAGGGAGAATGTGTAAAGAAAAAAAAAAAAGCTTTACAGTGCAAAAGACTAGAGACAGAGCACTTAAAACAGAGAGAACAGCAAATACTAAGTCCCCAAGGCTGAAGCAAACTGTGCATTTGGAGAAACAGCAAGATGGTGATTAAAGAGAAACAGTGAAAATGAGGCCATTGAGGGAGGAGCGAGGATCAAAATAATACACCACCTGTTGAGGGAGGAATTTGGATCCTTTTTCTAGAGTCAATGGAAGGACAATAAAGCCTTTTGAGCCAGGGAATAACATGATCTGTTTTACTTTTTAAAAAGATCACTCTGGCTCCTGCCTAGAGAATGAGTGTTAGAAGGGACAGAAGTGATCTGATTTCTTTTGTACATAGTTGTATTTATTTGTTTGTTTATTTCAGGTTGGTGTATAGACCTAACAGGGAAAACTAGAGAAAACAAACTGAAGGCAAAGCTCATTCATTTCCTCTGATACTAATAGTGTTGTTCAATTTCCCAGTAAGTGTCCGATTCTTTGTGACCCCATGGACTGCAGCATGTCAGCCTTCCCTGTCCATCACCAACTCCTGGAGTTTGCCCAAGTTCATGTCCATTGCATCAGTGATGCCATCCAGGAAACTCACTCTCTGACGCCCTCTTCTCCTTCTGCCCTCTATCTTTCCCAGCATCAGGGATTTTTCCAATGATACTAATAGTAATGAGGGCCTAACATATATTTGGGGGACAATAACAAGACTAACAGTTTATGTTATTTTAGGAAGATGCAAGCTTATGACCACTAAATTATTCATCAAAAATGCCATGCCTTATAACCACACAGTCATACTGTGACAGATTTGAAATATTTGCTTTTCTATGATAAGCTTTAGTGCAGTAATTTTTCTTCATATAAGTTTCTACTATGTATATATAATATGTATTAATTTAATGACAGTTAAATATTTTTAATTGAAGTACAGTTGACTTATGATGATATGTTAGTTTCAAGTGTACAGCAAAGTGATCCAGTTATATTTACATACATATATATATATATGTACATGTATACATGTATGTATTCTTTTTCAGATTCTATTTTCCATTATAGGTTCTTACAAGATATTGAGTATAGTTCCCTGTGCTATACAGGTCTTTGTTGTTTATTTATTTTACATATAATAGTGTGTATATGTTAATCCCAAACTCCAAATTTCTCTCTCCTTAACCCCCACCCCCATCATCTATTCCCTTTGTTAACCATAAGCTTGTTTTCTATGTCTGTGAGTCTGGTTTCATTTGGAAATAAGTTCATTTGTATCTTGTTTTGAGGCTGTAGGACAAGCAGCTAGAATTTATTCCTTGTGGACAGATACTTCAGGATAAGGATAATGGCAGCACCAAGATGGGGTTGAGTACCACTTGGATAAAAGATCAAGAGACCACATATTTCTCATCCTTGAGGTAAAGGAAACCCCCAAGCTACACATGCCCAGAAAGGATTCTCAGGGTGCCAGACCATAATATGTTCTGTCAACTTCCCAGAGACCCTTGTGCTTGAATCTGTCTTGGCTAAAAGATAGGCACACACACAGGGGAGGGTCCTGAGTCAGACCAAATATGGACCCAGAGCCAGACAAAACAAGATGATTGACCAGAGGGAACCCAGAAGAACCCCAATGCTCATGTCTCTCTCTTTTCCTCTCTCTGAGACGGCCTGTGCTTTCTCTGCACCTATCTTCTCTCCTAATAAGCACTTTATCTCACTACTTTTTGTCTCTTTGTTGATTTTTTTTTCTTCATAGCAGACAAGAGCCAGGCCCTGCTCCTAGCCAATCTCTGGTCGTCTAGTGGTTAGGATTTGGAGCTCTTATCACTGCAGCCCAGGCTCAGTCCCTGTTGAGGAACTGAGATCCTGCTTCAAATATGCTGTGGCCACTCCACAGCCACACAAGTTCAATACCATATGATATTTGTCTTCCTCTGACAGTTGAATATTAAGATTTCTCATCATATAAATGCTCTGATGGAGCTGAAATAACCTGTCAATTAAAGAATATGTGCTTCAGAAGTACTTAACCAAGAAACCACAATGTCTCAGAATGGACTTGTTAAAGTGGAATGGGGAAACCAATTCATGACAGCTCTTCTCAGGCCAGTGAGAGGACAAAAGATGCATTCAGCACCACTCTGGACCAATCTGACCAAATAGATTCAAGCATAGGTTGAAAGAAAGTGTGATTTAAAAGTATCATTTTACCTGTGTTCTCCTTTAAACTTTCTGACACTCAAGTCCCAGCCAAAGCAAACGTTTAAAAGTAAATTATAAAAGTAAAGTAAAGTGAAGTAAAGTCGCTCAGTCATGTCCGACTCTTTATGACCCCACGGACTGTAGCCTACCAGGCTCCTCCCGTGGGATTTCCCAGGCAAGGGTACTGGAGTGGGTTGCCATTTCCTTCTCCAGAGGATCTTCCCCACCCAGGGATCGAACCCGGGTCTCCCACATTGTAGGCAGACACTTTTCCCTTCTGAGCCACCAGGGAAGTCAAAAGTTAATTATAGGGCTGGCCAAATAGCAGGAAGCTGAGTCCATGTGTTGGCTAGAACTTCTCCAATACAAATGCATAAGGATTTACAGTAAAATAAACTAATATATAAATATTCTCCTAGAATATGTTTAGATTGTAAGTTTTATTGTTTTTTAAATTGAAGTATTTACATTTACAATGTTGTGTTAATTTCTGCTGTATAGCAAAATAACTCAGTTGTGTGTGTGTGTGTGTGTGTGTGTGTGTTAGTTGCTCAGTCATGTCCAACTCTGTGATCCCATGGACTGTAGCCCACAAGGCTACTCTGTCCATGGAATTCTCCAGGCAAGAATATTGGCATGGGTTGCCATTCCCTTCTCCAGGGCATCTTCACAACCCACGGATTGAACCCAGGTTTCCTGCATTTCAGGCAGATTCTTTACTGTCTGAGCCACCAGGGAAGCCCAACTCAGTTACACACACACACACACACACACACATATTCTTTTTTCATATTCATTTCCATTATGATTTACTACAGGATATTGAATATAGTTCTCTGTGCTATACAGCAGGACATTGTTTATCTATCTTGTGTATCAGTCAGTTCAGTTCAGTCACTAAGTCGTGTCCTACTCATTGCAACCCCATGGACTGCAGCATGCCAGGCCTCCCTGTCCATCACCAACTCCCAGAGCTTACTCAAACTCGTCCATTGAGTCAGCAATGCCCTACAACCATCTCATCCTCTGTCGTTCCCTTCTCCTCCTGCCTTCGATCTTTCCCAGCATCTTTTCCCAGGATATTTTCCAAGGAGTCAGTTCTTCGCATCAGGTGGCCAAAGTATTGGAATTTCAGCTTCAGCATCAGTATATATCAGTGTGTGTGTACACACTTATATATAAGTATACAGTATGTATATATGAACATACATATATATGTTTATATGTATGCAGTATGTATATGTATATACACATATATATGTATATATGTATACAGTATATACATATACAGTATATATGTATACAGTATATACAAGTCAAATGGGCCTTAGAAAGCATCACTATGAACAAGGCTAGTGGAGGTGATGGAATTCCAGTTGAGCTCTTTCAAATCCTGAAAGATGATGCTGTGAAAGTGTTGCACTCAATATGTCAGCAAATTTGAAAAACTCAGCAGTGGCCATAGGACTGAAAAAGGTCAGTTTTCATTCCAATCCCAAAGAAAGGCAATCCCAAAAAATGCTCAAACTACCACACAAATGCACTCATCTCACATGTTAGTAAAGTAAGCTCAAAATTCTCCAAGCCAGGCTTCAGCATTATGTGAATTGTGAACTTCCAGATGTTCAAGTTGATTTTAGAAAAGTCAGAGGAACCAGAGATCAAATTGCCAACATCTGGTGGATCATCGAAAAAGCAAGAGAGTTCCAGAAAAAAACATCCTTCTCTGCTTTATTGACTATGACAAAGCCTTTGATTGTGTGGATCACAATAAACTGTGCAAAATTCTGAAAGAGATGGGAATACCAGACCACCTGACCTGCCTCTTGAGAAAACTATATGCAGGTCAGGAAGCAACAGTTAGAATTGGACATGGAACAGATTGGCTCCAAATAGGAAAAGGAGTACACCAAGGCTGTATATTGTCATCCTGCTTATTTAACTTATATGCAGAGTACATCATGAGAAATGCTGGGCTGCAGGAAGCACAAGCTGGAATCAAGATTGCCGGGAGAAATATCAATAACCTCAGAAATGCAGATGGCACCATCCTTTTGGCAGAAAGTGAAGTGGAACTAAAAAGCCTCCTGATGAAAGTGAAAGAGGAGAGTGAAAAAGTTGGCTTAAAGCTCAACATTCAGAAAACTAAGATCATGGCATCTGGTCCCACCACTTCATGGGAAATAGATGGGGAGACAGTGGAAACTGTCAGACTTTATTTTTTGGGCTTCAAAATCACTGCAGTTGGTGATTGCAGCCATGAAATTAAAAGATGCTTACTCCTTGGAAGGAAAGTTATGACCAACCTAGATAGCATATTAAAAAGCAGAGACATTACTTTGCCAACAAAGGTCCATCTAGTCAAGGATATGGTTTTTCCCGTGGTCATGTATGGATGTGAGAGTTGGAATGTGAAGAAAGCTGAGTGCCAAAAAATTGATGCTTTTGAACTGTGGTGTTGGAGAAGACTCTTGAGAGTTCCCTGGACTGCAAGGAGATCCAACCAATCCATCCTAAAGGAGATCAGTCCTGGGTGTTCAATGGAAGGACTGATGCTGAAGCTGAAACTCCAGTACTTTGGCCACCTCATGCGAAGAGTTGACTCATTGGAAAAGACCCTGATGCTAGGAGGGATTAGGGGCAGGAGCAAAAGGGGTCGACAGAGGATGAGATGGCTGGATGGCATCACCAACTTGATGGACATGAGTTTGAGTAAACGCCAGGAGTTGGTGATGGACAGGGAGGCTTGGCGTGTTGCAATTCATGGGGTCGCAAAGAGTCAGACATGACTGAGTGACTGAACTGAACTGAACTGAACTGATATATATACTTGTGTATAGTATCTTCTAATGCCAAATTTATCACTTCCACTTGTTTTATTCTTATCAGTAGTAATACTAGTTGACCTTGCTGGCCACTTACTACATGCCAGGAGCTAAGCTAATGTTCCACACAAAATCTCAGTTGATCCTTTCTACAACTCTGTCAAGATCTTGCTATTAGCAGGTATTCCCTGTGTCCAAGCAAAAACAGAGGCTCAGAATGGTTAAGTAATTTCTTAGGTTCACAAATATTCTAAGCTACAGAAATAAGGATAGAATCTAGCCTCTTCCATCCTTCTTGCAGTCACTAAATTGCAACACAATTTATCAGAAGTTATTGCCCTTTCATTAACTCCAAGTAGCATCAAAATGAGATCACCTGACATGACCCACTCTACACAAGGTAATGTTCTGAAAATGGGCCTTTTATTAAACTGCCAAAGTCCACAACAGTTTTTCAACAGATCTCCTCTGGTTTATCTGACAAAATGATTTGCATCTTAAAAGGTGTAAAATTACATACAAACAAGTTCAATGCTTGAAGGAATCTTTGTAACTAATTCCCCTGAAGCAAGGAGTCTTTGTTCTCCTCTTCGAAAAGCAACCTCAAAATTCTAGAATGTCCTAGATCATCTAAAAAAAATCACATCACTAGATGATTTTTTTTGTCCTCAGATGGAGCCAAAATCCAAGGAAGAGTACGTTTAAGGGTTACTGGCATAGTACAAAATATGGCCAAGCATCTTTTTCTCCTAATTCACATAGTAAATACTCAGATTTCTCATACTTGGAGGTTGAGCATGATAGTTACTGAGTGACTGTGAAAATTTCCAGCTTTCTGAGCTAAGGATAAGGACCCTTATTATATTGGTATTTCCTCCATCCTGCCCTCATTCCCTAATTCTACTGCCAAGATAGATATGTGTGTCTGCTAGGTCTTTGGGCTAAGAATAGAAATATTTGCTCAATGAGTGAACGAAATTCTGAAGATTGGAAAGAACTGGGGGTAAAAACTTTTATAAATATAATTGAGTAATTAAGTTCTATCATGTGATTTATTGATATTCTCTTCCCTGATAGTCATACATATATATATACATACAAAATACATATATATGTACTCAATTATATAGTGTTTTCCAGTTTCCTTAGAGTAATCTTAGTACATTAAAAAGGCAAAGTGCTTATTTACTTTATCACAATTCTAGAATCAAGAAGAATCACTGTATTATATGATCAGTCATTAAACAAAATTGAGATAAAGATAAAATTTATCTAACTAATGTGTTGATTTTTACTGGATGATGTCAAGGTCAAACATTTAATGGATATAAGTTATGCCCAGGGCTTCCCAGGTGGCTCTAATGGTAAAGAATCTGCCTGCCAATGAAGGAGATGCAAGAGACATGACTTTGATCCCTGGGTCTGGAAGATCCCCTTGAGTAGGAAATGTCAACCCACTCCAGTATTCTTGCCTGGGAAATCCCATGGACAGAGGAACCTGGAAATCCCATGGACAGAGGAGTCCATGGAGCCGCAAAGAGTCGGACCTGACTGAACACACACACATACAGACATGCCTCAGCCCTTTCTTTGACAGTCTATTCCTCTACCTACTTCCCAATTGTCCTGAAACTGCAGAGCTAACACTGATTTATTAAAGACATATTTCTCAGGCACTTACAACTTATCAGGCTTCATTGTAGGATCTTGGGATACATCTGATCTAGACAAAGATCTTGGCATTCATAGAACTTACATTCTGCTGTACTGGGAAAACACTATGATTGGTATTCATCTTCCTCTTAATAAAACTAGTTTGGATTGTGAAAATGGAATTAAAACTCAAGAAAATTGCTTGAGAAAATTAGAAAAATGCTTGGTTGCTTTTTTCTAATAGACATGCAATTGTTGTTTCTAAAATATTAAATAAGAACAGCAACTTGCAGAGAAATTTATATACTTTGTTAAAAGTATGTTTATATAAATAGAAAAATGCCATCAGGAAGTACACACCACAGTTAATGGAGGGTTGGAGGGAATACACAGAGTTGATCATTTCTTCCTTTGCACTGATATTCACTGTTTCAAGTTGCTGAATGGAGGTACATTATTTTTGTAAGTGAAAGATATCCAGTACAGGTTTATGTATTTATTTAATGTGACCTGATTTTCAAATTACCAATTGAGAGATTAAACTAAATTAGCAAATCTCAGTTGTTTCTCTACTCATGGCAGATGACTTTCACCTGTTTAACACATTCTCAAAGGCATAACCAGACCTATGTGTAATTCCCTGGCAGGAGTCTAGCTTTACTCTTCCACTAAGGATGGCGTATCAGAAGTTAGATGTCAAGGAGAATAACATTATTAGGGGGATAACCTTAAATGACTTTCATTCATAGATACAGATACAAACAGAGACAGAGATAGAAATAGTCAATAGATTCAGCTACTCGAGGGAGTCGCAGAGAGTCAGATACAACTGAGTGACTGAGCACACACACACACACACACACACACACACACACACACAATATTATAGTTACAGTGGGAGAAAAAACTTTGGTGATTTCCTAATATTGGTAACAAATTACCTGTGACATAATTACAAAACACTAGAATGTCTGAGAAGTGAAAGCAAAACAGAAATGGTTAGACCTTGCTACCCAATAGGTGCTCTACTGACCAGCAGTATCGGCCTTACCTGAGAGCTTGTTGCATGCCTGCTAAGTCGCTTCAGTGGGTGTGACCATTTGGACTGTAGCCTACCGGCTCCTCTGTCCATGTGACTCTCCAGGCAAGAATACTGGAGTGAGTGGCCATGCCCTCCTCCAGGGGGTCTTCCCGACTCAGATACAACTCTCCTGTCTTGCATCTCCTGCATTGGCAGGTGGGTTCTTTACCACTATGGCCACCTGGGAAGCCTGTGAGCTTGTTAGACCTACAGAATCTCAGGACCTTTCTCCATGCCTGCTGAATCAAACTCTGCATTTTAACAAGATCACTATATGATTCATGAGCACATTAAAGTTTGAGAAGCACTGGCCTAAATGTTGAGTTCCTTCCAACTCATAGATTTGGGGAACCTAGGTAAAAATAGACCAGATATGACCTCAGTCTCTGCAATAAAATCTAACCCTCTATATACTGACTTCCATGCTTCTGAAATTTCAGACTTCCTTTATTCCTTCAAGCATTAACCATGCTACCAAAGGAGACAAACTATTTTCTGGAGAACAGTTGCTATTCAGCATTAAGTAGCTGCCGGATCGCTTGCACACAAAATTGCAATTCATAACTCAGGCATCTGCTTTGACTTTCGAGATTCCAAGCATTAGGTGCAACAGTTTTGAGTTTGTGATTTCATCTTCATACCCATCCTCACCCCCAGGACTGTTGGCACATAGCTAAAGATCAATCAGAAAATAAAACCATAAAACAAAATGGTACTATAATTTGAAAGACAAGAGTGTTTTGAAACTTTTCATTATGCTGTCAAAAAAGAAAATTGGTGTTTGTAAGCATTTAGTACTTTATGATGGTTTTCTCATACAACACTTCGTATCTACTTTGTGATACCCAGTATCAATTTTGCAGCAATGCATTATGCATAGGGCTTCCCAGGTGTCACTAGTGGTAGAGAACCCACCTGCCAGTGCAGGAGACATAAGAGACATGCATTCAATCCCTGGGTTGGGAAGATCCCCTGAAGAAGGGTATGGCAACCCACTCCAGTATTCTTGCCAGGAGAATCCTCATGGACAGAGGAGACTAGGGGGCTACAGTCCATAGAGTCACACACAGTTAGACAAGACTGAAGTGACTTAGCACCCACTCATGCACTCATTACGTATATACATAGGTCATATGAATGATTTTTGTCTCGAGTTTGGCACTGATCTGGAAAAACCTTTCTCTAGTCTCTCTGATGAATAGACAATGGGAAAAATTTTTTGTATATGTGTGAGAAGATTGGGTCACTAATGCAAGAAGCTTACTGAAAAGTAATAAACCTCATGATATACCAAATCTCACTTTTCTCATGTCTCTTTGCATTACTCTGTTTTTCTCTATAGGAAATTTTTCCAAATGCCTTGGAAAACGTTACCAGATCAAGCCTTAATTTGTAAACCTAATTCATCTATTTTTCTTTCAGCTATTGTCTTCTCTTTGGTCCTTCATGTTTTTGCTTTAGAGTCCATGAATCTCAGTTTCTTGTTGATAAGCAGAGGGGAAAATGTCATCTTAATAATAGTTATAAGTTGCCCAACAGCCATTTCTCATTAGGTGATGACAGGCCCTGTCATATTCAATACTTATCCATGAAACTGTAAAATGAAAAAGAAAAGGGACTTTATTTCTGAAATAGCTGGAAGTATTGTGGCACAGAGAAACAGGAAATGGAATAATTCAGGACACAACTGACCCTAGTAAGACTTCAACAAACAATAGAGACAGAGATATATTGCCTGAGCCATGAAGCAATATTCTGTTTTGTCTTTGTATAAGTGCACATTTCTCAAAGAAAAAAAAAAAACTGATGATAAAACATGTCATTTTGAGCACAATTATTGAAAGTGAGGGGTTCCCTGGTGACTCAGACTGTAAAGAATCTGCCTGAAATGCAGGAGACCTGGGTTCAGTTCCTGGGTTGGGAAGATCCCTTGGAGGAAGGCATGGCAACCCACTCCAGTATTCCTGCCTGGAGAATCCCATGGACAGAGGAGCCTGTGGGCTACAGTCCATGGGGACACAACTAAGCAACTAACACACACACACACACACACTGAAAGTGATAGTTTTTCATTGAGATGGTGGCTAATCTCTTTGAATAGTTGAGTCTGTCCACTGCAGGAAGATTTTCTATTAAGTCTAAGTCAGCCCTCAGCTAGAACAACCCTAAACAATGACCATCTGATGGGTTCACCTGCCTTGACCCTTGCTATTTATTAATGAGAGCATGTCTCAAGCCCCTCCTGTGTGCATTAACAGCTATAGGAACACATAGGACATCAGAAACGTGATGTCCACATGTTATGTATTTTCCACCTAGTGTTAATTGGAGCTTTTGTGAAAATTGAGCCATGGGAGCCACTGAGATTGGCTGTTGGATGCTTGGATGAATATGGCCAGCCTTACCTGCAGGGGATCATCTGGGAGATAAGATTTCAGAGGTGTCAAGAAGGCAATGGCAACCCACTCCAGTACTCTTGCCTGGAAAATCCCATGGATGGAGGAGCCTGGTGGGCTGCAGCCCATGGGGTCGCTACGAGTTGGACACGACTGAGTGATTCACTTTCACTTTTCACTTTCATGCATTGGAGAAGGAAATGACAACCCACTCCAGTGTTCTTGCCTGGAGAATCCCAGGGACGGGGGAGCCTGGTGGGCTGCCGTCTATGGGGTCGCACAGAGTCGGACACAACTGAAGTGACTTAGCAGCAGCAGCAGCAAGAAAGTTGCACTGTCCAAAAGAACATACCCCGCAACCACTGTTTAGATGCCTAAAATACCACCAGCCCGCCGTACTATTAAGTATGCATAGGTCTGTGCAACCTGTTCCATGACAACTCCCTGGGGGAAAGCTATCAGCTAAGAGAAATTTGCTCTGCCTTTGCAGAATAATTATTCCTGTGGTTCTAGTTTGTACTGAGAAAAATGCAGACAACAGTGGAGCACCCATTGGAGGGAATGCCAGGGAACCCACCCTGCCAATTCCTTCTTGTACTTTTCTTTCTACACGTGCAATCACCTCAAGTCATCAATGCGAAGATTTAATTAAGCAGAGAAGGATGGCCTCCTTCTTGTATATCCTTATAAAATGAGTAGCCACCCTACAGCTGCAGTGTGCGTGTATACTCAGTAGCTTCAGTAGTGTTCGACTCTTTGTGACCCCAAAAACTGGAGCCCACCAGGCTCCTCCACCCATGGGATTTCCCAGGCAAAATTACTGAAGTGGGCGGCCATGCCCTCCTCCAGGGGACCTTCCCAATCCAGGGATAGAACCTGCGTCTCCTGTGGCTCCAGCACTGCAGGCAAAATTTTTACCACTGAGCCACTGCGGAAGCCCTTACTGCTGCTGTGTATCATAAATCAATCCCCAAAGCCATTTGTACTCATCTTCAATGGGCCACCTTCACCACCCTCTACCTGATATCACCTTACCTGGCCATCCTTCACCTCAGTGCCTGGTTCAAAAAAAGACCTATATATGAAGCCTTCTTGGTCCCCCTCAGGCAGAATGAATTTCTCTCCCTTGGTACCCTATTTTGTGCTTGCTTGGCTTTCCAGAGAATAGAGAGTATTATCTCCAGCTGCGGATCTTGACTTGTCTGAGTCACCTGCTTGATGGAGCAAGATATTTTCTGAGACTCCAGTACCTATAGTGGCTCCTGGATCAACTCATCCACATTACCTGGGAGTTTGTTAGAAATACAACTTCTCAGACTCAGCCTGCCCCAGCCCTAACTGAATCAGAAGCTCTGGGGATGGGGCCCAGTACTCTGTGTTTTAACAAGCCTCCTCCCTGCTGCGGGGGGTTCTGATGTCCAGCCAAGTTTGACAGCCACTGTTGTATGGACTCCCTCCTTTCTGTCACAGTGTCAGAGCAGCCACCATAAACTCTTTTGCTGACTCTGTTTAAACACAGCCAACATGTTGGCACAACTAAGATAGAACCAAAATCCACTGCTAGTTTACTTCTGTTGATGAGAGCTGAAATGTGTTAACCTTAGCTACTGGACTGATTGTCAGAAAGGAAGAGATTCTGTTGGTTTACATTAGCCAGAATAAATTGCCAGCTGACACTCTTTGTATGTGGTAGTCACAAATACTCTAAATCATTGACTGGAATTTGGTGACAGCTTTCCTGCCCCACCTGCCAGCAGACAGCATCTTGTTAGTGTGTCATGGGGATGCTAACAATATATTTACTGCATCTTCTAAGAAATCTGATGATTCTGGGAGTTATTTTTCTTTTTGTGTGTGGAACATCATAAAAAAGAATTGCAGCGTTTCATTTCTTTTTCTATTACACTCTCTTGCTGCTTTTATAATGCTCTTTCTAAAAAATATAGATATATAATAACAACAAAATTTGTTTCCAGAAGAGAATGGATCACACATCGTGTTATATCTGTGTGTGTGTTTTTTTCTCCCCAGCCATATTTGTACACATGGGAAATAATCCTGCTATAATGTCATCTTTAAAGGGCTGCCTCAAGGAATCTCAGTGTTGTTGGCAAAATTGAATTTTGCTGACCTAGATCACATTATTGCTTTTCTAATTTGACTATGGCTCATCCAGAGCTAGAAAACTTGGTCAGCTGGCCTATTGATTCGTTGCCCCAAAACTTTTGCACTTGTGCCTCCAGCTGAACTTGCCTCTAATATTTTAACTTGCTCTACAGAGGACCCAAGTTTCAGGTTTGTAATCCTTTTGAAAATGGTGGTTTTGTTCTTTATTTTCTTCATTTAAGTGCTGGTGCTACTGGAGAATAGCACAGGCCCAAGAAGGCAGGGATGAGAAGGGAAATTCCTATCAATAGCTGATTAGAATATGAGACCCATGCTGGGACCCCTTCTAGAGGTGGCAGGCAGCAATTAGGAAAGTGCACACCCAGACCAGGCCCAGAGGACATGAAGACTTAGTGCTGGCTGTGCCACTAACCACCTGTGTGACCCTGGGCAAGTCACCATACCTTTCTGGTCCTTAGTCTTCACAGCCAGGCAATGGGAACTTGGAGGATCTGACTTTTAGGATTTCCATCTAAGCCTTAATAATACTTTCTGGACTCTAATTTTATAATGATTACAAATAAAAATAGTTGATAAGATTTTTAAGGATTATATGGCAGGTCTATTTTTAGTTTGTTAAGTAATATCAAGATTGCCAGGAGAAATATCAATAACGTCAGATATGTGGATGACACAAAGCTTATGGCAGAAAGCAAAGAGGAATTAAAGAGCCTCTTGATGGAAGTTAAAGAGTGAAAAAGCTGACTTAAAACTCAACATTCAAAAAACTAAAATCATGGCATCCGGTCCCATCACCTCATGGCAAATAGATAGGGAAACAGTGCAAACAGTGAGAGATTTTATTTTTGGGGGCTCCAAAATCACAGCAGTTGGTGACTGCAGCCATGAAATTAAAAGATGCTTGCTGCTTGGAAGAAAAACTATGACGAACCTAGACAGCATATTCAAAAGCAGAGACATTACTTTGCCAACAAAGGTCCATCTAGTCAAAGCTATGGTTTCTCCAGTAGTCATGTATGGATGTGAGAGTTAGACTATAAAGAAAGCTGAGTGCCAAAGAATTGATGCTTTTGAACTGTGGTGTTGGAGAAGACTCTTGAGAGTCCCTTGGACTGCAAGGAGATCCAACCAGTCCATCCTAAAGGAAATCAGTCCTGAATATTCATTGGAAGGACTGATGCTGAAGCTGAAACTCCAATACTTTGGCCACCTGATGTAAAGAATTGACTCATGGGAAAAGACCCTGATGCTGGGAAAGATTGAAGACAGGAGGAGAAGGGGACCACAGAGGATGAGATGGTTGGATGAAATCACTGACTCGATGGACATGAGTTTGAGCAAGCTCCAGGAGTTGGTGATGGATGGGGAAGCCTGGCGTGCTGCAGTCCATGGGGTCGCAAAGAGTCAGACACAACTGAGTGACTGAACTTAACTGAACTGATATCCATAGAAAACCATAATTAGAAAAGATATATGCACCCCAATGTTCATAGAAGCACTATTTACAATAGCCAAGACATGGAAGTAAACTAAATGTCCACTGACAGGTGAATGGATCAAGAAGATGTGGCATATATATATATATATATATATATGATCAGGCTTCCCTTATAGCTCAGTTGGTAAAGAATCCGCCTGCAATGCGGGAGACCTGGGTTCGATCCCTGGGTTGGGAAGATCCCCTGGAGAAGGGAAAGGCTACCCACTCCAGTATTCTGGCCTGGAGAATTCCATGGACTGTATAGTCCATGGGTCCCAAAGAGTCAGACACGACTGAGCAACTTACACACACACACACACACACACACATATATATATACATATACACATATATATATATAAAATGGAATTCTCTGTGTGTGTGCTCAGTTGTGTCTGACCCTTTGCAACCTCAAGGACTGTAGCCCACCAGGCTCCTCTGTCTATGGAATTTTCCAGGCAAGAATACTGGAGCAGCTTGCCATTTCCTCCTTCAGGGGATCTTCCCAATCTAGAGATCAAATCCATGTCTCCTGCATCTCCTACATTGGCAGGTGGATTCTTTACCACAGAGTCACCTGGGAAGACCAATGGAATACTACTGGGCCCTTAAAAAAGATGAAGTGATGCTATTTGCAGCAACATGGATGGACCTACAGATCATTATGCTAATGCAAGTCAGACATACAGAGAAAGACAAATATCATATGATATTATGGATATATGGAATCTGAAAAATGGCTACAAGTGCACTTATCTACAAAACCAAAATAGAGCTATAGATATAGAAAATAAACTTATGGTTACCAGGGGTTAGGAGGGGAGGGATAAACTGGAAGATTGGGATTGACACATACACATTATTATATATAAAATAAACAACAAACACCCACCACCTGGCACAGAAAAGTACTCAATATATTATAATAATGTATAAGGGAAAAGAATCTGAAAAATAATATATGTATATATATATAGCTGAATATATGTATACTGAATATGTATAACTATAAGTGAAAGAGGAGAGTGAAAAAGTTGGCTTAAAGCTCAACATTCAGAAAACTAAGATCATGGCATCTGGTCCCATCACCTCATGGGAAATAGATGGGGAGACAGTGGAAACAGTGTCATTGCAGATGGTGATTGCAGCCATGAAATTAAAAGACGCTTACTCCTTGGAAGGAAAGTTATGACCAACCTAGATAGCATATTAAAAAGCAGAGACATTACTTTGCCAACAAAGGTCCATCTAGTCAAGGCTATGGTTTATCCAGTGGTCATGTATGGATGTGAGAGCTGGACTGTGAAGAAAGCTGAGCGCCAAAAAATTGATGCTTTTGAACTGTGGTGTTGAAGAAGACTCTTGAGAGTCCCTTGGACTGCAAGGAGATCAAACCAGTCCATCCTAAAGGAGATCAGTCCTGGGTGATCATTGGAAGGACTGATGCTGAAGCTGAAACTCCAGTACTTTGGCCACCTCATGCGAAGAGTTGACTCACTGGAAAAGACCCGGATGCTGGGAGGGATTGGGGGCAGGAAGAGAAGGGGATGACAGAGGATGATATGGCTGGATGGCATCACCGACTCTATGGGCATGAGTTTGAGTGGACTCCGGGAGTTTGTGATGGACAGGGAGGCCTGGCATGCTGCGATTCATGGGGTCGCAAAGAGTCGGACATGACTGAGCAACTGAACTGAACTGATATATAATGCATATATATGTATGTATAACTGAATTACTTTCCTATACACCTGAAACTAACACAGCATTGTAAATCAACTATACTTTAGTTAAAATAAAATAAATAGTTGATAAGTGAAAACTCAATTTTATCAATAGCAGGGTCAAGCGCAAGAGGAGGTTGAACATCTTTTTATTTCCCTAGCCATGAAACCTTCAGGTACTTTAGGAAGCAGGAAGAACATTTCTCTACTACAGACTCTTTAGCCCATTTCTGCAGGGCCTGCCTTCTTATATCTTTGCCATTATTTTCTATGTAACTCCTGGCAGACATCCCCACTGATGACATTTTTCTTTACTGAACATTCCCAAACTAGATTACCCTTTTGGAAGGAGGCAAAGTTGATGTTTACCATGTAACCAGAAATTCTCACTGATGTCCTGGCTCCTTTGTGACCTACTCTCAACGAAAATGTTGGTCTGTTTTTCCTGAAAATTTTACCTTCATTTTAGTAGCAAAGGATTTGTTACCAAAAGAAGCCACTCATTATACACAAATATACAATTTCAATATTTTATAAGAGATTATTTGACTTAATTTCAATAAACCATCATTAGAAAGAAAGAAATAGAAACAATAGAGAGAAGTAACAGCACATACATCATCAAATTGGGCTGACCTACATCCAGACTTAAACAGTGCTGGGAAGTCCCGAATAACAGCAATCTTGAGTCCCAATAGGGAAAGGGTCCTGGGCAGTGCATCCACCCCATGGATGAGATTTCAAGGTGCAGTTTTGTGGGCTCCTGCTTATAATTCCATGCTGAAAACTGACATCATCAGTTTACACACAAAAATGCAGCTTCTTTTTTTTTTTTTTTATTTTTTTTTTCCAGTGGGTTTTGTCATACATTGATATGAATCAGCCATGGATTTACATATATTCCCAATCCCGATCCCCCCTCCCACCTCCCTCTCCACCCAGGACATGGAAGCAACCTAGATGCCCATCAGCAGATGAATGGATAAGGAAGCTGTGGTACATATACACCATGGAATATTACGCAGCTTCTTTTTTTAAGTTTTACAGTGTTGTTTGTTTCAGTTTGTGAATCATAAGACTTAGACCCTGGGGGGCTGGCCAGATCCTCAGGGGCTTAAGAGACTCTAAGACCCACTCCCTTTCTTATCTAAATCACCATCTGACTTGTGCTTGCCAGAAGGCATGAAATTGGGCAGTGTCCAGGCAGGTCAGAAGCAGGTCAGAGGCCTTCTTTCCTGCTTCTAAAGCCTGAACAAGATGTCCTCCATTTTAATTTCCCTAACATGATCTGAATCTCCTCACTCCCATTCTCAGCTCCCATTCTTAAAACAGGTGATCACACAGAAGATCAACCCTTGGGATCACATTGCTTTGGGCAATGACTCTCTCTTACAAGGATTTTCCAGTTGACCCCTCTCCCTGAGTGCCAGTGTCTGTGATGCCTCAGGAGCCATGTCTGAGATCCTAAGAAGTGAGAACTCTGGTGTCTCCACCTCCATTCAGACAGACCAATTCCATTGCTTCTTAGCTCCAATTGACCAAATTTTATTCTGGAGTTCTACATAATGTTGAATTTGGGGGAAAAAAAAGATTTATTGCCTTAAAACTTAACAATGGAAAAGATGGAAAACCACTGTGTTACTGAACACCTCTAGATCTGCCCATATTTCCAGGCTTTTCCTTTCAAAGGATTTTTGCTCACTTCCCTCAGTTCATTAATCCACTTAATAGAAATATGAACATCTGCCACAGAATAAGGACATGTTCCAATTATTGTTTATGTAGGGGGTGGAAATGAAGATGAAATGCACAATCCTTGCTTTTGTTTGGATTCCTACTGCAAAGACAGAGCTGGAGAAAAAGGCTTTCCTTTAGGACTTGGATCCCAGGGAGCAGGATAGCAAGCAAGGGTTTGTGAAACAGGGAATAAAAGAAACCAGCATGGGTCTGCATCAGCAAGTTGGCCATCCACTTCCCAAGCCTCAGCCTGAATCCAAAGTGGCAGGGATTCATGCCTCTCCCCACTCCCAGCAGGCCTGAAGTCAAGATGGCAGCAATTGATGTACAAATATACTCTCCCTCCCTCACCAATGGGGTGGGGGTAGGCCATGGAGATAACTCTTCTACACTGGCATCTAGAATTTCTCAGGAGCATTAGGCTCTGGTTGCTTATGGTAGGAACTGTTTTTTTAGTGCATCCTTTGCTTCCTGCCCTTCTCTGTCTCACTTCTCCACTCCCCTTACCAGTGCTTTGGGCAAATCTCCTCCCAAGTAAACTACTTTCACTTGAATCCTTATCTCATGGTCAGTTTCTAAGGGAACCCAATCTAAAACAGTGATATTTAATAGAATATCAGAAATTTGAGTTTGGAATATGAGAGAGAGAGAATAGGCAAATATATAGATTCAAAACCAAACAGCAGTTTTATTTTTATACCACACAACATCCAACATAATTCTCCAAGTACTGTAGACAATTCTTGGATGGACTGATGTACACCTTTGGATGCTACATGGTTGACTAGTATTAAGCTCCACTTCTGGCAGCCTGATTGATCCTGAAAACCCTGACTGCCTCTCAGTGTTTTAATAATTTCTCACCAATAGTACCCAGTAGGACATCAGGGATAACTTCTCTGTGGTAGCTTTTGGTTTCCTAGGTGTTCCCACTTTTGGCTGAAAATTTCTTGGATCCTGACTTAGCTCTCCTTTTTAACCAATCCCTGTATTTACACATTTTGAAAACGTCTCCATGGAAGGGAGGTAATTCTCGGTGGAAGAAACAAAGTTGTGGAGTGATCTACTGCCAGGCCGAACAATCAGTTAATTTAAATATAAGTGATATTTTAAATGTATTTAAAAGTTGTGATGATAGAACAGCATGCATATTTAGATGTATTTATCACATATTAATCCAATAAAGACCACTGACACACAACCTCACTCTCTGTGCATTTAGAATAAAGGTTCTCTTACTAGACATAGTTGATGGTCACTAAATATTTGCTAGAAGAAGGGCTTTCTAAGACAGTATCTAAATTTCATATAATGTGTCATTGACTGGGAAAGTTTTAGTCAGTTTTGAGTGTGTGTGTGTGTGTGTGTGTGTGATGGAACCACAGAGCAATCTGCCCAGCCATTGCCCTAGGCAATAGCAAGTGAGTCATGTAAGGAGCAATGTTGGAAGAAGTGTCAATCTTTTCTTTTAGGCTTGTGATAATATTGACTAGACTGAGAATTTTTAGTTCAATGGCAAAATCTCAAAATATGATTTTTTCTTAGGGCAATTTTCATGAAGCAAATTATTAGCAAACGGTAGGTGAGAGGGATTACTTTGAAATAATGTGCAACTGAGATCTGCAACACTTGGTGATTTCTTTAAAAGATTTTGTTTGTGACCCAGGTCAGAAGGTCACAATTACAATCCTCTTGCCCTAGTATGAACTGCCATTGTGTTACTGAATGACGAATTTCAGAAAACTCAAGAACTTTGCCATGGCTGAGTGAGTGAGTGAAAGTCAATCTTTGCAACCCCATGGACTGTAGCCTATGGAATTCTCCAGACCAGAATACTAGAGTAGGTAGCCTTTCCCTTCTCCAGGGGATCTTTCCAACCCATGGATCGAACCCAGGTCTCCCGCATTGCAGGCAGATTCTTTACCAGCTGAGCCACAAGGGAAGACCTTGGGGTGCCTGACTCATTCTGTATTGAACAGTTTGGATATTCAGACCACAGTATGTGGGGGTGGGTGCTGTGTACACATAAAAGCAAAATCCCAATGCACAGGAATCAGCATCTCCCTCAACACCCTGTTTACAGCTATACACGCACAGACCCACTGTGCCTATCAGCCAGGACCAATTGCATTTGTGCAGATCTGTGCTACCTTTCAGACAGGTTTTTGAAAAGAGTAGCCTGGAGTATTTCTGAATACAGTAATGAAAATTGTTTTTTTTCCCCCTCACATACCAGAAGGTTTTCCTATAGCCTTGAATATCAGCTTTTGAATCCCTGAAAGCTCTTACCACACAATACAGTTTTTTTTTTATTCAAAGAGTACAGTATCAGGAAATTCTTTTTCTAAGATGAATAATACAGTTTTAAAGTGATTGCAGAGTTCCTGAAGTTAGTAGGACTTTGGAGAATACAGGACAACTTGAACCTAAGGTGCTTAAGACCCTTGTAAAAGTTTTACGGTTCTTTCATGCTTTTGCTTTTGTGTTTTAAAAAGTGGAAAGACCTTGAGGGAGAGAAGAGGAAGCAAAACGTTATCAGAAGAGGGAAAAAAAATCTTGTGAATGCTACCTGGAGGGGAAAATGTGAAACTGGATCTGAATTTCCTTTTTGTTTTTGAGAAGAATGTTACTGCCTATGAAATATGAGGCCTGTGAAGGACAAAATGTTTCAAAGTCACTCTTTTGGAACAGCCCCCAAATTTCACATGTGGGATGTTTTTGTCACATGACTGAACAACTTGTAACTGACAGTGAAAGCTCTAGAATCCCCTTTTCTGCACTCAGAAATCTCAGACTTCCAATTACCTATCACCTATCACTTATTATGGGGTTCCCAGGTGACTCAGTGGTAAAGAATCTGCCTGCCAGTGCAGGAGACACAAGAGATTAAGGTTCAATCCCTGGGTCAGGAAAATTCCCTGGAGGAGGAAATGGCAAACCACTCCAGTATTCTTGCCTGGAGAATCCCCATGGACAGAGGAGCTTAGCAGGCTACAGTCCATGGGGTCACAAAGGGTCAGAAACGGCTGAGGATGCACATAGTAGCACTAGCTTATCACTTATTATTCATTCTGTAAAAATTATGGTAATATCTACAATCTACCAGGTATAGCATCATGTTGTGAAGATGAAGATAATGGTGAGAAATCTAGTGTACACAGATAACAGACATAATGGCCACAACTCTGACTGCTGCCAGAGACAATAGGAGAGGCCATGAAAACACAGGAAGGTTGATACGCTTTGGAGGTCAGGAAATAGGTACCTATAAGGCAATCAGGACTGAGGTGAAATGTCAAAGGACATTCCAGGTTGTGGGAAGAACCTAGGGAGAAACTTTGGGAGATGAAGGAAGGAAGGGGACTGCTCCTGTAACTAAAAGGCGGGGAGGAAAAGAGGTAGAGGTAGGGTGGAGAGAAATGGCAGGGAGAGGGCTCCAAATTGGTATCACAGCCTCTCATAGAGCTGCTTTTCCACCTCTTCTGGATTTCTGACTTTACATTAAAAGAAAAAGGAATGCCATTAAAGGGTTTGAAAGAGAGATGTGACAAGATTTGATGGTGTTTTTAAAAAAACCACACTGAATCTAAAGTAAATGAGAAGTTGGAAGCCAGCAGGAGACCTGATGGGGTGAGTGATGGGGGCTAGTTCAAAGACTGTGGCTGTAACCCTGACCAGAGATGGTAGTGGCAGAAGAGATAGAATTGGAGTTTCTTGAAATATTAATAGTTAAGCCAGTAGCGAAGGACTGGATGGGAGAGGAAGCAATACATGATCAGGGAAGATGTTGGGGTGGGCAGGGAAGGAGGAGGCAGTGAAGTTACCCATGGTACCCATAAGTGGCTGGGCATCTGGACCACTAATTGCGGGGCTGGTCAGAAGGGTTTGTGGGGGTGTGTAGGTACAGGGAAAGGGAGGTGTGGGTGGCAACAGGAGAGAGGGGCAGGGGTCGTGTTTGTGGGAGAGGGGTGGAAGTGAATGGCCCCTCTAGCGCCTAGGCCTCCAGTCTTTCCAACCCAAGGAGTGGCTTTGAAACTTTGGACCGTGTCCCCCAGGGAGGAATACATTCTACACAGTCCGCCTGCACACAGACAGGGGATAGAGAAATTCACAAGACAGTGTTCCCCAGTTTCACGTGCAACGAAGGGAGATTTGTGTTAGTGGTTCAGTCATGTCCAACTCTTTGCAACCCCATGGGGTATGTAGCCCACCATCCTCTGTCCATGGGATTCTCCGGGCAAGAATACTGGAGTGGGTTGCCATGCCCTTCTCCAGATTTCCTAATCTTACACTTTTAAAAAAAAGAGGTCAACTTGGGCATCCCTCCCACTCTCCCGCCCCCTTCCCCTAGGCGCTGACGGCGGTGCTGACGGCGGTGATGACGGCGGTGCTGACGGCGGTGATGACGGCGGTGCTGACGGCGGTTGCGACCACTGTGGCGTCATCCGCGGGGTACTTTGTGACGCAGGAGCTGGGACTAGGCCTTCAGGGCAGTCGGCACAGTCCGGCAGCCAGACAGCGCAGCAGTTTGTGCCTGAAGCACGGCGGGCAGCTTCGGCGACCCAACACTCAGCGGCGGCCCTTCACTCTCCAAAGATGTCGGCCTCCACCACCTCTCGCCGGCCCATCAAGGGAATCCTGAAAAACAAAGGTTCCACCACTTCCTCAGTCGCAGGCTCCGCCCAGCAGTCTGGTGGACCACTCCAGGAGGTCCATAGGAAGAAATCCCAAAAGTGGGACGAGTCGAACATCTTGGCGACCTACCGTCCAGAGTACAGAGACTACGATTTCATGAAGATGAATGAGCCCAGCACTCCCCAGTTCGGTCTGCAGGACTATGGGGAAGGAAGTGCAGAGAGTGAAACCACGGCCCTCGACAGCTTAGCCAAGAGATTAGCCGCTACCTACACCTCCGATTCCAACTATCCAGTGCGGGAGCCCGAATTGGATGGAGCGCACAGCAGCAAGATCTACCTTGACAGGCAGGAGAAACACCGGCAGTTCGAAATGAAGAGGAAACTTCACTACAACGAAGGAAAGAACATCAAACTCGCCCGACAACTGATTTCCAGAGATCTTCTGCATGACTACGAGGATGATAAAAATGAAGAAAGTTGGCATGTCACCAGCCACGACAAGACTACCACCCAGGAAGAAGCAGAGCAAGGCGCCACCAGCGACAAAGGCCTGCAGACACAGACCTGCTGCTATGACAATGATGATGACGAAGACGACGACGAGTAGATCGCATTTGATGAGTAGATAACGCTCGATCCACGCTGCAATTGTTGGATCCACAACTTGTTCCCGTAATCTGCAACTTCTTGTTTTGTGCAGCTCGTGCAAGTACTGAAATACTTAGCAGTTACATTGCACTGTGATAATTCAATGGTAAACATAGTAAATAATAGCTTAATTGAAAAAATCTCCGCTTGGTACTCTGGTTCTTTGCTGTAAATACAGATTCTGATATTCGTCTAAAACCCCATTACTTTGAGAAAATTGTTCGTTAACGTACATGTACATAGTATATAGCTTTTTGCGTTAAAGTTTTAAAAAGGGTGGGGTGGGGGGACTAATTTATATTCACTTCTAGACATACTAGCTTTAATAGAAATGGTTTTGTTACAAAGGGAAAATGCGATTGGTACAGTGGGTTATGTAGTCTGATGAATATTCAGGCTGCAAAACACTTGTCTTCAGGGTGATCAGCCTGTTTGAGAGTGAATATATTATAAGAGTTATTGTTGCATTTTAGCTTTAAATTTTATCTTAATTTGCTTTCAGTGTTTACAAGAAAATGACTAAATGTTTTCTTATTAAAAAATGTCCTTTTCCCATGAATTATCAGGTTAAAATTGTCCCAATATTCTACTCTGTCTTTGTGCACTATATGGGCAGATTTGATATCAATTATCCTTGAAAGTCTAATGTTATCTCAGTGGTCCCTTCTCCAGACCTGTCTTGCCCTCTCCTCTCCACTCTTTATTTCCTCATCCCCAGGAAGTCTTGCCCTCTCCACCCTTTGTTCCCTCATGCCCCAGGACTGAGGAAACAAAGGGTGGAGAGAGTAAGACAGGTCTGAGAAGGAACCACTGAGATAACATTAGACTTTTAAGAATAACTGATATCACATGTAAATCCATGGCTGATTCATATCAATGTATGAAAAAAAAAATTGTACAGACAGAAGACTTTTAGAGGTTGAAGTCTATTTTGCTATAAACTCTGCCACCAAGTAAGAGTAATTCAAACATCCTCAGTAGCTCCTTTGACAGTTGAAAAAAATCTACCACTTACAGTAAAGGATGAAAAAGTGTATGAAGCATTCCTCAGTGTATGTTGCTAATCCTTAAAAGGATTTTTTGGCCTTTATTTTAATTTACTGTTATTTCTTGTGCTGGAAATTATAGTGTTTGATGATGAAAAAAAAAAAAAAGAATAACTGATATCAAATCTGCCTATATAGTGCACACAGGCAGAGTAGACATAGGAACAATTTTAACCTGATAATTCATGGAAAAAGGACTATTTTTTAATAAGAAAACATTTAGTCATTTTCTTGTAAACACTGAAAGCAAATTAAGATAATATTCACTTTCACTTTTCTGGGGCATACACAGCACAGTTTTTATGGAGTCTCATAGATGGTCAAAACATTAGAAATGCTTCCTTCTCTCAAATATTCTTTCATTTGTTGCCATAGTGTCACTTCTGTTTCAACCATCATGGCTCCTTCAGTGTTCTAAGATGTGGAGAAAATAGACTGCATAGCAGAAGTGTAATAGTCAGGAAATAGAATTCAGTTGCTAAATTTCTGCACCTTTTTGGTTTACAGCCTGCTAAATAATTTGCTATTATTAGTTCATCATTTGTTCTAATTACCTTTTAGAGAACAACTGAGGTTTTTTTTTTTTCACAACAGACTCCTGTGTAACCAGTGACATGATTACAGTCCCAGAATGTACGTGGACAGAAGACAATTCAAAGGTTTTGTGTGTGTGTGTATTTCCACTTTTCTCTTTGAAACATTACTGAGGCAATTGTGGGTTCACATGCTGTTGTGAGAAATAATACAGAGAGAGCCTGTGTACCCTTCACCCGGATTCCCCCTGGTAACATATTGCAAAACTAGTACAAAGTCACAACAAGATATTGACATCATCACTACAATCAAGATACAGAACATTCCATCATAGCAAGAATCCCTCAGGTTGCCCTTTTGTAGCCACATGGTCTCCATTTCTATAATTTTGTCATTTCAAGAATGTTATATAAATGAAAACATATAGCATGTAACATTTTGGGATATACAAGATTTTTTAGCCTTTTATCCATTCAAGGACATATGGACTAGTTCCAGGTTTTGGTATTATAAATGAAGCTGCTATGAACATTCATGTACAGGTTTTTGTGTGAACATAAGTTTTCACTTCTCTGGGATAAATGCCCAGGAGTGCAATTGCTGGCTTGCATGGTAGTTGCAGTTTCCTAAGAAAATGCCAAATTGTTTTACAGAGTGACTGTGCCATTTTACATTCCCACCAGCACCCAGCAACGTGTGAGCGTTCCAGTTTCTCTGCATTCTCACCAGCATTTGGTGTTATCTCTATTTTTTATTTGTCATTTTTATATATGTGTACTGGTGTCTTAATTTGCCTTTTGCTAATAGCTAATGATGTTGAACATCTTTCCATGTACTTATTTGCAATCTGTAGATCCTCTTCAGTGAAATGCTTTCTGATCATTTTCTATTTTGATTATTTTACTATTCAGCTTTGAGTGTTCTTTGCAAATTTTTTTTTCACAATTGGTAGCTTCTTATCCTCTTACAGACACTTTTGCAAAGCAAAAGATTTTGATTTTGATTTGATTCACTTTATCAAGTTTTCCTTTTCTTTGTGGTGATTTTGGTACCCTTGTCAAAAGTAATCTAGAAAGATTTTTTTTTTTTCCATATGATGATTTCCTAATTAAGTGACATGGTATTGTTCTGCCCGTAGTCCGAGTCCCCGGTCGGGAAAGAAGACTCCTCGAAACAATGCAACTTGCAATAGGGGAATTTATTATTGACTCGAGCCAGGGCCTCCCGCCCTCACCAAGTGTGTGAGGACGAAAAGGCCCCGAGCCCCAGTTCTCTCGGGTATTTATTAGGTCAAAAAAGCAGCAGGTAGTTGGCGCAAGTGGATTGGTTAACAGGGGTAGTTGGCGCAAGCGTGTTTGGTTACACAGTGCAAGGCGTAATTTTTGTTGGCCACGTGGGGCTTTCAGCTTTCTCCCTGAGAGGTTCCCTTTTTTCTTGCTAGGCATTGTTGATTGGCTAGCTCAGAAGGCCTGATAACAACTAGTTACCGCCGGGAAACCAGGCTACTCCTAATCTAGCTGCCTGTTCATGGCGTTAGCCATGACAGCCCCTCACATTGCGCGCCCACTGTCTGTTGTTCAGTAGAGTAATCTTCCTCTTTTCTTATCTTGGCTCTGGCTTATTACTATCGGGTTGAGTGGGAACCGGGGGTGGAAATTAGTCAGCCAGGGGGGAGTGTTGAAACAGACCTCAAAACATCTCTGTTGGGCTTTCCATTCTCTCTTTCATTGTGCCAGGTCCTCTCATCACTTTTGTCATAGTTCTCTGTACACTCTTGTATGGTCTGCATAAAAACAACATTCTTTCCCAGAACCTCGCGACCTACCCTGTTGGAAAATCAAGTCTAATCTTCTCTTTTTGCAAGACCACCTCAAACAAGGAAGTCAAAGACTTCTCTAAGTGACGATTGCTCTACAGCGGCTCGTGGGAGGAAAGCCTTGGCCTTGCAGAGACAGTGAAGCTTGTTAAATTGCAACCCATATCTGAGGTACTTGGCCTTTCGGTTGGCATACTGAGGCTCAAGATCTCTGTTTCATTATCGTCACATTCCCGGGGGCCCATCGGCAAGGGGTTACAACAACTCCAGCTCCTGCAATAATAGCTTTCTATGCCACCACAGGTTTTCCAGTTATTTTTTACATAGCCCGGGCAAGCCCAAAACCCCAACCTATGGTTTTTTATCCCATCCCTATAGTACTTATCATGGAGACCGTCCTGCTGTGCGAAGAGGCTTGAGAGGTCGAAGTTCAGGTCCGGCCACCAGGTGTTTGGAGGGTGGATTCCTGAGGTCTCATTGAGCAGCTCATGAGTTTGC